>NC_133651.1:81416189-81733863 GCF_009905375.1 Apium graveolens | reverse complement strand
GCTCCCACTTGTCCACACCTTGTGGTTTGATGATGTCACAGTCCCTGGCTTCTTGTACAAGCTTGTCTCTTGGTCACTTATTTGTTTTACGGTTCGCTTATCTTTCGTTCTCGTTTATCGTTTGAGGGATCATACCCGGGATCTTATTACTTAGGTTCCCTTAACCTTTCTCAATATATTGTATTCCTTCTATGATCCTCTCCTATAATCCTTTAATTTAAATCCTTTTTATCCTGTTACCTTATACTCAATTCTCTCCGTATCTTGTGGATTTCCGGGAAAAATCAAAGTGTTCGGAATTGGATTCTGACGATCTTTACATACACTTATATACCACATAGAGTACTAATAATATCCCATAAGATCAATAACAGAACCCCTACATAGCGTGGCATGAAAAGTTTTCTCGTTCAGCAAAAACACTATTCATAAGGGTTTCAAAATTTCTCAAAAATTGGGGTTATTACAAATTTCTTCACTTCGAGATCTCCAATTAAGCTGTAGAGAACTCGACATCTCGATAGGCATGTTGGCTTGTCGATATCTCTGAAACTTCATTATTGACTTGACTTATCGACAACTCTTAGTTCTCTAGTGAATTTTGGTTTATCGATAACTCAGAGTTCTCTAATGGACTTTGGCTTATCGATAACTCAGAGTTCTATAATGAATGTACACTTGTCGATATCTCTGAGTTCTTGAATAGGTATCTGACTTATCGATATCTCCAATAGCATTTCCTGAGTTCTCGATAGACAATTCCTGAGTTCTTGATAGGTCTTTCTGAGTTCTCGAATGACTTCTCTATAACAATAATTCTGTGACTTGTAGAGATCTTGACATAGAATGTTTTTCACCAAACAGAATTATTCAACTCCAAGCTTCTTCATAATTCTTCTGAGGCATGATCTTCTTGATCTTCTTCCAGATAGAATTCTTAGGCTTGACACTGTTTAGAGAAAAATGCTCCATTCTGCTCCATTAACATTTTACAGACATTAAGTGTTACAAGTATAAATTACAGATTAAAGTTACAATACAACTAAACTTAGGGTTGTCAATATGACTTAGTCTTGTTATGATACAGACATGTCTTGCACAACAATCTCCCCCAATTTGTGAGAAGATTGCTTATCACAAAATCATGCCTGTTAACAAGACTAACCCCAAGTTAAAGAATGAAAATAAAAACAATACAAAAGCTGATACAACACTTGTACAATGAATATTTGACAGTTTACAATAATTAAGTAAAGACTGAGCAGTCTGATTCTTTCTCAATTATGTTCTTAATTTGCACAAGTATTTCCAATTCTTCTAGGATGGGGGTGTTAGTTAGAGCCTCTATTATTTTCAGCAAATCTGGCTTAGGATAACTAGCTAACATCTCTATCCTGTATCTTGATAAAGAGCCAGCTTTTATATTCAGAAATCTTCCATCCTTTGATATTCTGCTCTTGCCTGCTGCCTTCAACTCTTCTGATCTTCTGATATACTCAGATCATAGATGTTGATGATATTATTTGCTCCAGTAATCTTTGACATCATCTATTATATATTACAATCTCCCCCAACTTGTTCATTATGAAATTATGCACAAGTCCTGATTGATGATGTCAAAACTTTATCCAAATGCAGAAACCAAAACCAATCGTCCCATCAGGTCTTCTTTTGTTGAGTTGCATTTAGATTTATTCAACATCCATTAGCTATTTTGGCATTTAGATATATTCTCCTCCTTTTTGACATTATCTCCAGGAAGAAAGATCCAGCTAAATGAACATTGTTCAAGCTGCTGTCATTGTCCATTTGGAGCACTGTCTACAGCTTGAAGCTTCATTGAGATTCATGGTGATAAGTTTTAAAAAATAGAAGTTTCACTTAGATCTGCAGAAAAGGTCTGTTAGTGATAAAAGTCCTAAGCTCTCTGTTCTTTTGAATTAGTAGTCTCAGAAAATCTCACTGCACTAGTCTCATGACTTTTGAGAGTCAGAGTTCCTTCACAAGGATTACTAAATCCATACATTCATCTACCTCTCCTTTTGCCAGGAAGAATCCTGCCTCTCTTCTTCTGTGTTTTTCACTCGGTCTTTTCTCTTATCCTCACATGAAAGGCTCAAATGTTATTTGACCTACAGAAATAAGAGGTGGTTGAGAAGAGGTAATATGTGATCATATGATTAGAGGAAGACCATATAGGGCTAATCATCCTCATTTCACCAGAAAAATGAGTGCATTAGCATCTATGACTGGGGTTACAGTTTGACTCACCGATTGCTCTGTGGTTGTGACAGTGTGTTGTCCTCCACTTGTAGTGGGAACCTTCATTGGAATTGGAGAGGATTTGACTGGCTTACTGTCATGTACACCAGCCTCAAACCTTTGTGCACCTTGCAGAGCACTGTCACATAAATGTGATAAGATTGCCCTTCTTATGACATTGTCATAGGCAATTGTTCTTCTAGCTTTGACTGCTAAGACAGCTTCTGCTAGAGTTATGAGGGGAGTTGTTCCTTCTTGAGGAACCTCTAATTGAATTGGAGCGAATTTAGATAGCTCCCCCTCAGGAGTACTACTCTCAAACCTTTCAGTCTGTGAAGACTGTTTGTGCACATGAAGGTGCAAGAGAAACATTCATGAAATATTCTGTAAACTGATAAACTTTCATGTTTGGTGGATTCTTTTCTCAAACAACCGAATCAATCTGAAGGTCATCAAGAAATTGTTGTCCTTTTATAAAACATGTGGCTTTTGAGAGGCACCTGAGTGGGATTGTGTTTGAGTTTGTGTTTGTATTGATGTGCTTAGGTAAACCACAGTTTGGTTTTGAGGTGTTTTAGCTGCAGTTTTAGCACTAATACCTGTGAATTGATTATTTGAATTCCCTGTTGATGACTTGTATTAGACCTGAAATGCATTGAGCAACTGTATCTCTTTGGAGTTTCATTAGACAAATACATTATATGATATTTTAGTTATAAGCATTATTGCATAGAAGACAAAATTTAATATAGATATAAGCACATAGTAATTATTACACAAACAAGAGATTTCAAGACAAGAATCAGAACTTTCATTAAATATGGAAACATAGTACATTAAGACATAGATTTAACGAGTAAATCCTAATCCTGACAACTCTAATTCAGACTCCTTCTTCTCGGCCTCCAATCTCCTTGCCCTGCGCTGGTAAGCCCTGGACATGGAGTGTGCAAGAGAGATGATCCTCTCCTGCAACTCCAAAGCAACAAGGCGTTGCTGCTCAGCCACCCTGTCTCATCTCTCCTGTTCGAAAGAGGCTTCCATCTCAAAGAAAAGAATGTCGATTTGATCATCCCATAAGAGTTTGTAAAAGACCTCAAGTGGAATATCAAAGGGGCTGTAAACAACCCCTTGAGGCGGACACGAAGTCCGAAAGGATCAAAATACACTAGATCATCATCCAAATGATGGACCGGTTGATAAGCTCCATTAACAAGTCTGTAGAAGACTGGGGCATCCATTTGAATGAGAGAGAGAGAGAGAGAGAGATGAAAAGAAGGTGTGTTTGAAATTTGATGTTTGTTGAGTAGGAGAGTGATGAGTGATAAAGAGTGAAGCGTTTTAATTTATAGAGAGAGTAAAGATAGAAAGCAAGAGACTCTTGAGCTGCCCGGATAATAGGAGTAATAATCACATAAGCCTACTAGACAGCTAGAAATGACTAGTGACTATTCCCCATGCAAGTACTCAAGAATATTAGTTTATTTTAAAGAGTAACTATTCCCCATGCAAATAAGCACGTACTCCCTACACAAAAAGTAACTCTCCCTATCAGCAAGCAATTAGATAAAATTATCACTATCAGCATACTCAAAACAACACAAATAATGTACTAGTCTACTAACATTGGACTAACATATTTCCACGTAAGCAAGAAATCATATAAGCATGTAAATGTGTCAATAAGTCAGAGAAATTTAGAGACAAAGTATGTCAAAAGTATTTTTGTGAACATAATTTATGAATTAAATTTGTTCAGTTTTTCATACTCTTTGCTTCTTTTGATCTGTTATTTATTAATTTCACATACTGAAGATATGACGTAATAAATATTCAGTTTACTTAGAATTTTGAGAAATTCCAAGTTAAGATTAATGGAGAAGTCTGGGTATTTATAGAAAAAGTAAAATACTTATCGAGAAGTCAAATAAATGTTTGATTTTAAACTTATCGAGAAGTAATTTTAAATTTGAAAGAAGTACATTTGGTAAGTCATTTTATTAATTCTTTTCGAGAGCTAAGAAATGATTTATCGAGAACTCTGATAAATGCCTAGTTTGTCCGAAAATGGACTAAAAATGATTCTAATTTATTTGAATTGAATCAAATTGAAATCAGAATAAATTTTCCAAAAGTATTTGTCTAAAATAATTCATTGAATTAAATTATTTTAGTTCTGAGTTATTGATAAGTCTCAAAATATCCTTGTCGAGAACTCTATGAATTAACACTATTAGAGAACTCTACATGGTCTTATCGATAAGTCATAATAGAGCTTATCGAGAAGTCATTCGAGAAGTCTGTGAATAGACTTATCGAGGACTCACTCGAGAACTCTAAAATGACTTGTCGATAAGTCATTTTGACTTATCGAGAACTCAGTTTTCTATACCTTTGAGTACTGTTATTCTGCCTTGTGTTAATTTTACACATTAAAGATGTAAATTAACAACTAAGCAGTTTACTTAGAATTTGAAATATTCTAAGTTAATTTTTGAGTTTTTAAAGAAAAATAAATATACAGAGACTCTGAAATATTTATAATTCATATTTCAGTTAATTTCCAATTAAATCAAAATAGGTTGATTTATTAGAAATTAATCTGCTGCAAGACATTAGCTGAGTTCTTGCCTTAGGATGAAGAATTGAGCATTCCAATTTCACTCACAAGTCTAGTGAAGGTTGCTTCATCCAAAGGTTTAGTAAAAATATCAGCTAATTGTTTCTCTGTTGGAACAAAAATGAGCTCAATGGTACCATTTGCAGCATGTTCCCTGATAAAATGGTACCTAACATCAATGTGCTTTGTTCTAGAATGATTAACTGGATTAGCTACTATAGATATGGCACTAGTATTGTCACACATAATAGGAATTTTGTGTAACACTAGACCATAGTCCATTAGCTGATTTCTAATCCAAAGCACCTGAGCACAACAACTTCCAGCAGCTATATATTCAACCTCAGTTGTGGAGGTTGACACATATTGTTGTTTCTTACTATACCAGGACACAAGTCTTTGACCAATAAATTGACAGCTTCCACTAGTACTTTTTCTATCAACCCTGCATCCAGCAAAATCTGCATCTGTGTATCCAACAGCTTCAAAACCAGTTCCCTTAGGATACCATAGTCCCAAGTTTGGAGTTCCCTTTAAGTATCTGAAAATCCTTTTGACAGCCATCAAATGTGATTCCTTTGGATTGGCTTGAAATCTGGCACATAGACAAGTAGCAAACATGATGTCTAGTCTACTAGCAGTCAAATACAGCAATGATCCAATCATCCCTCTATAGCTTGAAATATCCACACTCTTGCCTTTCTTGTCTTCACCCAACTTGGTTGCAGTAGACATTGGTGTAGATGCTGGTGAGCTATCCACCATACCAAATTTCTTCAATAAGTCATTCACATATTTGGTTTGGCTGATGAAAATACCATCACTTCTTTGACTAACTTGAAGGCCAAGGAAGTAACTCAATTCTCCCATCATGCTCATTTCATAATCACTCTGCATTAGCCTAGAGAATCTTTGACAAAGCTTTTCATTTGTAGATCCAAAGATGATATCATCCACATAGATTTGAACTAGGATCATATCTTTACCATGCTTCTTGTAGAAGAGAGTCTTATCAATAGTACCTCTGGTAAAACCATGTTTGAGTAGAAATTCTGACAGTGTGTCGTACCAGGCTCTAGGTGTAATAACCCCAATTTTTGGGAAATTTTTGAAACCCTTATGAATAGTGTTTTTGCTGAATGAGAAAACTTTTCATGTCACACTATGTAGGGGTTCTGATATGGATATTCTGAGATTTTATTAGTACTTTATATGGGATATAAGTGTATGTAAAGATCGTCAGAATCCAAATCTGAACACTTTGATTTTTCCCGGAAATACACTAGATACGGAAAGATTTGAGAAAAAGGTAACAGGATAAAAAGGATTTAAATTAAAGGATTATAGGAGAGGATCATAAAAGGAATATAATATATTGAGAAAGGTTAAGGGAACCTAAGTAATAAGATTCCGGGTATGGTCCCTCAAACGAGAAACGAGAACGACAGTTAAGCGAACCGTATAACAGATCAGCGGTCATTAGGCAAACAATTAGAAGCTAATCAAAGGGATTAGTGGGGATGATGTCATCCAACCAATAGAAAGAGGACAAAGGAGGGGTGATGACATCACAAAGTGATGCAAGCATGACATAAGAGGGAAGGAAATGTGGTGGAATATTAACCACACAAAATCAAGGGTAAATGGGTAATTGACCTAAAACAAAACAAAAACAACCAACCAAAAATCAAATCAAAGCAAAACCACAAAAATCTCTCTTTCTTCTTCATCTTGCTCTCGGCCTTTTGAAGAAAAACAAGGAGGAGTTTTTCAAAAACTCAAGCTACACACCTTCAAAAATTATAAGGTTTGTTTCTTTAGCTTCCATAATTCATAACTTAGTTATGCTATAAGTTTGGATCCAAGAATCCAAGGTTTACCTAGTTAATCAATTCCTAAAAGTTTAGGGTGAATAGTAACTTTCAAGAACAAATTTTTGATTCTTGATTTTATTTGTAAGGACAAGGTAGCTTAAGCATAGATCAAGGCTTCCATGGGCTTTCCAAGGATCTTTCATTGATTAAAAGCTTCAAGAAGGTATAAAACTTCAAACCCTAGCTTTACTTTTGAGTATTAGGAATGGTTTTGATTGTTATAATTCATGAGGAGCATGATCCTTGTATACTTAGAGTGTGGTTGGATTTGTAATGAGTTTGAAGTTGGAAATCTTGATTATTGGTTAATGAACTTAAGTATAGCTTTTAGTTCATGTTTGAGGGTAGTATAAAGTTCATAATATTGAGTTTTGGGGCTGTTAGGATGTGATATGGATGGACTTTGATTGTATGAAGGGATTGGGGTTGTTTGGTGATGGAATTGAATGGTATAAAATTGGGAAATCGCGTAAACATAGCCGTCGTAATGTCCGATTTACATTAGACTGCTTTTGTTCCTAACATTAGGACCCGAGAGCCCCCTGCTAGGTTTTGACCACTGCCATGTTTAGATAGCTCATGTTACGAGCTTCGTTTTGATATGTAGTTCGTTCGATTCCGATGCACGGTTTAGGAGAAACGACCGTTTCAAGTAACGGCGTTTCGCGAACGAAACTTTTCCCCTCGCCTTACTTTGAAACATAGGTTAAAGACCAAAAAGGGTTAATTAATGTATGAAACATTTATGATAAGTGTGTTAGGCAGTTGGTAAGACACTCGCGAAGGAATCGCTTTAAAACTCGTAAAGGTTAAATTATTGAAAATGGTGGAGTCGAGGGTACCCGAGTGACTTAAGCGAATCAGTGAGCGCAAAACAAGCGTTAGAGTCTAAGTTAGTTAAAGTATAGATTTACAAGTGATTTTGGTTTAATTCCAACTTACTTGTTGTTTATAGGTTACCAGACTCGTCCCGAGCCTTTTATCACCCCAAGTCGCTCAGGCAAGTTTTCTACCCGTTATACTGTTGTTGTGATGTAAATATATGTATATGCATTATCTTGTGATATTGCATGATTGTTATTAGCAAATTTTGCGATATATTGGAGCATGCTAATATGGTATATATGCATGTCTGTTTCGTAATCTGGTTATCTATCTGTTGATTTCAATGCTTATAGTTGCATAATACCTATGCTAGAAATAAGCAAGTAGTTGCGTATACCCTTAGTATAGGGGATAAAAGGTGAACATATTTCTAAACCGGGAGTCGATGTTCCCGAGTATATTATATATATATATATATATATATATATATATATGGATATAGTTTTTAAAACTATTAATCGAATAAGGTTTATTCGATAACTTTAACTTTATTTTATTATTGAATATTATTTTGAATATTCATTCGAGGACTTATGACTCCTTTTACTTTATTAATGAATATTATTTTGAATATTCATTCGGGGACTTATGACTCCTTTTATTTATTTATCTGAATATTATTTGAATATTCATTCGAGGGCTTATGACTCTTTTATATTATTTATTGAATATTATTTGAATATTCATTCGAGGGCTTATGACTCTTTTATATTATTTATTGAATATTATTTGAATATTCATTCGAGGGCTTATGACTCTTTTATATTATTTATTGAATATTATTTGAATATTCATTCGAGGGCTTATGACTCAGTTTATATTATTTAATGAATATTATTTGAATATTCATTTGAGGATCTATGACTCCGATTATTTGCTGAGGTAATCTTTATTTTATTAAAGAATAAGGTGTCAATAATCAAACGTATTTTCGATTATTCAAATAAAGATAATACTTTCATATAAGTATATCTTTGGTTATTTAATACTCGTTTCAAGTATAAGTTTTAATACTTCTACTTCAATTATTTTTATAAAGATTATTCTTTATGGGAATATTATTTAAATAATAATATTCAGTCATTTTCTAAATATTCTGGGGACTGATTTACTTCATTAAATCAGCTTTACTCCAAACACTCTATAAAGTGTTTTCGAGTCTTCAAAATGATTTTTAAAGTTAGAGCGGATCCCAAAACTCATTTTTTTTATATTTAAGATCTTCCTTTTTAAGGGGATTTAAATACTCGCTCAAAACCTGGGGAATCCGGCTCTATGGTGTATTTTATATTCGCAACAAGGTTGCTGTTTTGATAAATGAATTGATTACTTGCCCAATGTTCGGGAAGTAAGCCCATCTAATTGAGTCGGCATAAGCGACAGGCCGGGGTACGGTCTATCTATGTGTAAGTGGCTGGGTGGCAGTCCATCAACGCGTAAGAGGCCGGGTGGCGGTCCAGCATAAGGTCCTAATACGACCAGGGTGATGACCAGTGGGGGATTCATCCATCTACTAGTAGAAAAGGTTACTTATTGGTATCTTTGCCTGATCAGCAAGATATCTGGTTTATGCCAAAATTCTTTTCCTTCCAAATTTATTGGATATTGCAACTCTGTTCATACTTTACATGACAGAGGTTTTCAGGAAATGTATAAAGAAGATGTATATGTGGATATATATATATATATATCAGAACTTAATGAAGTATATCCTAACTTCATTTCCTTTAATAATATTTCAAAGATTGAATCTATTCAAGTCCTATCTTGTGGTCTCATCAGTGGGATGAACTTTTGAAACTAATTATAACTTGAACGGTGGTAGTTCAAGTAGTATTTGGGAAAGATATAAGTATATTGGGGTATCTTGTAACTTCATCTTTTAAACTTATATCTAATTAATAATTGTCTTATGAATGACAAAGATTTTCAGAAAAACGTTGAGACAAGGTTAGATATATGAGATCACCTTGCAACGATATTTTTTTTTATATACAGTTATACACTGGGACTTTGTGTATATTATGCATGGAAGAGGACTTCCAATATTTTGAAAAGTATATATGTATATATACTGAATATTTTGCGACTTCATCGCATTAAGATATCAAACTTGGTTCATTTCTTTTGACCAAGACTTTCATGAGTATTATGAGTAGGCTCATATATTGTAAATCATTATACATATTATTTTGGTGGGCTTGCTGCTCACCCTTGCTTTCTTCTTTCATCACACAACAACAGTTAGGAAAGATGGCCAGACTCCAGCAGACCCAGCGCAAGCGCGTGGGAAGCGTCCCGCGTCTTCCCGTTGATGTTGTAGCTGCTATAGCTGCAGAGGTAGATCTATTGTAGATCAGACCATCTACTTTTGAGAATCAATTATGTATAATTATAACTTGTGGCAGATAATGGCAATTAACTGTAAATTTATCAAGTAATCATTTTGGGTTGTAATAACTTTTAAATTGTGGATTCAAAGACTTGTACTTATTTAAATTTCATCTCTGAGACTATAACGGGTTGTGGTGTGTGTTAGTGTGGGGTCACAGCATAAGGTTATTTATTATTAATTAAGTGAAGTGATATTGTGGAAAGAAAGACCGTGACGACCCGGATCCCCGACCCCGGATCTGGGGGTGTTACAGAAATGGTATCAGAGCCAAGCGTTATAAACCTCAGAGATGATGGGAAGTTAAGATAATAAGTTCACTAAGATAATAAGAACTCTTGCCAAGTTCATAGTCGGACTACCTAACGTAGTACTGACAGTTAAAACCCTTATGGGAACCCTTATAAATGTAGCGATAGAAGCGTAGTTCGTTATCGTATATGGTAGCGGGACTCCGAACCCTGAGGTTGAGGAGCAACATCGCGATGATATTTTATTACTAATTGGAGATCGGATTGTGGATCCGATAGAGTGTCCTAATGCAGGACCGGATGATGTTGATATTGAGGATTTAGCGGTTGAGGATGTTGTCCTAGAAGGGATAGTTGTTGAGGAGGATCCCATGGAGGATCCTGACAGGATTGGATAAAGGACCACTGATGAATTGATGACCATGGTTTGGTCGACTACCAGAGGTAGGATTGGCCGGTCACTACCGGAGGTTCGTTCAAGTTGTAAAGATAGTAGCCCCTTTAACGCGGCTTACTCGTAGGACTGAGAAGTTCGAATGGACAGAGAAATGTGAGAACAGCTTTCAAGAACTGAAGCAGAGGTTGGTGATGGCCCCTATGCTGGCGTTGCTGGATGGAAAAAGGAGATTTTGTGATTTGTAAGTGACGCTTCGCATAAGGAATTAGGGTGCTTCTTAGCACAGCAAGATAATCGCGTCTGCGTCAAGACAATTAAGGTAATATGAAATTCGATATCCCCGCCCATGAGCTTAGGCTCGTGGCAATAGTTTTACCCTAAAGATTGGAGGCACTACTTGTATGGAGAGAAGTGCGAGAATTAGCTAAGCCATAAGTGCTCTAGTACATTCTTACGTAGAAAGAGCTCAACATACGCCAGAGGAGGCGGTTAGAGCTAATCAAGAATTATGATTGGGAGATTCTTTATCATTCGGGGAAAGCCAATATGGTGGCTGATGCCCTTAGTAAAAAGGAGAGACTCAAGATGATAATGTCTTTTGGAGAGTTTATAAGAGATTTTGAGAAAATGGAAATAGTAGTGAAGGTAACCGGAGCCGGTACCGAAAAGCTGTTTGAGATTGCAATACAGCCCGAATTATTGGAAAAGATCATATTGTGCCAGAAAAAGTTATGAATGAAGGCAGAGAGCCAAAAAAAAAAATTAGATAAGAGGTTAATACCGAGAAAGATGAGAAGGGAATAATGAGGTATTCCTATAGAATTTGGGTTCCGAAAGTTCAAGAGCGTAGGGATGAGAACTTAGATGAAAGCCATAGTTTGAGGAATAAGATTTAGAGCAAACCCTGAGCGTGATAGTCAGGGAGGTCGCCATCAAGATAGAAGGAACCCATGACATAATGGAGTGGAAAATGAGGATTTTAAATTAAAAGATGACCCCAATTATGGGGAGTAGGATGAAACATTTCATACTAAGGAAACAGAAAGTCGAGTAAGGAAAGGAGACCCGAGACGGTACTCCTATACGGCAATTCATGGACCTGTCTAAAAAGAACTTAGACTATTATCCCCAACCACCACCCTGAGGAGACAGTGCGGTGAGAAATTCTTTCAGGACCTTTAAGTCGCTAAGCTCTCAGAGTTCCATGGAACAAGCTGACCCAGCCGAGGCAAGAGCCTGGCTAAAGGAAATATAGGAATCATTTGAGATTCTAAATGATTGGCGAATCTCAAAAGGACTGTTTTTGTCACTTACCCTCCTAAGAGAGAGACCACCCGCTGGTGAAAGACCAAGAAAGGCACGGAGCCAGAGGTTAGAATAAACTGATTTAAGTCCAGTCAATTGTTTTCGGGAAAGTAATTCCCAAAGATAAGGAGATAGTGTAAAAGCTTTAGAGCCAGAACAAAGGCAGACAAGTATGATAAATTATGAATCTAAGTTGTAAAAGTTGTCAAGATTCGTTCTGAGGACACGAATCCAGAATGACGGGATGTTTGAAATCAATGCTTATATTGTGATTGGTTTGTGAAATAATGATAAGAGAAAGGAAAATAAAAAAAAAAGAAACTGAAGTGGAAAGGAATATAAAGGCAATAGAGTTTGAGGAATGATAAGGGAGTTGGGTATGAGGAAACCCTAAAGACTCATAGTAATAGAAATAGAAAAGTAAGTAATCGTCAGGATGATGATGATCCACCATGAGTTAAAATTGATGGTTGAAGGCATAAGAGATACATAAATTGTACCCCCTTTAAGTTGGGAGGATTCGAGGAAACCTTGAAATAGTTCGAAGGATAAATAATGAGACGCGGATAGACTGAGGAGACAAGGAAGTAAGAAATTAGGAAAAATTGGATGAAGGAAGTGACCTTCAAGAATGTGAAGTGTAAGACCGGTGGCTTGATATCCAGAAAGGGAGACGCCAGGTATGAAAGATATCCCAACATTGAGGTGACTGTTGAGATAAACAACAAAAGTAAATAAGGAATTATTAAGAAGAAGTTCACGTTGAACATGACCAATATCTTTCAGAAGCTCCATGTTATCGTTACCAAATCAGGAAAGAAAAGCGGATGACCATTGTTATCTTTTGGAGGCCATATGGATTGACCTCAATTTGAATAAGGATGCTATTATGAAGTTAGGTATAGACTATCGAGGTGGGAATGATGAATAAGATAATCTATCAAGGATATATGAATTGATTTATCCATGGAAGGATGCATGTACCTTTTTAAAGGTGGAATTAAGAATAGAACATCGGTAACTTAAAATGAATCCTAGGGGAATGCATAAAGGTTGGCATTTCACCCTTAATAGGGATAGTATGAGTTTTGACAGTATGAATTGGAAAGGATTAAGGTAATAATAACCTTTAAGGATCAGTGGAGAAATTTTTCAGAAGTATATAGACAATGGTTCTAGTATTAGTAAATGGTATTTTGATATGCCCTGTATATAGGGAATACAGGAGGAACGATTGAACGATAACCTTAGAGGTTTTACAAGGAGAAAGGAAATATTCGAAGTTCTCAAGAATAGAAATGTTGATAAAGGAAATATGACGTAATTATAATGATGCCAAGTGAGGCACGTGTTAAACCACGAGAAGGTATGGATCGAACCAATAATGGTCGAAATTGTTCAGGGCAATTAGGACTTAAGATAAAAGATGTTCTAATTATGATTGAGAGTCAGTCATGACAGTGATTAACCTCTAAAGACTGAGGCAATAACTTATGGAAAAATGGTGATTTTTTTTTACTCATCAGATTTTAAGGAAAACATCTTCACATAAGCTGTGATTGAAATAAGGTGGAAAAATTTATTTGGAGGTGGTTAAAATGACATTGACTGTAAGGAAATTTTACTATCAGGAAAGGCCAAAGAGGTGGCCGACACTTTAAAGGTAAGAGGATAATTATAGGCGCTTGTGCCAAAGGAATACAATGATGATGGTTAAAGCTATGCAGATTGTATTATGGTTTGGAAGATTGACATTCCTTCTGATGACTGTGCAATACCCAACCGTAATAGTAGTTGGCAAAGGTTTAATTCGTGTAATCGCCATGAATGGGCTATCTATCTTAGGAGGTACTATCTTGAGAATAAGCCAGGACCATGTTTCCAAAAGGACTAGACGAACCTTTGAGTTAAGTCTTCTATCTAAGGCATATAATTAAAAATGGTATTAACCTGCTATCGTTGCTTTGATTGAAACTCTTCTGCAATTTTATCTGCTTCATGTCATGTATGTATGTCAGGATCAGGAGTGTTCTTCATGAATCAGGAATGGTGATTATGTTACCTCCTTAGAAGGATTTGATACGAGATGTATGGAATCCGTATGGTTAGCTATTAAGACTTCATGGAAAATGAATGACTACAGTAGGTCAGTGGTGGACCATAGTAAGGTAGCAATGATTCTGCGAGTAATGAGCTGATTACAACCGTGAGAGTTGTATTGGAATGGGTGTTGAGATTGAGTACCACTAATCGGGTCGTGGTAGTGTATAAGTTATCATTGATAGACTAATTAAGTAGAGTATCTACCTAGTGAATTATGATTCTTTCTTATCAATAGAGAGTCGTATTATTATACGAGGAAGGTTGTGGTACAAGCATAGAATTCTAGTAACGATGATGTCTAGAATGAGATCCCAGGTTCGATTTTCGATATCGAGGGAGTTTCAAAGGTAATTGTGTATAAGCTAGAGGAAGTGCATGGGTCCATAGAATGATGGACGGAATAGCAAATATTTAAGCATGTGAAATACGATGCTATAATACTTGATGCTGATATAAATACGTATATGTTTTATTCTCCTATGACAAACCTCTATAGTTCAGAGGTAGGTTCCAAGCCAGATATTTTGTGGCAGTATATTTTTTTCATATATACAATTCTCTTCAATTCGTTCTTTTCTCTTCTTTTCATTTCATGTAAGCTGAGAAGAACAACCCTTCCAGAAGGGGAGGTATTGCCGAATGACTATCTATCTGTGTGATAGAAGCCGAGTAGGATACCAGCTATTGTTTAATTGCTTGTCAAGTACTAAAGGCTGGCCACCTTCTGTACTAACTATGCGATATAACAAGTGTTTATGATCATAGTGATCTCTCAACAAATTCCTTTACTTCTATTTGATTGATTAAATTTTGGAAAATAGAAACAACTGAAAAAGGAGTAATAAAGTGGTGGTAGTATGCGGAATGGGAACACATTCGTGATACTAAGGTTGACGTGGTTATTAAAAGGTTATAGAACGCTAACGAGCAAAAGTATAACCAGTATAACATTAGGAACGGGAGGTAGTAGCGATTACGAACTGGAAAAGAATGGGTATTGAGAAGCAGAAGCTCTAATGCTAAAAGCAATAATGAGAGTCTGTGCAATAGACTTGAAAGAATTTGGAATGATCACTTAATTCGGATTGAGTTATCTTACGACAATAGATCATATGTCATTATCGAGATGTCGCCTTATGAGATCCTTGAGGGAAGACAATGTCGATCTCCCTTATGTTAGGATGAAGTTGTAGAGCGCAAGATGCTCGGACCCGCAGTAGTCCAAAGGACCAAGGATATGATAGATCTAATCAAAGGACGGCTGGTAGTAGCCCAAGATGGACATGATAAGTATGTTGATTTGACACGAAAGGATAAAGAATATGAAATAGGGGACCTAGTAATGTTATAGGTATCCCTTGGAAAGGATTGATGAGGTTCGGAAAGAAAGGAAAGCTAAGTCTACAATTTGTTGGACCCTTGGATATATTAAGACGTTTGGGAAGTTAGCATATGAGCTAGCCCCAACCCCGAACATGTAGCAGGTCGCAACGTGTTTCACGTATCAATGTTAAGGAAGTGTAATTCAGATGCCAGATAAATAGAAGCATAGGAGCGCATAGACATGCAACCAGACGTAACCTATATGGAGCAACCAGGAAGGGTTATAGAGTGAAAAGGAACAAGTGCTTAGGAGAAGGATTATCAAACTAGTAAGAGTTTGATGGTAGAACCACAATATGGGAAAATTTACTTGAAAGTTAGAAAGTGTAATGCTAAGAAAGTATCCCTATTCATTTTCTATCTGATTCCGGGACGGAATCCTTTTAAGGAGGGGAGACTGTAATAACCCCAATTTTTGGGAAATTTTTGAAACCCTTATGAATAGTGTTTTTGCTGAATGAGAAAACTTTTCATGCCACACTATGTAGGGGTTCTGATATGGATATTCTGAGATTTTATTAGTACTTTATATGGGATATAAGTGTATGTAAAGATCGTCAGAATCCAAATCCGAACACTTTGATTTTTCCCGGAAATACACTAGATACGGAAAGATTTGAGAAAAAGGTAACAGGATAAAAAGGATTTAAATTAAAGGATTATAGGAGAGGATCATAAAAGGAATATAATATATTGAGAAAGGTTAAGGGAACCTAAGTAATAAGATTCCGGGTATGGTCCCTCAAACGAGAAACGAGAACGACAGTTAAGCGAACCGTATAACAGATCAGCGGTCATTAGGCAAACAATTAGAAGCTAATCAAAGGGATTAGTGGGGATGATGTCATCCAACCAATAGAAAGAGGACAAAGGAGGGGTGATGACATCACAAAGTGATGCAAGCATGACATAAGAGGGAAGGAAATGTGGTGGAATATTAACCACACAAAATCAAGGGTAAATGGGTAATTGACCTAAAACAAAACAAAAACAACCAACCAAAAATCAAATCAAAGCAAAACCACAAAAATCTCTCTTTCTTCTTCATCTTGCTCTCGGCCTTTTGAAGAAAAACAAGGAGGAGTTTTTCAAAAACTCAAGCTACACACCTTCAAAAATTATAAGGTTTGTTTCTTTAGCTTCCATAATTCATAACTTAGTTATGCTATAAGTTTGGATCCAAGAATCCAAGGTTTACCTAGTTAATCAATTCCTAAAAGTTTAGGGTGAATAGTAACTTTCAAGAACAAATTTTTGATTCTTGATTTTATTTGTAAGGACAAGGTAGCTTAAGCATAGATCAAGGCTTCCATGGGCTTTCCAAGGATCTTTCATTGATTAAAAGCTTCAAGAAGGTATAAAACTTCAAACCCTAGCTTTACTTTTGAGTATTAGGAATGGTTTTGATTGTTATAATTCATGAGGAGCATGATCCTTGTATACTTAGAGTGTGGTTGGATTTGTAATGAGTTTGAAGTTGGAAATCTTGATTATTGGTTAATGAACTTAAGTATAGCTTTTAGTTCATGTTTGAGGGTAGTATAAAGTTCATAATATTGAGTTTTGGGGCTGTTAGGATGTGATATGGATGGACTTTGATTGTATGAAGGGATTGGGGTTGTTTGGTGATGGAATTGAATGGTATAAAATTGGGAAATCGCGTAAACATAGCCGTCGTAATGTCCGATTTACATTAGACTGCTTTTGTTCCTAACATTAGGACCCGAGAGCCCCCTGCTAGGTTTTGACCACTGCCATGTTTAGATAGCTCATGTTACGAGCTTCGTTTTGATATGTAGTTCGTTCGATTCCGATGCACGGTTTAGGAGAAACGACCGTTTCAAGTAACGGCGTTTCGCGAACGAAACTTTTCCCCTCGCCTTACTTTGAAACATAGGTTAAAGACCAAAAAGGGTTAATTAATGTATGAAACATTTATGATAAGTGTGTTAGGCAGTTGGTAAGACACTCGCGAAGGAATCGCTTTAAAACTCGTAAAGGTTAAATTATTGAAAATGGTGGAGTCGAGGGTACCCGAGTGACTTAAGCGAATCAGTGAGCGCAAAACAAGCGTTAGAGTCTAAGTTAGTTAAAGTATAGATTTACAAGTGATTTTGGTTTAATTCCAACTTACTTGTTGTTTATAGGTTACCAGACTCGTCCCGAGCCTTTTATCACCCCAAGTCGCTCAGGCAAGTTTTCTACCCGTTATACTGTTGTTGTGATGTAAATATATGTATATGCATTATCTTGTGATATTGCATGATTGTTATTAGCAAATTTTGCGATATATTGGAGCATGCTAATATGGTATATATGCATGTCTGTTTCGTAATCTGGTTATCTATCTGTTGATTTCAATGCTTATAGTTGCATAATACCTATGCTAGAAATAAGCAAGTAGTTGCGTATACCCTTAGTATAGGGGATAAAAGGTGAACATATTTCTAAACCGGGAGTCGATGTTCCCGAGTATATTATATATATATATATATATATATATATATATATATATATATATATTTATATATATATATGGATATAGTTTTTAAAACTATTAATCGAATAAGGTTTATTCGATAACTTTAACTTTATTTTATTATTGAATATTATTTTGAATATTCATTCGAGGACTTATGACTCCTTTTACTTTATTAATGAATATTATTTTGAATATTCATTCGGGGACTTATGACTCCTTTTATTTATTTATCTGAATATTATTTGAATATTCATTCGAGGGCTTATGACTCTTTTATATTATTTATTGAATATTATTTGAATATTCATTCGAGGGCTTATGACTCTTTTATATTATTTATTGAATATTATTTGAATATTCATTCGAGGGCTTATGACTCTTTTATATTATTTATTGAATATTATTTGAATATTCATTCGAGGGCTTATGACTCAGTTTATATTATTTAATGAATATTATTTGAATATTCATTTGAGGATCTATGACTCCGATTATTTGCTGAGGTAATCTTTATTTTATTAAAGAATAAGGTGTCAATAATCAAACGTATTTTCGATTATTCAAATAAAGATAATACTTTCATATAAGTATATCTTTGGTTATTTAATACTCGTTTCAAGTATAAGTTTTAATACTTCTACTTCAATTATTTTTATAAAGATTATTCTTTATGGGAATATTATTTAAATAATAATATTCAGTCATTTTCTAAATATTCTGGGGACTGATTTACTTCATTAAATCAGCTTTACTCCAAACACTCTATAAAGTGTTTTCGAGTCTTCAAAATGATTTTTAAAGTTAGAGCGGATCCCAAAACTCATTTTTTTTATATTTAAGATCTTCCTTTTTAAGGGGATTTAAATACTCGCTCAAAACCTGGGGAATCCGGCTCTATGGTGTATTTTATATTCGCAACAAGGTTGCTGTTTTGATAAATGAATTGATTACTTGCCCAATGTTCGGGAAGTAAGCCCATCTAATTGAGTCGGCATAAGCGACAGGCCGGGGTACGGTCTATCTATGTGTAAGTGGCTGGGTGGCAGTCCATCAACGCGTAAGAGGCCGGGTGGCGGTCCAGCATAAGGTCCTAATACGACCAGGGTGATGACCGGTGGGGGATTCATCCATCTACTAGTAGAAAAGGTTACTTATTGGTATATTTGCCTGATCAGCAAGATATCTGGTTTATGCCAAAATTCTTTTCCTTCCAAATTTATTGGATATTGCAACTCTGTTCATACTTTACATGACAGAGGTTTTCAGGAAATATATAAAGAAGATGTATATGTGGATATATATATATATATATATATATCAGAACTTAATGAAGTATATCCTAACTTCATTTCCTTTAATAATATTTCAAAGATTGAATCTATTCAAGTCCTATCTTGTGGTCTCATCAGTGGGATGAACTTTTGAAACTAATTATAACTTGAACGGTGGTAGTTCAAGTAGTATTTGGGAAAGATATAAGTATATTGGGGTATCTTGTAACTTCATCTTTTAAACTTATATCTAATTAATAATTGTCTTATGAATGACAAAGATTTTCAGAAAAACGTTGAGACAAGGTTAGATATATGAGATCACCTTGCAACGATATTTTTTTTATATACAGTTATACACTGGGACTTTGTGTATATTATGCATGGAAGAGGACTTCCAATATTTTGAAAAGTATATATGTATATATACTGAATATTTTGCGACTTCATCGCATTAAGATATCAAACTTGGTTCATTTCTTTTGACCAAGACTTTCATGAGTATTATGAGTAGGCTCATATATTGTAAATCATTATACATATTATTTTGGTGGGCTTGCTGCTCACCCTTGCTTTCTTCTTTCATCACACAACAACAGTTAGGAAAGATGGCCAGACTCCAGCAGACCCAGCGCAAGCGCGTGGGAAGCGTCCCGCGTCTTCCCGTTGATGTTGTAGCTGCTATAGCTGCAGAGGTAGATCTATTGTAGATCAGACCATCTACTTTTGAGAATCAATTATGTATAATTATAACTTGTGGCAGATAATGGCAATTAACTGTAAATTTATCAAGTAATCATTTTGGGTTGTAATAACTTTTAAATTGTGGATTCAAAGACTTGTACTTATTTAAATTTCATCTCTGAGACTATAACGGGTTGTGGTGTGTGTTAGTATGGGGTCACAGCATAAGGTTATTTATTATTAATTAAGTGAAGTGATATTGTGGAAAGAAAGACCGTGACGACCCGGATCCCCGACCCCGGATCTGGGGGTGTTACACTAGGTGCCAGTTTCAATCCATATAGAGCCTTAAGTAATTTGTAAACAAAGTTAGGAAATTCTGGATCTTCAAAGCCAGGTGGATGTTGCACATAAACTTCTTCTTCTAGTTCACCATTGAGAAAAGCACTTTTGACATCCATTTGATACACCTTGAAATTTGAGTGTGCAGCAAATGCCAGAAAAATTCTTATTGCTTCTAGTCTTGCAACAGGAGCAAAAGTCTCATCATAGTCAATTCCCTCTTCTTGTGAGTAGCCTTTAGCAACCAGCCTTGCTTTGTTTCTAGTAACAATTCCATTTTCATCCATTTTGTTCATGTACACCCACTTAGTTCCAATTATGCTTCTGTTCTTTGGTGCGGGGACTAATTTCCAAACTTTATTTCTCTCAAACTGATTCAGCTCCTCCTGCATGGCACATATCCAGTCAGGATCCAATAGGGCTTCTTCAGTTTTCTTGGGCTCTACTTGAGATAGAAAACATGCATGTAGGCATTCATTAGCAGTTGCACTTCTAGTTCTCACACCAGCTGAGGGATCACCAATAATAGCTTCTATTGTATGACTCCTGTCCCACTTTCTGGTGTGTGTCTGTTGTTTAGTGCCTTCATCATTTTCTTCAGTATTACCATGACTGTCATTGCCATTCTCTCCTTCTCCCCCTGAGTTTGTGCCATCAAATTCTGGTGTCTGAAGAGAGCTTTCATTCCTATGATTTTGTTCAGAGGTCTCTTCATTTGTCATTTGCTGTGCCACAACTTTATCTTCCTCATCAGAATCACTATCAATGGTTAGATTCTCAAATGCAAGGGCTTCTGTAATATCCGGGATATATCGTGTAATTATTTTTGCTATTAAATAATTATTATATGTGTTCAGTATCTATTCTGTGAATTAATTGTTAAGTGTTATCGGTGTTTGGATATTTAAAAATATTATTAATTGAGTATTTTAATTTTTATATGTCCAAAATAAAATATAGATAATTGTCATATCTTCCTAATTATTTTTATGATGATTTATGAATTTATAAGAATCATATGAAATTTATAAAATCTTTTTCCGGGTATTTAAAATCTATTTTATAAAAACGGGAACCAACCGACGTCATCCGTTGTTACGTTTTTGGAACCCGAAACTCTTCCGAGAACTCCTTCCTAACCTAATTGTAATATTCCGAGCATTTTTCATGTTTTGACTTTTTCGATCCGGCGTACGGTTTGTCCTGCGCGGGTCCCGGCGCAACATTTTCGATACAATATTCGTTTCGGTAAATCAATAAAACTCGTATTTTTGATAAACGGGAGCTTTTTATTAAACTATCACAATTATCACTTCGTAATACGTGTAACCAGGTGCTGAGACCAAGACCGCAGTACAAATTGTACTGATTTGGATAATTATCCCGAAAACCGATACCGTTTGGATCAGATTTTATAAATAAACGTACCGTTTTATATCCGGAATGATCCAACGGGATACTAATTTTCCGTAAATATAAATAGCCTTTTACCGTGTTTTATTTCGTATCAAAATCATTTGCACACAGATAATTATATAATTTTCAAAGAAAAACCTTAATTTCATAAACTGTTCTAAGAATCAAACAGCAAAACGAAGGCGTTACCGATCTCTGTTTTCAAAGCTTGAGTAACCAAAACGAAGGATTTGAAGTGTTCTACCAGATTCTGAGCTTCGTTTTACTGCAGAAATCAAGGTTTATTTTCTATATTTTTATGTATTTTCGAATTAATTTTATTAAAAATATGAATTTTTGTTCGGATGATTGTTTGTGTGATTTGATGATTGCATGTTGTAGAGCTTGTTTTCCTGATGATTTTGATATATTATACGTCTGATTTGGAGTTCAATAACATGTTCAAATTTGAGTTTCATTTTCTAATTTTAAAATTAGGGTTTATAACCCGTATGAATGTTCTTAATTGAAATTTGGGGGTTTTTGATTCAGGGGTTATTAGCTGTTGATTTATAGTGGGTTGTGTTCCTTATGAAATTTGCAATCGATTGGTATATAGCTCGTTAACAGAGGATTAGTGAATCGAAGGGAGTTGTGTTTTGAAGTTTTCCGATGTTCGCCGGAAACCGGCGATGTTCTTGGCCAATTTCCGGCCAAGTCTGGGATTATCAATGAGATTTGATTGCAGGATTCTGTTCCTGGTGATGTGTAGTTCATATCTGGAGGTGTTGGTGGGGTGAGGATGCCGGGAACGTGTTCTCCGGCCACTCCCGATTATTTTCCGGCGACCCCCCTGGAAAATTACAGTTTAGTACCTGTAGTTTTGAAAACGATACAGTTTGGTCCCCCGGGTTTCCAAAACTTGCAAATTTAGGATTCCTGTTTACAATTTATTTAAAAATCATATTTCCTATTTATTTTTATTATAAAAATTCATTTTTAATTTCTGAAAATTCTAAAAATTATTATTTTAATTCCGAAAATTATTTTTAATTCAAAAATAAATCTGAATTAATTAGTTAATTAATTTCAGTTAATTTTTAATTGATTAATTGGTCAATTAATTTGAAAATTAATTGATTAATTGATTTAATTAATTATTAATTGATTTTAATTAATAATTTAATTAGATTTAATTATTTAAAAATGATTTAAAAATTCCGAAAAATAGTTTCGAGCTTTAAAATATTATTCTAAATTATTTCCAAGGCTCGATGATTATTATAAAATTGTTTCGGAGCCAGAATTGGCCAACCGAACCCTGTTTATTACTTCAAAATTGATCCAACGACCCGTTTTAATTCCGAAAAATGTTTTAAAAATCATTTTAATAACCAGAAAGCCTATTTATGACCCGAAACTTCTTTATAAATGATATGTCATTGATTATGTGACGTATTATGTATTATATGTGACTTGTTGGTTGACCGTCGGTCTGTATATTCGATGTGTACTTGTTTATTGCGTAACTTTCAATCCGTTAATCTGATTTGGGTGAACGAAGGGTAGATAGAAGTATGTGTTGAATAGAATCATATAAGTTGAATAATGATAGATGCTTATGATATGTGAGCAGAAGAGGCAAGGCGTAGGAAAGGGAAATAGGTAGTTGAGGAGTAAAACGGTTGAGATTGGAAGCGAGTGCAGTGTAGTAAGCTAATACCAGGCAAGTGTTCTGAACTTTCTCGAGATATTGTAGTACTTGGTAGTCCTGTTGATATTGCAAGTGCTTTGAAACACTGAAACCTAAACCCTGATTCCAGTTTTGATCTTGAGCCGTAAACCTGATTCTTTCTAGACCATTGATTGTTGTATACCCAAACACGAACCACAAATATATGATACTACTCCACAAATACATACAAACTAAATACCGAACACTGAATCGAATTACCCACACACTCAAACCATTGTATCCTATGCTTTGAAAGGCAAAATCCTTGAAACCTTGAAATATTGATTCCTTTGCTATCCAATTCTTTCATTACCCAACAGCTAAGCTTTGAAAATGCCATATTAATCCTTATGAACACTGAAACCATTTCATTATGGAACATCCAATTTTGTTAATAATTCTGTTTATTGCTTATTATTGTTTATTCTGTTATTATGTTAGAATTGGATTGTTTTTATAAAATTGTGGACCAGATTTATGGTTAGACCATATAATGGTCAAGTTAGGCCAATGTGTGCCTTGGATCTAGTAGTTAGAGCAATGCTGTGTGCTTTGCTCGGGGTTAGTGCGTGACTGATCAGCAGCCTAACCTTGGTTTTTAAAATAAAAGTATAATATCCAATTCTAAATCATAATCCATTGTTCACTTGATATCATAACCATATTTACCTGATGATCATTATTCTCAGTTTTGTCATTGTGACTTGCTGAGCTAGTTAGCTCATTTGTGCGATGTTGTTTATATTCTTTCCAGTTAAAAAGGAACAAGTTGGTAGCGAGGATCCCCAGTCCAGCGCGAGAGCTAGGGGTTCAGGTTGATCGAGTTAAGCTAGCAGGCTTCTTTTGGAATAATTTAAGTTTTTAAAAGTTTGTAATAATGTTTAATACTCAGTTTGAGTTTGAATGGTTGGGATTTGAACGGTTTGTAATATAAGTAGATGTGTTTGGCTTGTGTGCATACTTTGACCTGTTGCGATCCATGGTAGTTGGTAAGTAGGGTCACTGCATATTATTATTATCTTTATTATTATTATAAGCAGGTTATAAATAAGGTGTGTGTGTGGACCCCAAAATTCTGACCCGGGTTTGGAGGGCGCCACAGCTTCAGCATCATTTACATCAAGGCATTTTAAGCCTGGACACTTGTCATCATCAAAAGTCACATTTGTGCTTTCCATAATTTTCTTTTGATCAATCACATAAACTTTGTAGGCTGTTCTTTCCAATGAATATCCCAGAAAAATTGCTTCAAAAGCTTTAGAGTCAAATTTTCCCACATATTCAGAGTTGTCTTTTAGAATATAACACTTGCTTCCAAACACATGTAGATGTTTCACTGTAGGCTTTCTGTTAGACATGATTGAGTAAGGTGATTTGCCATGAGCTTTGTTGATGAGATATCTGTTTTGAGTGTAGCATGCAGTATTAACAGCCTCTTCCCAAAAACTAGTTGGCAACTGAGCATCTTGTAGAAAAGTTCTAGCAGCTTCAATTAATGTTCTATTTTTCCTCTCAACTACTCCATTCCATTGAGGTGTTCTAGCTGCTGAAAATTCTTGAACAATGCCTTTGCTTTTGCAGAATTCACTTAATGTTGAGTTTCTGAATTCTATTCCATTATCACTCCTCAATCTTTTCACACTAACTTTTCCTTCAGCTTGCTTCTTAATTTTCTTGATGTGCTCAATTATAATGTTTGGAGTTTCATCTTTAGAGTACATGAACTCAACCCAAGTGTATCTTGAAAAATCATCAATCATGACAAGGGCATATTTGTTCCTTGAAATGGACAAGACATTTACTGGCCCAAACAAGTCCATATGAATAAGTTGCAGATGTGCACTTATAGAATTCACAGATTTTGACTTGTGACTTGATCTTTTCATTTTTCCTTTCTGACAAGCTTCACAAACTTTCAGTTGAGCAAATTCCAGATTGGGCATGTCTCTCACAAGCTCCTTCTTGACTAGGGTGTTGATTGCTTTGAAATTCAAGTGAGATAGCTTTTTATGCCACAGTTTGCTTTGCTCTTCTGATGCCTTGGTGTAGAAACAACACACTCCTTCCTTATTTGTTGAGTCTAAGTCTGTAACAAACAAGCTTCCCTTTCTTACTCCTTTAAGAACAATTTCACCAGTCTTTTTGCTAATAAAAGCACAATCTTCTTTGTTGAAAACAACTTGAAAACCTCTGTCTGCAAATTGACTAACACTTAGAAGATTTACTTCTAATCCAACTAGTGCTACATCTTCAATGACAGCATTTCCAGAAACAATCTTGCTATATCCCATTGTGAATCCTTTGTTGTTGTCTCCAAAGGTCACCAAAGGGCCAGCCATCTCCTCAAATTGTGATAGCAGGGCCTTAGCACCTGTCATATGCCTGGAACATCCACTATCAATGATCCATATGACCTTCTTTCCTTTGCCCTGCACACAATGAGGATTAAGTGTGTTTAGCTACCCAAACTGTGTTGGGTACTTTCTTCTTGTTAACTGATTTTGCAGAAATAGAATGAGAATTTTCAGATAAAATGGAATTCATAGACTGTTGAGCCTTTTCCCTTTCAGATATAGAACCAATTTTTGATTCTATGAGATCAGTTCTCAATTTATGGCAACTCTTCGTCACTTTCATGTTGCAGGGAATGCAGTCAAACTTGTCACAGAATGAATAGGGATCATTAGCCTTGGCTTCTTTGTACTTGCAGACTCCTTCAGGTGGATTGCTAACAACCTTTTTACAAAGATGAGTTAGGTGATTCATTGATCCACATTTCTCACACCTCTTTCTAGGAGCATCTGCAACATAAGCAAAGTTATTGCTTTTGTTTATCCCAATCTTTCCATTTCTATTCTTCTTTTTCTTTTTGACCTCTTCAGCTTTAATCTCCTTCACAAGCTCCTTAGTTTCTTGATTGGCTTTTGGTGTTTCAACAGGGATGGAAGACTGAGTTGTCTCATCATTTTTCTTTTGCTTGTCCTCATCAGCTATCTCCTGTTTGATGATCAACTCTTCTTCACTGAAGTTCACCTTATATGCCTTGAACAAAGATGATTCAACTTTCTTCAACATTATTGGAATATTCTCAGCTTTAGTTGATTTTTCTTTGTCACTGACAGACTTCTTTTTGTTGTTCAAACCCTCACAGTCAAGACCAATGGCAATGTTTGCACAAGGCTTGTTCTTTTCATGATATTGGCCAATCAACTCAAAAGCATTTTTGAAGGATTTCAGCTTCACTTCATTCTTCTCCAGCCTTTCTCTCAACACTGCTTCAATTTCACTTGCACACTTTAATTTATTCTTTAAGTATGAAATTTCTTGTTTAGCAGCATCAAGCTCAACCAACAATAATTCAGTCTCTTGTTTTTCACTCTCAAGTTTTTCATTGATCTTCTTCAATCTGCTAACTTCCTCATTTGCAGCAACCATGCTTGTATAAATGTGGAACATTTCTGTGCTCATCTTTTCAACAGTTTCCTTATATTGACTCACATTTAAATCAATTGTGGTAAGAGTTGGTACCTGTGATTTAGATGATGAAGAATCTCCTTGCTCCAAGGCCATGAATGCATAGTTTCCAATTTCTTCATCTTCATCATTATCTGAATCATCCCAGCTCTTACCCTCAGCAATATAAGCTTTCTCTTGTTGCTTCTTTAGAAGAGCATCATAATTTGCTTCCAATTCAAGATAGGCTTTATCTTTCTTTGCCTTCTTGGGTTTCCTACATTCTGTAGCAAAATGGCCCAACTCATCACAGTTAAAGCACCTTATTTTTGATCTATCAATAGATCCAGTTTTGTAGCCAGTTTTGCTATCAGGAGTGTACTTCCCTTTTTCTTTCCAGCTGCTGTCTTTGTTGAAGGACTGTCCTTTGCTCTTGAAAAATCTTGGTTTCTTTACTCTAATATTAGAGAATTTTCTAGCCAAGTAAGCCATTGATTTGTCTAGCTCATCAAGCTCATCAAGAGTGTAGAACTCATCTTCTTCATCCAATTCCAGTATGACTTGCTCTTCAGTGTCATTGCTCTTTTCTCACTTGTAGAAATTGCTGGAGTTGGGGATCTTTGCTCATCATTAGAAGTCTGGCCATCATTCACAATCAGTGCACTTGAGCCATCCATTACATATCCTTGACCAGCCCTTAATGACTTCTTTTGAATCATTTCAAGTTCATAAGTTTTCAGAACCCCATAGAGCACTTCCAGTGTGATTCTACTCAGATCCCTTCTCTGATTGCAGAGATTTTCTGTTTCAGGTGATCAGGGAGAGTAAGCAAGAACTTCAAATTCACTTCTTCGACATCATAAAATTTATCATGAAGCTGCAAGTCATTTATCAGCTTATTAAACCTTTCAAACACATCAGTAATACCCTCCTTTGGTTTAGCCATAAAACCTCATACTGAGAAATCAATATCCTTCTTTGATTTGACCAAACCTCCTCAGTTCCTTCACAAAGTATTTCAATCTTTTCCCAGATCTGTTTAGCAGTGTCACAGTTGACAATGTTATTATACATTACATTGTCAAGTGACTCAATTAGTATCAGTTGCAAAGCACTGTCTAGGGAAACTTTCTCTCTTTCAGGTTCAGTATACTCAGAAGGATCCTTGGGAGCATAATGAGCTGGAATAACCATATCTCCATCTGTGGTTTCCTCAACTCTAACTACAGGAATGAAGGGCCCATTCTTGAGGATACCAATGTAAAGATGATTGGCCATTCTTATAAACAGCAACATTTTCTTTTTCCATAAAGTGTAATTGGCCTTATCAAAGGGAGGAATCTTGATACTACTGATTTTCTGTGTATTCATTTTTCCAAGATCTAATCTGTTTACTTTCAGATTTTGCTCTGATACCACTTGTTAGATATGAATACAACACAGAGGGGGGGTGAATATGTTTTAGCTTAAATGTTTACTTTTTGGTTTTGCTTTGAGTTTAGCAGTTGATTGTTATCAATAATTTTATGGAGTAGATGTTAAACATAAATAACAATGCAAATATGTAGAACGAAGTTCTTCAAAACTCACTTAATTTTATATTAAAAATCAAGCAGTGTTTTGCTACAAAATCTCTAATTTCTTGTTCTAGAACTTAGCTTCTTTCTTGAGAGAGAATACTAGATTTTCTATCTTTTTTTATCCTTCTTAACTAGAGGACCAGTGTTAACTTTATAACTCAGTTAACTGCTGGTTTACACAGTGGATAATAAACAAGCTATTAGCTTTTCTAAACTGTCACTTGTCATTTCTATTTATAGAAAAGCAAATCTTCCATTTCTGGCTTAGCATATCTTTAGCATCCCGTGATTACTTTAATCACCTCTGTCAGTTAATCTTTCTCATTGATCTTGCACATCTCTCAAGCTGCTTTTTGTAGACGTTTCAATCCAGCTATGTGAATTGTTTGTTGATTTGCAACCTTGGATATTAAACTGTTCTGCAATTCTGTACTTAGAGAAATTTCTTCACTTCGAGATCTCCAATTAAGCTGTAGAGAACTCGACATCTCGATAGGCATGTTGGCTTGTCGATATCTCTGAAACTTCATTGTTGACTTGACTTATCGACAACTCTGAGTTCTCTAGTGAATTTTGGTTTATCGATAACTCAGAGTTCTCTAATGTACTTTAGCTTATCGATAACTCAGAGTTATCTAATGAATGTACACTTGTCGATATCTCTTAGTTCTCGAATAGGTATCTGACTTATCGATATCTCCAATAGCATTTCCTGAGTTCTCGATAGACAATTCCTGAGTTCTCGATAGGTCTTTCTGAGTTCTCGAATGACTTCTCTATAACACTAATTTTGTGACTTGTAGAGATCTTGACTTAGAATGTTTTTCACCAAACAGAATTATTCAACTCCAAGCTTCTTCATAATTCTTCTGAGGCATGATCTTCTTGATCTTCTTCCAAATAGAATTCTTAGGCTTGACACTGTTTAGAGAAAAATGCTCCAGTCTGCTCCATTTACATTTTACAGACATTAAGTGTTACAAGTATAAATTACAGATTAAGGTTACAATACAACTAAACTTAGGGTTGTTAATATGACTTAGTCTTGTTATGATACAGGCATGTCTTGCACAACAATCTCCCCCAATTTGTGAGAAGATTGCTTATCACAAAATCATGCTTGTTAACAAGGCTAACCCCAAGTTAAAGAATGAAAATAAAAACAATACAAAAGATGATACAACACTTGTACAATGAATATTTGACAGTTTATAATAATTAAGTAAAGACTGAGCTGTCTGATTCTTTCTCAATTATGTTCTTAATTTGCACAAGTATTTCCAATTCTTCCAGGATGGGGGTGTCAGTTAGAGGATCTATTATTTTCAGCAAATCTGGCTTAGGTTAACTAGCTAACATCCCTATCCTCTATCTTGATAAAGAGCCAACTTTTATATTCAGAAATCTTCCATCCTTTGATATTCTGCTCTTGCCTGCTGCCTTCAACTCTTCTGATCTTCTGATATACTCAGATCATAGATGTTGATGATATTATTAGCTCCAGTAATCTTTGACATCATCTATTATATATTACATGAAACATTAATAAATAAATCGATTTAGTATATCTTCGTAGTTTTAATGGAGTTTGTGACATCTCGTGTCAAATTTTGAATATATTTAAACATTGGGTCAAGTCCCAGTCTTCCAAATATAATAATGTAAAACCAACCAGTTAGTAATTTTGATACATAATATCAATTGACTTGATCGTATAAAAACCTCAAAAATATTAATTTTTATTAATATAAGATATTATAAAATTGATCCATATTGGTAAGATATTCTCGTCGAACTCGTAATTTAAATTTATTATAGATAGTGATGATGTATTTTCGGCTGGGTCATGTAGTCAAATTTTGAGTGTTTTTTCAAAATGGGTAAAATTTTGATTTGAAGCTAGTAATTTTGATACATATTATCAATTGACTTGATTTTATAAAAATCTCAAAGATATTAATTTTTATCAACATAAGATATCACAAAAAATTTCATTGTTGGTAAGATTTTCTAGTCGAACTCGTAATTTAAATTAAACCTAGGCAGTGACGTGGTATTTACAGGCAGATCATTTAGTCAAATTTCGAGTATTTTTTGAAAAATGGGTCAAGTTCTAATTTTGAATTTGAAATAAATTGAAATACGCTAATTATAATTTATCTAAATATGTAATACACACACACACACATATATATATATATATTATTTATATAAGTGTATCTCTTTTCAATATATATAAAATAAATTATATGTACAATTTATTTTTTATATCAAAAAATATATATTAAAAATGTATGAGACATACTTTTCAAATTAAAAATTGTTTAATAAATAAGGGAATGACCCGTTTATGTACTATGCTTAATTTTATATCTCAAATTCAATTGTTCAAAATTACTTCTACAAGTATTTTAGTAATCATGTTTAAAGTTAAATAATATTCACTATTTATGATACTCACATATTATGTGTATGATAAAAAAAACTTAAGTAATAGTGTGGTTTAGTGGTAAGGTGATGTGTTTCTGAATGTAAAGACTCGGGTTCAATTTCTCCTAACAACCTCTTTTATATAAATTTAAAGTACATGGGTAAATTAATCATTTCAATGAGACTTTTTAATCCCATGAATATTATCACCATGTTCTCTTATTATATATAGAAGAGATGTCAAGCCGCAAAATGCACCGCACCACGCAGTTTGTCCAAAACTCAAACCGCAACTGCACCATACATAAAAAGTTAAAAATCATTTTGTGGTGCGGTGTGGACGGTGCAGGCGATTTATGCGGTTTGATGATCACCCCTACCACTTGATCCTCTATATAAACGGGTACGTAGGCACAATGTAACATTCCAGTCTCAAATCGATAAAATTTGGCACTTCAATTTATTGGGTAAAATACTATATTAATTTGCACAAATAAATCATGATTTTTTTTGTGGCATGTAACATGAGTTTGTTGTTATCCAAATTGATTGCATTTGAACAAGTAGATTTTGACTTGTTTTGTACTCGAAATTTGACCCGATTTTCGAAAAAGACATTTAAATTATTAGATATTTATCAAAAATATCCTTTTTTTTCTATGACTTATTAAAGAAAAAAATGGTAAAAGTTGCATAACGGGTGCAACCATTGTTGTTTGAAAAAGTTACATTTCATGTTACATATATAATTGCACGGTATTTGTTTTTTTTTAAAAAAAATTATAACTTGGGTCCTAAATTATTTAATCGAAATTTAAAATTTTATATTTTTAAAAATCAAAAGAAATTCTTCAAACTCTATTGGCCTTTTTTTCAAATATCTTCAAATTCAACGCATTTCACAAATCAACTACCCCATCGGATAAATCAATCAGATTAGTATCTATATTACAAAATCGCTAAGAACAAGGCAAACAACAAATAATATGAGGGATGATGATGATGATATTAGATTTTCCTCTTCTTCATTTTTTTCTAATTTTTGGTCTTCTGCTCTTAGAGCCAAAACCCTAGCTTCTTCTAAAGACAATAATTCGGTCCGTACAGATGGTTTAATCCGACGGCTCGGATTGTTTGATCTGGTTCTTATCGGGATTGGTGCTTCTATTGGTGCTGGTATCTTTGTTGTTACTGGCACTGTTGCTCATGATGCTGGTCCTGGTTCGTTTCTTAATTTAATTCTGTTTTCGCAGTTTCAAGATTTATTGGATTGTGATTTTATGTTATTGTTGCGATTTTTATTAGCATTTTGCTGTTTAAGTTTGTATTTTAGTGATTTTGGTCCATTCTTAGTTAACTGGTTCAAATGCAAAATTAAATTCGGATATCATATAATATAGCCTGTATAGAATGTGTTGAATTGATACAAATTAGTATTTACGAGTTTGTTACAAATCACTAGTGATCCGCATATACAAATCAGTAGTTCCCAATCAGTTCTCATTATAAGATAGTAATCCTAATATGACTTCAGATTTTAATATGGTACTTGTTTTTTTAATTCCGCGTGCAGGAGTCACTATCAGCTTTATATTGGCCGGAGCATCGTGTGTGCTCAATGCACTTTGTTATGCGGAGCTAGCTTCTCGTTTTCCCGCAGTAGTTGGGGGCGCATACTTATACTCATACACAGCTTTTAATGAGCTTACTGCGTTTTTAGTGTTTGCACAGATGATGCTTGACTATCACATCGGCGCAGCTAGTATAGCGCGAAGTTTGTCCAGTTATGTAGTTACAATATTAGAACTGATCCCTTTTTTAAGAGATACTATTCCAAGTTGGGTTGGACATGGTAGTGAAGAGATGTTTGGAGCTCTCTCCTTCAATATATTAGCTCCAGTTCTCTTAGTTCTTCTTACGTTAATCCTATGCCAGGGTGTGGGGGAATCTTCCATGGTAAATTCTCTTATGACCGTTACAAAGGTAATTTGTTTTCTTTTTAAGTTATTGTTAGACTTAGTGAATTGGAACCGTAAAACTTATTTAATTTTTGCGTGAACAGTTAATTTTTCATTCATGTCATATGATGCTTATTATATTGTTTGTTGGTCTCCTAAATCATTTAAGTTTTTGCTGAGAACAGTTTTTTCCGAATTCATGTCTTATGCTGCTTATAATTTTGTTTGTTGGTCTGGTTAATTGCTGTAGGCTCACTAAATGTTCCAGTTCGTGTCAACCTCATAAATTTTCTTTACCTTTTCTGCAAGGTAATTAGTATGGTTTAAAATCAATACAAAATAAAGAATTGACATGTAGTTTTGGTGATGCAGGTAGTCATTGTCATTGTTGTCATCATAATTGGTTCTTTCAAAGTCGATGTTTCAAACTGGACTCCTTTTGCTCCAAATGGTTACAAGGCAGTTTTTACAGGAGCAACAGTTGTTTTTTTCGCATATGTAGGATTTGACGCAGTTGCCAATTCAGCCGAAGAATCTAAAAGACCACAGGTATGTCTTTGGATAATAACTTGGAATGCGCTGTACCTGTTATCATTTTTGTAGGATAATTTTTATTCTCTACATGCTCTATTACTACTTATTTATTTTATATTATTTTAATGTAAAACTGCAGAGGGACTTACCATTAGGCATAATCGGAAGCCTTTTTATTTGCATTGTATTATACATTGGTGTTTGCTTAGTGATTACTGGGATGGTCCCGTACTATTCTCTTGGAGAAGAAGCTCCCCTGGCTGAAGCTTTTACATCCAAGGGTTTAAAGTATGTTTCCGTGTTGATCAGTGTTGGTGCTGTGGCTGGACTTACCACAACCCTTCTTGTTGGTCTGTATGTTCAGGTAAATTGCATTCAGTGTTCATATTTGGGCACTTCACCTTTTCATCACATTATGTCTACAGAGAATTGATTGGAACTATGTTGCAGTCTCGATTATACCTTGGGCTGGGAAGGGATGGCTTACTACCTCCAATATTTGCCAAAGTACACCCAACACACCACACACCAATTCATTCTCAAGTGTGGGTTGGTATTGTTGCTATAGTCTTGGCAGGACTTTTCAATGTACAGGTGCTTTCCCACATTCTCTCCGTTGGCTCACTGGTATGTCAACTTCTAACCCTTTGTGCTTGGTGCACAGGAATCCTTGCATTGTTACTGATTTATTGGATTGACTCAAGAATAGGATAAATTTGATTGATATCTTATTTTAAAGAATTATCATTATAAGGACTGTATCCTAGAATCATCTTTTTTGATTAGCTATAGTTTTTTTTTGCCAACTTTTTTTGATAAACTAAAGTTCCTATGGGATTGAGTGCATGGCCTTCTGGTTCATCTCGTTGATTGATTAGTATTTAGTTAAACGGGTTAAATTTCTCTTGGTTTTGATTATTCACTCATTATGCACCTTCCTTGGATAAAATTTTGCTGATGCTCACATTACAGCTCTGTTTGTTTTAGACAGGCTATTCTGTTGTGTCAGCGTGTGTGATAACCCTACGCTGGACGGATAAGCCTGCAAGTCAAGCTTCTGCAAGGCGGCAGCCTAATAGAATGGAAGGTATCTTGTGCCTTGTAATAATTTCCTGTTGTGGTTTTGGTGCTGGACTCTTCTACAGATTCAGTGCTGCATTAGCTTTTCCAATCATTGCCTTTGTCATTGCAGTCCTTGCTATAGCAAGCCTATTTTTCCATCAAGTAAGTGAATTTCAAATTTATGTTAAATTTGTTTATGGAAGGTTGTAAGAGCATCTCCAAGAGACTCTTAGTCCCTCCCCTGAATATAATACATTTTTTTAACTCCTAGTAAGGTAGTACATATATGTGTACTTTCAAATGATACTCGTTATCTAATCATTTATTGTTAGAACTACTCTCCTATCAATAAGAACAGTATGAGGTGGAGAATGAATGAAAGCTTATTTAGTATTTTATTAGAAAATTATGGATCTGTATAAAAAGAAGATTAAGATGCATATATGGTTTGAGTTACAGTCCAAATTTCTAGTTCTAAATTATCTTTTCCAGTCTCCACCTCTTTGTCTTGACTCGTGTTAATATGCTCATGGATGATTTAATCTTGACATGTTCGCTAACATTGAATTGATGATTCTATTGGATTATATGCTTTTTATATTGTACTATCAATTTTTTAATCAGTTGTTATGGATCATATGTCAAACCTAATTTACAAGTTAAATCTGTTACTTTTTCTAAATTTGACAGAGTACAGCTGTTTCCTTCAAATAATATATTATCTCTTCTGCAGGCATATACAGATCCTCCTGGGTTCTCCTGTCCCTGGGTTCCGGTTGTCCCTGCTCTTTCCATTCTATTCAATATGTTCCTCTTTGCTCAGGTTTGCATTTACTGATTTATTATTCTTTACTAAACCGAACACAAGATATTTACCCAAGAAAAATTACTTGAGAAATATTGCAAATCATACAAAAAAATTAAGTCAAGAGGATTGGCATCTTCAATCTAATTATTAAATTGATTTTGCAGTTGCATTATGAAGCCTATCTGCGATTCGTCGTACTCAGCATTATAGGAATTTTTATTTATGCACTTTATGGGCAATATCATGCGAATCCTTCAAGCTCAAGTGAGAGAATTGTTTACCACCGGGCAGCTACAGAGGAAGTGCAATAGTCTTGTGTAGCATTAGTACATTACCACCATTCCAAAATGCATACAGAGGTGCCTTACCTGTTGTAATATATGTCATGTATACCGAGGGTTCTACCGCCAGATGATCTGGTGCATTCAGTCCCTGAGCATTGTGCTTAAAACCCCATTACTTATTGTATAACATGACCATACAATGTCGATGTATATATGTAGAATTCAATATTCATGTGGGATGTATTCTAAACAATTATTGTCCGTAAGAAGCTACTCCCTGAAGTCATCTTCTACAAAATATGGAAACTGAAGATTAAGCAATTGTTTTTGGCAATACCAGGAAACCCTTGATAATTTATTTATATTTAAAAAAATTTAAATAAGCATTTAATTTATTTATATATTTGCAATTTTTGTTGTTCCTGTCTATAAAATAGGTAACCGAAGACCAAATTTGAAGCTTCTGGTTAGCATTATAGGGGCATATATCGAGCACACCCCTTATTCCTTCATTTTCTTTATCGGGTAAGTTTAAGTGAGGCGGGTGTTTACAATACCCCCTATCAAGAGTCTCATTTATTTTCTTTGGTTCTACCACCATTCTGAAATTCATGTTGTGCCTTATCTTCTGTTATGTATCCTCCACATACCGAGGGTCTGTGTATTCATTTGTCAAGCAGTGTACTTCAATGTCCTTGTGTCTCTTCATCTGTTATGTATCTGGGGAAACCACGAGTTCTGAAGCATTTATTTGTCAATGTGTGTGCAAATAGCCCATCACTTGCATTACCAGGATATGCATGCCTGTGTGGACTTTTAAAGATATGAACTATACATACATCGGGCGCAAGTAGGGACTCCTCAATAGCTCTGCAATCTACTTGTCTGTTTCTCATATGGAACTGAAGCTTAAACTATTGTCGTTGTGCTGTAAGCAGCAACACTGTCAGTTTTTGTGCATTTTTTTCGTCTTATATACAGCAAGGATATGAACATGGCATATCAGATTTTTATACCCTGAGGCCTGATCAGGCCAATCTTTTGGAGAGTTTAAAATGATGTGGCCTGGTTATGCCTGTTGTACATGGATCTCTCTTTAATTATTACTATCCCGTGCAAGTATTTGTTATATTTTTATTTTTATTTTAATATTGTATTAATTATAGTTGTTAAAATAGTAAGTAATATGTTCTGCAAAAAAAAAAAAAGTAATATGCTGTTTTTAGCCCAATATCATTCTATCTTCCAACGAATTATTTTTTAGTTCAATTTTTGTTATCTCAATTTAATAATATAATTGTTTTGACACCGTCACTAATATCTATTATTTTAATTTAGCTCGAACACCGTCTATATCTACCCAAATACCGTCTCATACTCGCTCGCCTGTATCTGGTTATATATAACTTTGATTTACGGGTTTCATAATTTTTAACGATAATATTATAAAAGGTTATAAATAACTTTTTTTCAAGGATTTCATAATTTTTAATGATAATATTATATAAGATAATGATGTCAAAATAATAAATTAATTAAGTGAGGGTAATTAAGTAATTTTAGTAAGTACCGACGGAATATCACACTTTGAATGTTTAGTCTAAACTCGTGCGATGCACGGTTTTTTAAATAATTGTTATTTTAATGTCAATATTTTATTAATTATATTTGTTAAAACTGTAAGTATGTCTGAATTAGTAAAGCATAATATATCTTTATTATTTATAATGCCTATTTTATAATTAGGTTTTAGAAAAATATAATTTAATAAACCCGCTCAAAAATATAGGCTGGATTATCATCCGTAACAATGTCCTATCAGTAGTGGAGAATTATTCCCGGACAAAATATGTTTAGTTCAATTTTCGTTGTTAATTTGGTTTATCAACATTAGTTTCAGAGTCGTGAACCGGAATCTTATCTTCTTCTTTTTTTTCCGTCCATTCTTTTGTAATATTATAGACGATAATTATGTTAAAATAATAAATTAATTAAGTTGGGAAATTATGTAATTTTAGCGAGTACCGACCGATTACCAAATTTTTATAGTTTCTTCAATTATAATATAATATAGATTGATAGATAGATGATCAGTTGATATTAAAAAGAATTTTCCATAATATTTATAGAGAAAGGTTTGTTTTATTTGGAGAAAATAGAAAAGGCAAAATGTTTTACTTAAAAAAAGGTATAAATTAAAAAGAATTGGCTAAAATATTTGTAAAGAAATAGTTCTTTTAGTTGCTAAAAATAAAAAGGCAATGTATTTTACTTATAAAGCTAATTCGTTATATATTGATTAAGTAAGGGCAATTGAGTAAAAAATTGAATTTTTTAGGAAAGGGCAATTATGTAAGTGAAGGAAGGATTGTAGCAACCAAATTTTTAATGTTTAGTCTATCATAACTAGACTAACTTAGAACCCGTGCGATGCACAATTTTCTTTTTATTTATATAATTTTTTAAATATAAATTGAATTACAACTTCTATGATGCGGAATTTATTTATTCATATTTTTTATATGATATAATTTGATAATAATTATACGTATACACATATATTGACAAAAAGATTTCACAATCCGTATTAAATTGGTAGCACATGAATCATTCAGAGGTATTTAAATTTGGAAAAAAAATATTACTAATGGAAACATATGGTATTATTGTTATTTTTATGTGTATTTATAAAATATAATCTATATCTATACTATATTATAATAACTGGGGTATAATTTGGTTTAACGGTTATTCCCTAATTTTTTAAACTACTAGACTTAGAGTACTTATACTATTAAACTACGATCACAACTTATCATATTATCAAAATATAAATAAATAATGACATATATCCGCTAAACAACTAAATTCTGGACATAGTTTACTTATCCTACTAAACTACGATCACATGTTATCGTATTATTTTTATTATAACTTTATAATTATTATATATATTTATATAAATATTTTAAAATTATAATGTAAAAAGATAAATAATTTTTTTAAAAAAAACGGGAACCCGTGCATCACACGGGATTTAAGCTAGTCATTTTAATTTAAAAGATAAGTTTTATCCTGGTTAAATAGTATTCGAATCACGTTTAATTTTATTTAATATTTTTTTATCCCGAGACTCATTATACTGGTCAAATCTGACTAATAATATTTGGTTTGATTTTAATTTTTTTAAGGACGAATAAATATATATATATTTTTTCTTTATCGTAGGTAACCCGCAGCCGCTACCCTTCGGGTACACACTGGGTAAACTCTACGGGCTCAAGTAATAGCCTGCAAACCATGTGAACCAAGATAAACCGCATTTAGCTCTCACTCAGGAGGCATAATCATAAATTCTCCTTCAGTGGCATTCGAACATGTAACTAAGAGGATAGTTATTCCCTCTTTAACCAACTGAGCCAACCCTTGCGGGCCAGATAAATATATAATTTTGTTTAACTCATATTAATAGTATATAATGTTTTGTTTAAACTGATCGAATATTATTTTAATTTTAATTAAGTTTTACCGTGGATTATTTCTACAATTTATTAGCCTGGATAAATAGTAGAAATTAATTTGTTCAAGCTAATGTTATTATTCCGATCAACGAATTATCAGTTCAACAAAATAATCTTTTCAGCCGAATCAATAGTAGCTATGATTTTGTTTTAACCCAAAATTCATGACACCGACTAAATTCAACTATTATAATTAGTTTGTTTAAAATTTATTTTAATCTCAACCAATAGTATAATTTAATTTTAGTCAAGATGAACAGTGTATATTATGTAGTCAAGACAAACAAATTATCTTTATTTAAATTTTGAAAAAAGTATCATGAATAACAGAAATATAAAAACAATCTCGTGTATTAAATAAATTCAAGTATTATATAAACCTAAATACGGTTACCAAATTTTTAATGTTTTGGCGTATAATGCACGAATGTTTTATTTTTTATTTAATAATTATTTTTTAGTTTGAAATTAAAAAAATCAAATTAAAGTTCAAAGAAACAAAAAAAATTACCGATTTTCATTAGATTTTATTTCAGCTATCTTGAGTTCTATATATTATTTTTTAATGAATTTACACGTCACGCGAAACTCACGAATTAATGTTTAATTCAATAATGATTTAAAAATTTAGTCCAAAAAAATTTATCCTGAATTTGAAGAAAAAAATAATTAAGAATTTGCATAATTATTCTATTTGGTTTAGGATACGTACTTCCTTATCGTTTAAATTATTGAAAGGGTATGATATTCTATTCAATTTAAAATATCTATTTATAGCTGATTATGAAATATTCCTTTATTTTAGATCTGACTATGTAATATTCCTTTATTTTAGATCCAACGGCTACAATCAATTTGTTTAGAGATCTGACGGTCCATATCAAATTGATAGTATAGAGACTATAACTACGAAAAATTTGGCTAAGATTCAACTTATATATATTACATAATAAGGATATAATTTAGTTTATATTTTAGCCCGAATGAATAGTTAAAATTTGTTTAAATTCAGATGAATAGTGTGTATAGGTTATAATTCCGTTTGTACGAAGGTAAATAACATAAATATGAATTTATCACGAAAATTGATGTGGAGATGACTCTAAGATTATTTATAAAAATTTATTAATAAGTAAGAGTATTTATATAAAATCAGTTTGCTCCAAAAATAAGTACCTGAACATAAATTGTGTTTAATTAGAAAAGATATTTTTTGGCTGAAATATATTTACCTAACTTTTTAATAATTATATTATAGTATTATTATTTTATTTTGTTAGATTTGTTAAATATAAATATTTTAATATTTTTAGAAAAAGAAAGAGTTGTGTTAAGAAAAATACACATGCAATGTGTTTTAGATGAAAACGGTAATTGGTTCATTATTTGTAAATAAATTCATATTATTCAATTTTATTAAATAGGTATACCCGTGATATTTTATGGAAAAGGAAAAAAATTGTTAGAAAAATATAAATGCAATGTGTTTTAGTGAACACAGTAATTGGTTCGTTATTAATAAATTAATAATATTATTCAGTTTTATTAAATAGAATTGTCAGTAATATTTTTGGAAAAGAAGGTCTTTTTAGTTGAGAAATTAAAAAAACCACGTATTTTAATTGAAAAATGTAATTGACAATTATATATTTGAAAAATGAGATGTTTTAATAAAAAATACATAAAGAAATGTAATTCGGTAAAATCGATTAAGGTAAAATAAATAGGCTTTCTACAAAATAGTTGACAAATAAAAAATGAATATTATAGACCAGCGATGAGGATCTTTTCTTAAGGATATATTAAAATTATTTCTCTTGAGTATCATTGTTCCTTTTTTTAGCATTACATTTTTATTTTGCAAATAAATTGATTTTCTGCGTCTCTTTGCAGTTCAGTCCCTCCGTAATTAAGTCTGCCTACTAAATTAATTCCTCGTTTGATACCTCTCTACAAACTTTTTTAATCGAATAATTGAAAAAAGAACAATTAAGTTAAAGTATTTAGGTAGAAAGAAAAAATAAGGGTCATTGATAAAACAACTAACTACGCTTAAAAAGTTAATATATTTTATCTCAAAAAGGTATTTTGGTAATTATTAGTAGTTATAATTTTAATAAATAGACTTACCCGTAATATATGATGTTGCTTTAGTTGAGGAAAAATAGAATAGGTAACGTATTATAATTAAAAAAAAAATTTAATTTTTTTTCCTATTATAATTTTATTACTAAGAAGTGTAATTCGGTACATCTAGCGTGTATCAAAAAGCATGAACTCAAACATTTTTAATATTTCGTCAAATATACAAAGAGAGCCAAAGTGCACCAATCGTTGATTTTTTTCGCCTAATTTTTGCTTATATTTCTTTGCTTAAGACAGAAAAGGAGCGGGGTGTAATACTGCAAGGAGCAGCGGTAAGTAGGTGTTGGATCTGGATAAGTCAATAAATAGCCATGCTTAGTCATGCTTGTTTTTAGGAGATGACCATATCGTTTTATTAGAGTTTTTGTTAGAGGTAGTGTTTGCTTTCAGGAGGTTTATCTGAGTAAGATGTTTTTATTAGAAAAGGACATTAATCTAATTCTGGGTATAAAATTATTTTCATATTTAAAATTTATAAATAAGTAAAATAAGTAAAGGGTAATTATGTATATCACAGTATATCAAACAATAAATAGGTATTGTATCAAAACTTTTAATATTTCGTCTTTTATATGATAGTAATAGATTAGTTTATGCCGGTTATATAATATTTGTTTTAATTAAATTAATATTTAAAAATAAATATATATAAATTTTAAGAATATATTAATAATTGTATATTTTATATTTACGAAATAAAATATATATAATTATAAATAGATATATTTTAAATACGTTAAGTGAAGATTAACAATGATGAACACAATTGAATAATTCAAGTGATTATGAGTTAATCCACTATCGTCCCAAATTTTGGGTTCGACGCTAATTCATTCCGAGAATTTCTATAGATAGATACTTAAAAGATAAATTTGTAAAAACAAGAAGACTTGCAATGATAATAAAGAAAAAATGAGATAAACAATAAAATATGGAGGAATGAAAATAAAGACGAGAGAGAATTAGTGGAGAAAGAAAAGAAAATTAAGGAGAGAGATTTAGTGGACATATATCCGGTTATATAATATTTATAATCATTAAACTAATATTTAAAAGTTAATATATATAACTTTTAGGAATATATTAATGGTGATATATTATATATTTACAAAATAATATATATATATATAACTATAAATAAACATATTTTATATTTTATTTAAATACATCAAGTGAAAACTTACAATGATAGACACAAGTGGATAATTCAAGTAGTTATGAGTTTATTCTATTTCATCCCAAATCCTGAGCTCGATTCTGACTCACTTCGAAAATCTTTTAGAACCGATACTTAAAAGATATATATTTTTAAAAAAATATTTATAATGGTAATGAGAAAATATGAGATAAAATAAAAATAGGAATTTGTATAATATATCCCAAATTAATAGGTTACTCTACAAATATATTCCATCTTTTTCAACAGTTATAAAAACGTCATAGGGTTAAATTTTTACTCTTATATAACTCATGTATATCTAACTAATTATATTTTTTTATACTTGAATTGACTAAAATGTCCCAAATTGTAACACCCCCTTCTTAATAATAGAAGGAGATATTACCTATAATCGACAAACCTGTAAACATAGCACTAATATATTTCTAAATAAAAATTAAACAGTCTAAAATCTTCAAAATAATATTAAATCTCCAAACTGTCTAAACCAATAATACAAATTCTGAATTCTCTAAATAAATAATTATGTCTAATTAATGATAAGACCGAAATCCTAATCAACGAATTGGGGTAGCTCTCCATCACACAATCCTATATCCCCCAAAGCACCTGCCAAAAAAAAATACGGCATGAGCCAAACGTCCAGTACGGATTTGGAATACAATTTATAAAACAAAGAGATCAGAAATAAACAATTTGCAAATTATAATAAAACAACAATTTTAAAAATAAGGCTGAAGCAACGAGGGGTTAGGATATTTTATACCGAGATCAGAACAGATACAAATACACACATCATAGGGTACCTAATGTGTGCAACAGAATGGATAACGTGTACGACATATACAGCGTCACCATAAATCAAATCACGAATCAAATTCTGGGTGCACCCACGTATCCTGAAACAAATATCAAATGCGCAAAAGCTCCTCCCAAGAGCTAACAGAAGGCTACGCCGTGACCAATCACACAGTCACGGAAGTGTCATGTCACTGGTGCCGCAATGACATGGCTGTAGTACCCCTACAGCTGGTTAAATCGGTATACCCTAAATCACACTAAGGGTCCAAATGAAAAATAATATGTTTCGCAAAATTTAAAAATCACCTGAGACAAATAATTCAGATTTCCAAGTAAAAGGTGTCATAAATAAATTTTGAAAATCGCATAAACAAATATCCAAAATTATCCAAATTAAATTTTAAAACAATTTTCGGAAATTAAAATGATCAAAGCAAATATTAACGATACGAGCAGAAAGTAAGAAGGAACGAAAATAAAATATGGAATTGAACAAATCAGAGATATTTAATATCTAAGAGGAGTAGCTCCGAATAAAAGGGGACATAATCCGTACCTCGAATATCGCCAACAAAACATTAACGAAATCTGCAATTAAGTCGCTAAATTCCCGGCCCACGATCTAAATAACAAATATAATTTATTATTAGCATAAGCTGCTTTTTACATTATTCGAATTATTTAATAACACATTTAATTTATTAATTCTAACTACGACATGTGCCTTAAAACTAATAATAAATTATACTAATATACTAGACTAACATGCATATGTACATGAAAATGACTCCCTGACCTTAATCTCTAACCACGTGCGACGAGACAAATCAAATAAACGGTTTTATCCTCAAAATTAAGAACAAGCCTAACTAATCTATATTAAATAATTATAAATACAATATCAAAATTATTTAATGCATATATGTTACACACAACACTCTACGACACCCATATATATTAATATCCGACAACAAATCTTCGTGTAAATTTTGTATTATTTTTTTTAAATAATTTATATTTGTAGATTATATCAAAAACACGTACTTCATATTTTAAGAATATAAATTATCTTTTAATAATATGGATCATAATAATAAATATTGTACGAAAAGAAAGCAAGCAAATTGTAGATTCATCTAACACATATAACATAAGACAAAACAGAAACATACATAATTTGTTAATAATAAAATAAACTGGTTAAAGTATTGATCACATAAATTTTATATTTATTAAATTAATAAATAGCACGCTAATACATCGTAATTAAACACTAAACAAACACAACTCATATTAACATATAAAGTCATAAATCACTTTTATTTTTAATTATCAAATTTTAATCATGAAATCTTGATTATGTAACTAACACAGACCACTAACAAAAGAAAGAAAGAAAAAACATAAATATAATGATGCTACAACTAATTGATTAAATTACCAGATCCAAACTTATATTATTTTAATCATTATAGACCATGAAATCACAGCAAAAGTATAGTACTGCAATACTGTAAAAGCTATATCTACATAACTAATAGTACACAAGCCACCAGAATAAGGAAGTGATATAAACCTATAGCCCTTAACAAATAAAGCACCGGCCAACTGATTCCCCTGCTCCCTTTTTCTCCCTAGGCGGCTCTGCAGCTATTTTCTCCGATAAAATTTAGGTTTTCCTACAACTACTTTGAGTTTATATAATAATACAAGTATCCTACTATTATTAGAATTATAATTATAATAATCAATTACAAATTCTATTTCTTTTCTAATTAGCAAAAATATAATAAATCACTTATTTAAATTTAATCAAAATCTTATTATTATTATTATTATTATTATTATTATTATTATTATTATTATTATTATTATTATTATTATTATTATTAAATTTCATGTATATTACACAAATGATATAATATATATGGCAATAAAATTCAATTATCATGGTAGATCTACACGAATTAATTTTTTCGTGAGAGTTTGAGTGTGATACTTGGGTGACTTAAAATTATTTATCTCAATCTATTCTCTCTACTCTTAATCAAAAAATCCAGTCATATGTTAGGTTTATGTTTTTATTAGCACGTAACAAGATCTATCATAAGATATGTGAAATTACACCTAAACGGGGGGGGGGGGGGAATAGGTGATTATGGCTAATTAGGATTACTTTTAGATTTTACCCGATAATAGCTTACTGAGATTTTATAAACTGAACTATAATCTGACAATGATAGTAAGCTGAGATGACTAAATGCAATGCAGAAAATAATGTGCAGGAAAGTAAATAGAACACACAAGAATTTTAGCCAAATTCGACCCCTAAGCCCCTATGGTCTACGTCCTGGTCCCTTACCAACTTGGTAAGAGAATATATTATTGATCAATGAAGGTTACAACTACAAGATACAACAATATATCTCCCTTTATCCCAGCTGCTGATAATGACTTGCTGAAACCCTGTTTAAGAACCTGCTCTCTAAGTACTATACTACCCCGTAGTACAAACTCCTCTAGCAAGTACCACTAAACCCTTATTTCCCTTAGCCAACTTATCCAACAACTAATCAATACAATTTGAACAATACAAATCAATGATAAAGATTATAACTCAAACTATAAACCCTCTCTAAGATAAAAACACGTGTATATATATTTAGGAGCTCGAGAGTATTTTGAAATCAATAAAGATCAGGAGTTGTATGTGTTCTTGCTTGCAAATTCGTCAGTCATAAAAACTGCAAGAAACCACATATATATAACCATACATTAACATTTGAAAGCAGCCTCAACAAATTACAACGGCTAGAATCCAATTCTACCGTGTAAGATTGTTGGGATGGTTTTCCAACGTTTATGTATACGTTAGATCGAAGAGAAATACAGAAGACCAACATTCAGAAAATATCTCTTCTATTTAGTAGAGGATAAAACGTTTTAATCAGAAGATAGAAGAAAGAGTTAGAAAGAAAAACAAACTCCTATTCTTTAGGAAATCAATTTGAATAAGTAAAAACATTTTATAATTGAGCTCTATATATATATTGCGCGTATATTATATTAGAGAAGTTCTTACAACTGATATATATGAACATCCTATAAAATCTCCATGAAATTCGACTTCCTTGTTGAATCTGGACTGTGCATCTTGGCTTGCTGTTATTCTGACATAGTTGATCATAGCTTGCTGAAATAGATTACTGTCTTATGACAGCTTGCTGTCATGATACTTAAACAATAATGGCATTAAGCTGTTATATCCTGCAAATATTCTCAAATAACAACATGATGGCTTGCTGTGTTGTGATCATCAAAACTAAGGAGTTACAATCTCCCCCTTTTTGATGATTACACACATTTAGGAGAATTATAAAACTCCCCCTAAATCTATGCATATCTCAAAATATAAATTAAAACTTAAGACATCACAATCAGCATAATAAACTTCAAAATGCAAAAACAACTTAACAGATTTCAAATACCAGTAACATCAGCATAAACAAGTCTTAAACCAAAACATTCATCAACAAGTTTTACCACACCAAATAAACAGATAAACATCAAATCAAGTAGCAGATGCAACAAGTCTTAAAAAAACACAGATACTTCAACAAAAACTAAATCAAGTTCTTCAGAAACTAAGTACTTAAAAGAAATTAAATTCTTCTAAGTTCTCCCCCTTATACCATCAAAAACAGATTAGTCTTCCTGAGCAGAATTGACAGCTGCATCCTCTTTTGGTGAAATAAACTCATCTTGCTTCTCCTGTTGTTCCAAGTCTCCAGCAGCATCCACAAGATCATCCAAGCCATTGTCTAAATCTGCATTTGACTGAGAAGCTGAAGGTTTCTGAGCAGACATGAAGTTCAGCAAAATATCCTTTAAACCCTTAACCTCTGTCTTGAGCTGGTTGATTTGCTCAGTAGTGGCAGCAACATGGCCAAATAACAAGGTATTATCATCTTGAATACCTTTTAGCAGCTGCATCATCTCAGCAGTTGGAGTAAAATATGAAGGCCCAGCTACAACAGGAGACTCAGGAACAATGGTAGGCAAAGTCCTAACTAACTCTCCATTGTCAATTTATAAATTTGACTGAGCTAACACTTTAGCATCCAAAGCTTCTTTAACACTCACCTTAACAGCACTCTTAAGTTCAATCTTAAAGAATTCAAATACCTTGGTAAGCATTAAACCATAAGGAAGTCCAATCTTTTTCTGATTAACAACAGTAATCATATTCTTTAAAACCAAATTTGACAGATCAAAAGCCCTACCAGCTAGAAGCATAGAAACCAGAGTAATATCTTGACAACTAAAGGTTGATTTATTCCCACCCCTAGGATAAACATTAGCCCTACAGATTTTAAACAACAAATGAGCCATAGGAGATACTTGAGTAGTGGAAGGGGGCTGAGGGTTTTCTTCAATATTATCAACAGATCCTAATAACAACTTAAACTGATCCATCACAGAGAAATCAGGGAATGACACATATCCTTTTCCAGTAAAAATATCAATCTCAGAGGGATTCTCAAACTTGATAATAGAACTTAAAATGGGAGGATTAAGCCTAATTTTCTTGTCATGCACAGTGGTAATACATTTCCCATACTTATCTTCAATCAAATTAGCATAAAATTCAAGAATTAAATCAGGATAGTAGACCTTAGGCATTTCGACGATAAAATAATCCATACCCAAATTATGAAACAAAAGTAAGGCTCCGGAGTTTTGAAAAAGCTTACCAACAATCGGGATACCAGGGATAATAGGACGAACATCCAAAGCATTTTCAGTGAATCGTTGTTGGAGATCAGGAGAATCAAACGCCAAAGATTTCTTGAGTTTCTTTGAATCAGGGGTGTGAGAGACTTCTTCATCGCTCTCGTGACCCAAATCGACCACTGTAGTATCCATCTTCGAGGAAGTACGCTTGCCCAGAATACCAGAATTTCTAGTAGCACGAACCATTTTGAGTGAAACTGAACTGATGATCTTGATTGATCGAAGCGGTGGTAGATAGAGAAAGCTGAGTCGCGGTGTGAAATAAAACCCTAACCCGTGCTCTTTTAATGATATTTAGGGGAGAGTTTAGGATAAAAAATTAAAAACTAATTATACATATCCTAAAATCTAACACTTATCATTAAAACAGTTTAAATCTATCTAAAACACCACATTTAACATTTTTATCATTTAACAATTAAATCAGCAAATCATGCAAATATTTAAACATAATTAAACAGATAATGACATATAAAACAAAATTAATAAAAGAATATCATTTAAATTAATCAAAATTAATCATAGTAAGATAACATGAAAGATGATAGTAAGCCAACATTACCAAATTTCCAAAGATAGCTTGCCATTATACACTGCACATGCCAAGTTCCCTTCGAATGGTAGAAAATCTAGTTTCGCCAAAGGGTTTTGTAAATACATCTGCCAATTGATATTCAGTAGGTACAAAAACTAATTCAGTCTTACCTTTGGCAGCATTATCTCTCAAGAAATGGTGACGAACATCAATATGCTTTGTTCTTGAGTGATTAACTGGATTCTTTGATATGTTGATGGTGCTAGTGTTGTCACAATAGATTGGAACTTTGCCACACTTGATTCTAAAATCTCGTAGAGTCTGAATCATCCACAAAATTTGAGAGCAACAGCTACCAGCTGCCAAATACTCACCTTCTGCTGTGGATAATGCAACTGAAGTTTGTTTCTTACTTTGCCAAGATACGAGACTTTATCCTAATTATGTACAAACACCACTTGTGCTCTTTCTATCAGTTTGACAACCTGCATAGTCAGCATCACTATACCCCACAAGATCAAATGTGCTTGTAATAGGATAAAATAACCCAAGATTAATAGTCCCACTTAAATAACGAAATATTCTTTTAACTGCATTTAAGTGTGATTCCTTAGGTTTAGCTTGAAAATGAGCACAGACACATACACTATACATAATATCTGGCCGAGAAGCAGTAAGATATAAAAGACTACCAATCATACCACTATACTTCTCGATATCAACATCTTTACCTTTTTCATCTGATGTCAGCTTGCTATTTTGATTCATTGGAGTAGATTTAGGCTTGACATTGTCAAAACCAAATCTGGTCAGCAAATTCTTGACATATTTTGATTGATGCACATAAATTCCATATTTAGATTGTTTAATTTGGAGCCCCAAGAAATAATTGAGCTCACCCATCATGCTCATGTCAAATTCACTGCTCATACACTTAGAAAACCACTTACACATAGAATCATTAGTGGATCCAAAGATTATATGTTAGATATATTTGATAATGTCATGGCTAATATGTTTTATGTTTAGCTTTCAGATCTTATTTGAACAGGATAAATCAGTACTTAACTGTTAATCAGTACTTATACTGGAAGTCAGGACTTAAGGATATCAGTACTTATGTTATCAGGAGATAATCATCAGAAGATAGATATCAGAACTTAAGTGCTGAAGGACAATCAGATAAGGACAGTAGCTGATTAAAGGAAAGAAGATCAAGATAAACATAAGAAGAGATATGCATGAAGAAGGAATTCCGTAAAGAATGGAATACTTGGAAGAAAAGATATCTGATTGATATATTTTAGGAAGCAGAATTATATTCCATATCAATTAGCGATTATCTTGTAACTGTGTAGTATATAAACACAGACATAGGGTTTACACTAGAAGTGTTATCATTATTAGAGAAGATTATTCATTGTAACCCTAGTAGCTCTCGTGATATTTGTTCATCACTGAGAGGTAACAGTTCCATACTGTAACAGAGTTTATTGTTTCAATAAAGTTTGTTTTCTGTTACTTAAGTTCTTAAAGTTCGATTTGAGTGTACTATACACTGTATTCACCCCCTCTACAGTGTGTGTGTGACCTAACAATTGGTATCAGAGCCTATCTGTTAACATACATACAGTTAAAGATCCAAACACAATCATGTCGAACACAGAAACTCCAACTAAGCCTACCAAAACTGAGGAATCACCAAAGACACAAATTCAGAGTCGGTATGAGACCATCAGAGTTCCCATACTGAGACCATCTGAATATCCCATATGGAAGGTAAGGATGACCATGTTCCTGGAAGCAACAGATCCAGAATACCTTAATAGAATCAAGGAAGGCCCTCACAAACCAACCAAGCTTGCTGTTGCAGTTGCAGGTGAAGCAGCAAAGACCGTACCAAAAGAGAAGAGTGATTATACTGCTGAAGACATAGCATCAATTGCTAAGGATGCTAAGGTACGACACTTACTGCATAGTGCCATTGATAATGTAATGTCAAACAGGGTAATCAACTGCAAGACTGCTAAGGAGATATGGGATGCTCTGGAAACAAGGTGTCAGGGAACTGACACAATTAAGAAGAACAGGAAGACAATACTCACTCAAGAGTATGAATACTTTGACTTAAAGACTAATGAGTCATTGAATGATTTATATGATAGATTTGTCAAACTTTTGAATGATTTGTCATTGGTTGATAAAGAGTATTATCTTGAAGATTCAAACCTTAAGTTCCTGTTAGCTCTTCCTGAATGCTGGGATTTGAAGGCAACGACAATAAGAGACAACTACAATCTTGATGAAACAACTCTTGACGAAATCTATGGAATGCTCAAGACTCATGAGCTGGAGATGGAACAAAGAAGCAAGAGGAAAGGAGGAAAGTCAAGGACAGTTGCTTTTAAGGCTGAAGAAGAATTCCCCAAAGCAGCTTCCTCAAAGAAAGACAAGGGTAAAGCTCTTTTCATAAAGTCTGATACTGAGTCATCAAGTTCTGAGAGTGATGATGACTCAGATTCTGAAAGCTTGACTGAGACTGATGCTGATGAGGAGATGATGAAGCTGTGTGCTCTTATGGTGAAAGGAATCACAAAGATTACATACAGGAAGTTCAGGAAGGGAAAGAAGTTTTCCAGGAAAGGCATAAGTTCTGATAAGAAGAATTTCAGAAGATCTGAAGGCAGAGGAGGAAAGTCTGACGGAGGAGATTACACCAATGTTAAATGCTATAACTGTGGTGAGAAAGGCCACATATCTCCTGACTGCAAGAAGGTAAAGGGTGACAAAGGCAAGGCTCTTGTCACAAAGCAGAAAAGCTGTACAGACACCTCAGACTCTGAAAGTGAGGAAAACTATGCATTGATGGCAAATGCTGATAAAGAAAGTGCTGAGAGCAGTTCTGAAGCTGCTGAAACAAAGGTACCTCAGACTACTTATGCTTTTCATACTGATGATATTAATGAGTTGAGAAGATATCTTAAAACCATGTTTGTTAGTTATAGAGATCAAACTTTAACATGTGAAAGATTAACTTCTGAAAATCTTGCATTTAAGAAAAGAAATGATTTCTTAGAAAAAGAGTTAGTCATGTTCCATCAAACTCAGAAGGATAGAGATGATGCTTTTTATGTTAGGAATGAAGTGCTAAAATTAAATGAATCTCTAAAAACTGAGTTAGAAAAGGAAAGAGAGATTATCAGGACTTGGACTAACTCTGGCAAAACAACTCAAAATTTGCTAAGTAGTGGAAACTGGAAAAAGGGCTTAGGTTATGGAGAAGATAAGAAAGATAAATGAACTGAAGAAATTAAGTCTGTTGATAAGAAAAAGCCAAAGTTAAAACCTGTTAAGTTTGTAACTGTAAAGTCTGAAAATGAAAAATCAGAAGTTACAAAGGAATCAACTTCTGACAAACTAAAACAGGAAAAGACAGCTGAAGTGAACATAGGCTTAATGACAAAGAAGCAGCTTAAGCATAAGCTGAAAGATGTTAAGAATGCAAACAAGGTAAAATCACCTAGGAAAAATAGGAATGGAAAGGAAGGTGTGAATAAAAGCAATGATTATAAACCTGTTCCTGATGCTCCTAGGAAAACATGTCATAACTGTGGAAGTTCTAACCATCTGGCCTCTTTTTGCAGGAAGAATAAGAACATAAACTCCTTACCTTCAAAGTCAGGAGTTAAGAGTCAGTTTGTTAGATATAAGCCACAAAATCCTTGTTTTCATTGTGGTAGTTTATGGCATTCCATTTATACTTGTAAGGAATATCATAGTTTGTACTATGATTATTATCAAATAAAACCTTCTTTAAAGAAAGTTTTCATTGTACCTTCTAGTGTAAATTCTGATTCAAAGTCTGATAGTGTAAGTTCTGATAAGAAAATTGTTAACACAAACTCTGATGCTAAATCCGCTGCAAATGTTAACAAACTTGAATGTCGTTACAATTCTTTTCTCTCTCAGACTGAGCCAAAGAAAGTGGAAGAAGCTCTTCAAGATGCTGATTGGGTGCAAGCAATGCAGGAAGAGTTGAATGAATTTGAAAGAAACAAAGTCTGGACCCTAGTGCCAAGACCAAAGAATAGATCTGTTGTTTGTACAAAGTGGGTATTCAGAAACAAAACTGACAGTGATGGCATAATTACAAGGAATAAGGCAAGGCTGGTTGCAAAAGGATATTCTCAACAGGAGGGAATTGATTATGATGAAACATTTGCACCAGTTGCTAGGTTAGAAGCCATAAGGATATTCTTGGCTTATGCTGCTCACAAAAAGTTTACTGTCTTTCAAATGGATGTGAAAAGTGCTTTTCTCAATGGAGAATGGGAGGAGGAGGTATATGTTGAACAACCTCCAGCTTTTGTAGATACCAAACATCCAGATTATGTCTACAGGCTTGATTAAGCACTTTATGGACTTAAGCAAGCTCCTAGAGCATGGTATGAGACTTTAGCTCTGTTTCTTCTGGAAAGTGGATTCAACAGAGGGACAATAGACAAAACACTATTCTACCTCAACCATGGAAAAGACTTACTTCTGGTCCAGATTTATGTTGATGATATCATTTTTGGATCTACAAATGACAAACTTTGCAAAAAGTTTGCCAAACTAATGCAGTCAAGATATCAGATGAGTATGATGGGGGAACTTAGCTATTTTCTGGGCCTTCAAGTCAAGAAGAATGAGGAAGGCACTTTTATTTGTCAAACCAAGTACACCAGAAACTTGCTGAAGAAATTTGGAATGCAAGATTGTTCAAGTGCATCCACTCCAATGGCCACTGCGACAAAACTGGATAAGGATACCGGTAAATCAGTAGATATTACTGACTACAGAGGTATGATTGGCTCTCTACTCTATCTAACTGCTAGTAGACCTGATATCATGTATGCTACCTGTCTTTGTGCAAGATTTCAAGCAGATCCAAGAGAACGTCACTTAACAACTGTAAAAAGAATCTTTAAGTATCTTAAAGGAACAGCTGCTCTGGGATTATGGTATCCTAGAGAATCAGATTTTAAACTAATAGGTTACTCAGATGCAGATTTTGCAGGTTGCAAAATTGACAGGAAAAGCACAAGTGGAAGCTGCCAATTTCTTGGAGGCAGATTGGTTTCTTGGTACAGCAAGAAACAAAAGTCAATTTCCACATCAACTGCAGAAGCAGAGTATATTGCTGCAGGAAGCTGTTGTGCACAGATTCTTTGGATGAAGAATCAGTTACTGGATTATGGGTTAACATATTTCAAAATACCTATTTACTGTGATAATCAAAGTGTTATTGCTATGACAGGTAATCCAGTTCAACACTCAATGACAAAGCACATCAGCATCAGGTACCACTTCATCAGGGAACATATGGATGAAGGTACAGTGGAATTGCATTTTGTTCCCACAGATCAACAACTAGCAGATATCTTCACAAAACCACTGTGTGAAGCTACTTTTACAAGATTGGTAAATGAACTTAGAATGGTTTCAGGTTCTTTCTCTAAATCTGCTTAGTCTTGTTCTGTGTTATCAGACTTTATGCTCAGTATTTACAGAATTAATCTCATTGTGTATTCTGTGCTTAATTGATAAATGTCTTTAAGTACTGACTGTTGTCTGATATATGTTTCTAAACTCTGATAAGTGATATGTCTGTTCAAGTACATATTCAATCCTATGAGGATAAATGTGCTAGATACTGACCTAGTAGTCTTCAATAAACAAATGATTCCATGTAAGAAGTAATTATTTCAGTGGAAACCCTATGACACTAGCAAATTCTGATAATTGAGCTTAGTTAAGTTTACTTTGTATATCTTATTACTAAGTCACAAATTAGAATAATGCTACTCATCTGTTAAGTTCTGATACTAGTAAAACTGCTGAATGTACTAAGTGCTGATAAACCTCACTTATCAAAAGAAAAAGCAAAAAGATCAAAGAATAAAATCAGGTTCTCCTTTGAGATCTAGAGTAAAAATGTGGAAGGGACGACCCAAGTGCATTGCTGGTATTAAGTAGATATGCATTAGAAAAGCAAAATATTTTCTTGGTGACTTTTCACACTCTATGATTACTGGAGAAATACTCTGATAATAGCATAAATTCTGATAAACAGTCGTGACTCACTTACACTGAGAAGCCACTGTAAAATAGAATTTCAAAAGATGCATAAAATTAGCACAAAACAGTTGAGGTGGACTCAAGCATGAACTCATTCATCAGTAGGTTTCAGGACAATGACAGCTCTTTAGCAAAATTTTAGTTGTGCCTTATTTCTAAGATGTACTGAAGTGAATCAGACTTTACTCTTTGTCTGATATTTAGCTTAATGCACACACTAATCACTCCATCTGAATGATGAAAATTTCTGTGGTGGTCTATGTTATTTTAGATAAACAGTCATTGTGTCATTACTGCATAAATTCTGAGGACAAGTTCTAGTTACACGTTCTGATGATTAAGTGCTGACGTCTATAACTCAGAACTTGTATGAGGAGTTACTAAGATGGGCATTCCTTTTTAAGAGTTAAGAAATTATGTTCTGATGACTGTTAAGTTCTGGTATAGGTCTAAGTTCTGATTTCTCAGTCTAATCCTTTACTTGGCTTATCTGTGAATAAAATTTGGTAACAGTCTCAGTTCGAACTAGAATATGTTGAAGTGGAAGATTAATAGTCACTATGATTAGGATTAATGGTATTCGTACTTGAACAGTCCACTGTTTCTTGTTTCTTGTGCATTTTAAACCATGATTCCTCTTTCCAATGAATGTTATTCTTTTTCAAAATCTAGGGAGACGAGGTAGAATTAATTCTACCTGTCAGCATTTAATTTCTTTGCGTCTCCTGGCATTCTCTTGCCTATATAAGCCGCCACTTCACATCAGTCTTTCCATCAATTTCTTCTCACACACTTATCTTCATACTTCTTCTTTCAAAAACACAATGGTCAGATACAACATGTTTTTGAACTACCAAAACTTCAATATGGAGCTAAGCTGTGCCGAGTGGCAGCAGGAATGGCATGTCACAGCCATTCCTAAGGAGATATGGGACTCTGTCCCACAGGAGGTACTGACACACCTTCTGTTCTTCTATATGGACTACCATCGCCATCTGGAGCGATTGGAGGAGGAAAGGCTGGAAGCTCTCCGCCAGCAAGAGCGAATCATCAGACTCGCCATTCTGTTTATCGAGAGTAGGAAGAAGAAGATGACTTAATCTCATCTTCTTCCTGTTTTTCTTCATCATCAGCTTTTTCAGGCTTCTTAGCTAGGACTAAGGCTGTTGATGTTAGGTTTAGAAGCTTAGGGAAAATCTTGTATAAGTATTGATGTAATTTCTATTTCATAAATGTATTGTCTTGATATATTAATGAAAGTTTTTTTTACTTCAAGATTTTGTCTCTGAGTTATTTTATCTTGTGTTGATAAATCCTGATTGATATTCTGATGACCATATAAATTTTGTTTTATATTAAGTTCTGATTCATTTTCAGCACTTACTTATCTAATTTATCTTGGTCATTTTCATGTGATGTATTTTCAGAATATCAATGATGCAGTGAAAAATAATTCAATCAGTGATAACGGTTTAATTTTGAATTAAAACTGTTTCTCTTGATAAATGGAACGGTTTTTCCTTGAAATTAGGCAAATGGGTAAGTAATGATTCCTGTTTTCTCGAGCCCAGTAACTGTCCGTTATTATTACATGTCTGACAGGTGTCCAACAGTAACATTTTTGTTCAGAGTATAAGTACAACAAAGAGAAGATTTCTTTAATCTTTTATTTTCTTTATATTTTATCTCTCTCCTTACTTTTACTCTCTTTCTCTTTATTTCTCACGTTGGTTTTTCATACAGACATTATCTCAAACACCTAACAGGCATACTTGAATCTCATTTTTTTTCACATGGCACCAAAGGATTTAATCATTGATGGAGCTAAGTTTGTCCCCAACAACTATGCTGCAGTTCTTGATCACACTGAAGCTCCACCTGAATTGCACTTTGTGCAAGATCTTCTTGCACATAGTGAGGTTGGGTATGCATTAACACAGCCTGAATTCTTTTCAAGCCAACAAGTTCTGAGGTTTTGGAGGACTGGACTTTTTGATGATGGTGGTCAACGTGGAACTCCCAGTATTATCTTCCAAGTGGGTGATTCATCCTTTGTAGTCACTCCTGGTACAGTACGCAGGGCTTTACATCTTCCAGAAGATTGTACTTTCTCAATTCCAGAGGACTCAGCCCTTCGGGAGTTAATGGCTGAATTGGGATATGAAAAGAGTCTGACGAAACTTGGACAGTTGAAACGGGCTAATATCAGAAGAGAATGGAGTTTCTTCTTTGATTGCATCACCAAAGCTTTTGGGAACAAATGTTCAAATTTTGATGCTATCCCAATTCTGAGTCAGCACATAGGGTATGCTATTATTCATCAAACTCATTTTGATTTTGTAACTGCTTTAATTGGTTTTATTGGGGATAGGATGACAGAGGATTGAGATGTTGTTTATTTTGCTAGATTCTGTCTACTTATTTACACTTACTGTACTGATGAACCTCATTTAGTCAGCACTCAAACCCCACCTTTTAAGGTTGCAAAATGATACTTTAATGACCTGGTAAATGCTGATACTAAGAAAAAAGTGGTTAGACCATTACAGATTCCTAAGTCTGTAAAACAGATCCTAGTAAATGCTGATCCTGATACTTATAGATCTGTTTACTCTGATGTCCAACCAACTCCAAACACCCAAAATCCATCAACCTCAGTACCTACCTCTCATTCTACTCAACCTACCCTCAGAACATATCTCTCAACTTCACAGACTGCTCGACCTTCATTTTCAGCACCTACTGTGAAGCCTTCATCTTCCAAGCCAAAGAGGACAAAGAATGTTCCTCAAACATCTCAAAAGAGAAGGAGAATTACATTGAGAGATGAATCTGATTCTGAGGAACAGGTTTCTTCTAGAGAACCTGTTGTATCTGAAGTTGAGAAAGAGATTTCTCAGAAGGATTCTGAAATTGGGGGTTCTAGGCTTCTTAAGAGGCTTAGACGAATGACAGTTCCTGAAACTCCCAAGGAATCCACATCAACAAGGAAGTACAAGAAACAGAGGGCACAAAGGCCAGTTTCAAATGATGAAGAGGAAGCAGCTAAGGAAGGGGATCAGGAATCTCTAATCTCACAAGACAAGGAATTTGCTCCAGTCACTTCTTCTCCATCAACTCCATCTCAGGAAGCTGTATCTGACAAGGCTAACTCACCATCTGTGTCTCTTGTTGATCCAGGCACAAGTGCTGATATTGATGTTCAACACTTGGTTGTGTCTGAAGTATTTCTCTTAGAAGCTCCAACAGCAAATAATCCTTCCACAACACCTGTTACTGATGCTATTCAAACTCCAGAGTTATCAACAACACCTTCTCTGCATCAAGATGCTGATGATCAGACTTTAGGTGAGCATCAGGATATGGATGTTGATCAGAACTTAGTATCAGATCAGCAATTAGAGGATGCTGAAACCTCCATTGCTACTCACACTATTGTCTTATCAGAAGATACTGATTCCTTAAGTTCTGATGCTGCAAATGCTGGAGATACTGGTGATGCTGCTCCAACTGTAGATGCTGATAAAGCAGGTCCTTCAGGACATACTCCTCAACAGACTCTTCCTAAGTCTGAACTGGTAAAGAAGTTTGTTAACGGGGCTGCACCAGTACCTTGGAGTGAAACTCCTGCAGGTCAGGAGTGGACTAAGGAATGGAACTCAGTTTCATGTGTTCCAACTGCAATACATCTTGCTGAGCACTTGACTAAAGCTGATGAAATGTTAAATTCTGATGATTTAAAAACTCAGCTTAGAGTCACTGCATTGAGTATTAAACATCTACAAGGTCTTCATTCAACTACTCATGCAGAGCTACACAAGATTCAGGAGAACTTTCTCAAACAAGAACAAGTTTGGAAAATTGATAAGAAAAAGTTCTTTCAACCTACCATTGACAGGATTGCTTATATTGAGAAAACTCAAGAGAAACAACAAGCTCAGATTGATGACATTCTGACAAATCAAGCTTCTCAGCAATCGCAACTTACTGAAATCCAATCCTCAGTGGAATTACTTATCTCTCTTTTACTACCTGCTGATGCCAAAAAGGGGGAAAAGGTAATTAAGTCCAAATGCAACACTAACAAGACACTGCAAGGAAAGGATGATGGAAATGATGATCAAGGATACTCTGGAATGGGTAGCGGTCATAGTCAAGGTAGAAGGTTTACATCAAGACAAGCTAGTCACAGGACAAGTTCTGATACTGGGAAAAGAATAAGTTCTGTTGCTGGTAAAAGGATAAGTTCTGATGAACTTCTAGATCTTGATGAGGAAATGTCAAGACAGTTATTTCTTCAAGAAAATCCAGGAATGGACTTGGAAAGTTTAAAGGAAGAAGAAGCTAGACTTAAATCAGAGAAAGTCACATCTAAATCTGAAGCTTCTGGTAAAAATTCACTTCCAAAACTCAAAGGCATTGTGATCAAAGAAAGGACACATACTGAAGCAACGTTGGCTAGATCACAACCACAGATAGATCCAAGATCCAAGGGTAAAGAAAAGGTTGGTGAACCTATCAAGGTTTATGTACCTCCTGAGGAAGAAGAAATTACTGATGAAAAGGATGATCTTGCTCTGACTTCAAGAAAAGTTCTTAAAACAACCTCTGACATGGCTCAAGTTGTTCATAGTCAAGAAATTGTAAGTTCTGATATTCAGAAGAAGCAAGTAACCTCTGACAGAGCTCAAGTTAACTTGATATCAGAAAATAGATCAAAGACACTCTTACCAGGATTCACTAAAGCAAAACAGACTCAATCTTTGAAGACTACTGCAAGTGGTTTTGAAGCAAGAGTAGTTACTGGAAAGGAAGCTAGAGATAAAACTGGATTGGGAAGTGCTGATGAAAGAAGAGTACACAACACTACCAATGATCCAACATCCGTGAGTGAACCAGGTATTGGAGCAACTCCTGAGAGATTGAATCAACTGGAATCTGTACAGATGGTTTACCATACCTACTTGAAAGAATACATCATGTTGTATTTCATGACAGATGGTAGGGTTTATCATATAAGACAAAATACCATTCTATTGAGAGCAACAGCTACCAGCTGCCAAATACTCACCTTCTGCTGTGGATAATGCAACTGAAGTTTGTTTCTTACTTTGCCAAGATACGAGACTTTATCCTAATTATGTACAAACACCACTTGTGCTCTTTCTATCAGTTTGACAACCTGCATAGTCAGCATCACTATACCCCACAAGATCAAATGTGCTTGTAATAGGATAAAATAACCCAAGATTAATAGTCCCACTTAAATAACGAAATATTCTTTTAACTGCATTTAAGTGTGATTCCTTAGGTTTAGCTTGAAAATGAGCACAGACACATACACTATACATAATATCTGGCCGAGAAGCAGTAAGATATAAAAGACTACCAATCATACCACTATACTTCTCGATATCAACATCTTTACCTTTTTCATCTGATGTCAGCTTGCTATTTTGATTCATTGGAGTAGATTTAGGCTTGACATTGTCAAAACCAAATCTGGTCAGCAAATTCTTGACATATTTTGATTGATGCACATAAATTCCATATTTAGATTGTTTAATTTGGAGCCCCAAGAAATAATTGAGCTCACCCATCATGCTCATGTCAAATTCACTGCTCATACACTTAGAAAACCACTTACACATAGAATCATTAGTGGATCCAAAGATTATATGTTAGATATATTTGATAATGTCATGGCTAATATGTTTTATGTTTAGCTTTCAGATCTTATTTGAACAGGATAAATCAGTACTTAACTGTTGATCAGTACTTATACTGGAAGTCAGGACTTAAGGATATCAGTACTTATGTTATCAGGAGATAATCATCAGAAGATAGATATCAGAACTTAAGTGCTGAAGGACAATCAGATAAGGACAGTAGCTGATTAAAGGAAAGAAGATCAAGATAAACATAAGAAGAGATATGCATGAAGAAGGAATTCCGTAAAGAATGGAATACTTGGAAGAAAAGATATCTGATTGATATATTTTAGGAAGCAGAATTATATTCCATATCAATTAGCGATTATCTTGTAACTGTGTAGTATATAAACACAGACATAGGGTTTACACTAGAAGTGTTATCATTATTAGAGAAGATTATTCATTGTAACCCTAGTAGCTCTCGTGATATTTGTTCATCACTGAGAGGTAACAGTTCCATACTGTAACAGAGTTTATTGTTTCAATAAAGTTTGTTTTCTGTTACTTAAGTTCTTAAAGTTCGATTTGAGTGTACTATACACTGTATTCACCCCCTCTACAGTGTGTGTGACCTAACATTATATCATCTACATATATCTGGACAATCAAAATATCATTACCATTTTGCTTAGTAAATAAAGTAGGATCAATTTTACCTCGAATGAAGCCATTTTTGATCAAAAACTTACTAAGCCTCTTGTACCAAGGCCTTGGTGCTTGCTTTAAGCCATATAATGCCTTCTTGAGCTTGTAAACATAGTCAGGATGTTGTTCATGTTCAAAACCAGGGGGTTGCTTGACATAAACTTCCTCTTCCAGAAATCCATTAAGAAAAGCACTTTTAACGTCCATTTGATGTAGTTTGATCTTCTTGTAGCATGCATAAGCAAGAAGCATCCTAATTGATTCCAATCTAGCTACTGGAGCATAAGTTTGATCAAAGTCAATGCCTTCTTGTTGGTTATACCCTTGTGCCACGAGCCTTGCTTTATTTCGAGTAACAGTACCAAATTCATCCACTTTATTCTTGAAAATCCATTTTGTACCAATGATTGAGACATTCTTTGGTGGCTTGACAAGTTCCCAAACATCACATCGTTCGAATTGATTGAGTTCTTCTTGCATAGCCGAGATCCAATTTTCATCTTCGAGTGCTTCTTTGATATTCTTGGGTTCCTCTTGAGCTAGAAATGCAGCATAAGCACAAAAATTTGCAGTGCCTTTTCTTGTCTTGAGACCATCAGAAATATCACCAATAACCAGTTCTGGAGGGTGATTCTTCACTGTTCATGTAGCTTTTGGCAATGAATGCTTTGCAATATCTTCATGTGAGGTCTTCCTTATCTTAGATGGAGGAGCTAAGTCTTCACCATCATAGATTGGCATTTTATCCTTTGCTCTATTTCCTCTAGGACCATCAAGAGTCATCTTTGCCATCTTTACAATTGCATCATCAACTGGAGTAGAAGTTTCCGCTTGCTGATTTCCTGAGGCAGTTTCAATTTCAGCTTGCTGTTTTCCAGAATCAGTCTCTGTTTCAGCTTGCTGTTTTGGAGTAGCCTTCTCTATTTCAGCTTGATGTTGTCCAGCTTGACCTGCATCATCTTCCTCGTCTCTTGGAAGATCATTGTTAGGTTCTTGAAAAGTAACATCTATAGATTCCTCAACAATATGCTTAGACAAATTATAAACTCTATAGGTTTTACTATTCATAGAATAACCAAGAAAAATAGCTTCATAGGATTTAGCATCGAATTTACCATCATTACCAATTGTCTTGAGCACAAAACACTTTGAGCCAAAGATTCTGAAGTAACTGATGTTGGGCCTTTTTTTCTTGAGCAATTCATATGGAGTCTTGTCCAAAATAGGTCTTATCAATACTCTATTCATAACATAGCATGCTGTGTTGACTGCTTCTGCCCAAAAACTTCTAGGTAACTTGCTTTCTTGCAACAATGTCCTTGCTGTTCTTGTAGTGACCTATTCTTGCGTTCCACCACACCATTTTGTTGTGGAGTCCTTGGAGCCGAGAATTCATGTGATATTCCTCTTTCTTCATAATAAGTAACAAAGTCTTTTTGGAATTCACCACCTCGATCACTCCTTATTCCTACAAGCTTTGTATTGAGCTTATTCTCAAGTAATTTAATTGGTTTCTCAAACTCATTAAAAGCAGCATCTTTAGTTCTAAGAAACAATACCCATGTAAAACGAGAATAATCATCAACAATTACAAAACCATATTGCTTACCTCCTATACTTTTATAAGCTTCTGGACCAAATAAGTCTAAATGTAAAAGTTCTAAGGGTTTAGAAGTAGATACCATTTTCTTTGCTTTGTGAGTACTTCTAATTTGCTTGCCTAATTGGCATGCTGAACACACCTCAGTCTTGACATACTTGATTTTAGGTAAACCTCTGACTAACTTCTTCTTTGAAAGCTTGTTAAGCAAGTCCATGTGAGCATGACCCAATCTTCTATGCCAAACATAAGGATCAGTGTCTATTGCAGCAAGACAGCAAGCTGTTTTCTGCAACTCAAAGTCCAAAATATATATATTTCCTTCCCTTCTAGCAACTAGGGGGACTTTGTTAGTACCAATAATAATAATACACTTATCAATACCAAAGTTAATAGTATGACCATCATCATATAACTGACTTATGCTAAGCAGATTATATTTAAGGCCTTTAACATATTGAACTTTATCAATTGAAATATGTTTATTACCTATTTTACCTTTTCCAAGGATTTGAAGAGTTTTGCTATCTCCAATAGTCACTCTTCCACCCTTTTTCATCTGAAGACTCAAGAATTGTGCTTTGTCTCCACTCATATGTCTAGTACATCCGCTATCTAAAATCCATTGAGTTGATTTGACTCGAGCGGCAAGACACATCTACAAAACAAATAAAACAACTCAACCTTTTGGTACCCAAAGTTTGTTGGGTCCGACATGGTTAGCAGATAAAATATATAAAACATGTAATCAGATTTCTTAATCCATTTTTGAATAAATCTAGGTGATTTAACTCTGCCAGCCTGATGATAGTAAGCTGTCTTTGTTCTGCCATTCTGATCATAGTAAGCTGTTTTCTGTTTGTTTCCTTCATGGTATGATGTCTGTCCACTCTGAACTCTGCAATGCTTTTCAAGATGCCCTTTCTTTCCACATCTATTGCATATCTTCCAAGGCATAGCATAATCATAGGGTATGCCATGTTTTCCTTCATATCTTAGAGCTTTGTCCTTCTTGTTTGTATTCATTCCAATTCCTTCTCTGACCAATGGAATATTTGTGTTGTTCATCATTGATTTGAGACTTTCTTCTCCTTGAATAAACGATCCCATGCCCCTTTTTAGATCCTCAACTTCCTTTGTGAGCAGATCAATCTTTTCAGCTTGCTGACTTATGATTTCAGCTTGCTGAGATGGTTCTTCTGCTTGATTTGAAGGTGTTGCATCTATTGATTCTCTGAGTTTGAACAGCTCCAAACATTCATCCCTTGCTTCAATCTCCTTCTTTAACTCTGTGATCTCCATTAATTGAGTCTTGTTTCTTTTGAGGAGAATTTTGTTGAAGTTTTCCAAATGACTGAATTTAGCTTGAAGATCCTTGATTTCAGCCTCTTTGTCAGCTTGTGTAGGTACCTTCTTGTCAATCCAAGTATCCACTTTACTCATCAAATCTTGAACCATAGTCTTGAGATAATTATTCTTCTCTTTTAGCTTGCTATTTTCAGCTTTAAGAGAATAATATTCACCCATAGATACATTCTCACATTCCTGCATGGTTAGTGGTTCCAAAACAATATTTTCAGAAGATAAATTATATTTACAAGAGTTTACCTCACTCTGATCTTCTTCTGAATCACTTTCTAGGTATCCACTTTCTGAATTTCCTCGAACAGAATCTTCATCAAGTCCAACTAGGGCAAGATTAATCATGTCTCCACTTGAATCATCACTGGAAACCGAGTCATCATCACTCCAAGTCATTAGAGCTTTAGCTTTCTTCTTATCCTTGAAGACAGTTTGCTGTTTTGACTTCAGTTTGTAGCAATCTCGCTTATAATGGCCTGGCTTTCCACATTCAAAGCATGTCTAATCTTTAGAATCTTTGTTAGGCTTCTTGTTGTTGGAAAATCTGACTTTATCTCTTTTCAGCCTGTTCTTCTTCTCGATCATCTTTCTGATCTTCCTGGATATTAAAGCTAATTCTTCATCTGACTCATCTTCAGATTCCAGTAAGCTGTTATCAGTGTGAAGAGCTAATTGCTTCATTTAAGCAACTGAAGCTTGCATAGAACTTGATTGGCTTTCCTTGATTTTGCTTTCAAATTGTTCCAGTTCTGCAAAAACAGCCAATTGATCCATAATATCTATAGTTGGAGAGGATTCTAGAGCTGTTACCTTTGGTTCATAGATAAATGGCACAGCACTAAGTATCTTCATGTTGATTTCCTCTTATGGGATATGTTTGCCAAGCTGCTTTAAGGCATTCAGATTTATCTGGAATCTTTCTTGACTTTCTCGAATAGTTTCTCCATCTTAAAGCTTCAAATTTCCAAACTCATTCATTAGTTTGCTCAATTTCACCTTCCTTAAGCTCTTGGATCCTTCGTGATACAATTCCAGAGTATCCCATATCTCTTTAGCCGATTTGCATGAAGAGACTTTATCACATTCACTAGGACAAAACCCATTCATGAGAGAATTCCTAGCCTTTCCATTGAAGCTGTATTTGATTAGTTCAGCCTCTGTGAGATCATCAACGTCTTTCACTTTGCCTTCTTTGTCCTTGAACTCAAAAGGACCCTTCTGAACAACTCTCAAGGCTAGTGGCTCCCTGGATAGATATACTTCCATGCGACCTTTCCACCAGTTTTAGTTTTCCGTACCAAGCAAGAGAGGTGCTCGGTAATCTGAGGTTCCTTCGGGTTATTTGTCAGCCATTTCGATCGAATACTATTCCTGTTACAGAAAGATTAGTATACCAAAGCTCTGATACCAACTGCAATTACACCTAGATGGGGGGGGGGGGAATAGGTGATTATGGCTAATTAGGATTACTTTTAGATTTTACCCGATAATAGCTTACTGAGATTTTATCAACTGAACTATAATCTGACAATGATAGTAAGCTGAGATGACTAAATGCAATGCATAAAAGTAAATAGAACACACAAGAATTTTAGCGAGGTTCGACCCCTAAGCCCCTATGGTCTACGTCTTGGTCCCTTACCAACTTGGTAAGAGAATATATTATTGATCAATGAAGGTTACAACTACAAGATACAACAATATATCTCCCTTTATCCCAGCTGCTGATAATGGCTTGCTGAAACCCTGTTTAAGAACCTGCTCTCTAAGTACTATACTACCCCGTAGTACAAACTCTTCTAGCAAGTACCACTAAACCCTTGTTTCCCTTAGCCAACTTATCCAGCAACTAATCAATACAATTTGAACAATACAAATCAATGATAAAGATTACAACTCAAACTATAAACTCTCTCTAAGATAAAAACACGTGTATATATATTTAGGAGCTCGAGAGTATTTTGAAATCAATAAAGATCAGGAGTTGTATGTGTTCTTGCTTGCAAATTCGTCAGTCATAAAAACTGCAAGAAACCACACACATATATATATATATAACCATACATTAACATTTGAAAACAGCCTCAACAAATTACAACGGCTAGAATCCAATTCTACCGTGTAAGATCGTTGGGCTGGTTTTCCAACGTTCATGTATACGTTAGATAGAAGAGAAACAAAGAAGTCCAACGTTCAGAAAATATCTCTTCTATTTAGTAGAGGATAAAACGTTTTAATCAGAAGATAGAAGAAAGAGTTAGAAAGAAAAAACAAACTCCTATTCTTTAGGAAATCAATTTGAATAAGTAAAAATGTTTTATAATTGAGCTCTATATATATATTGCACGTATATTATATTAGAGAAGTCCTTACAACTGATATATTTGAAGATCCTATAAAATCTCCATGAAATTCGACTTCTTTGTTGAATCTGGACTGTGCATCTTGGCTTGCTGTTATTCTGACATAGTTGATCATAGCTTGCTGAAATAGATTACTGTCTTATGACAGCTTGCTGTCATGATACTTAAACAACAATGGGATTAAGCTGTTATATCCTGCAAACATTCTCAAATAATAACATGATGGCTTGCTGTGTTGTGATCATCAAAACTAAGGAGTTACAATATGTTGTTAGTTAGTTTTTGTTGATTTGAAATTATGGATATAATGATGTATGTGATCTTAGACATAACCTTATATTAATCTTATTATTACTTGTCCAAAAACAAAGTAATATAAAAATATTGATATTTAAATAACTAATTATTTAAGATAGTGAAATAAGAACATATAAAATATGATATTTAAGTAAATGTTAAAAATGTCATTTAAAAGGTGAAATAGTAAAATTAACTATGATTAACTTAAAATAGTCAAAAAATCAAAAATGGGATGTAGTTACAAATAATATTATAAATGAAATATATTTATAATTGAGTTTTTAAAATGTGGTATATTCATAAGAAAACCCGGTAGGAATTAGGTAGGTATAGAAATGAAGAAAAGAGAGAATTAGTAGAGAGAAAAAAAAAGATAATTAAGAAGGAAAGAGACTTAGTGGAGAAGTAACATTTTTTTAATATTTGTAAAAAATAAGAAAAAGATTTGCAACGATAATAAAGAAAAGATGAGATAAAAATAAATCAAGTAGGCATGAAAATGAAGAAGAGAGAGAATTAATGGAGAAATAAAAGATAATTAAGGAAAAGAGAGATTTAGTGGAGAAATAATTTATTTTTTAAAAAAGTTATTGGAGCTTGCTACATAAGTAATTATATTCAATAAAAGAATGACAAGTGTTCGATTTAATAAGAGAGTGATATATGTCAAGTTTGTACTCCCTTTTAATATAATACAAGTCCAACGTACCATACTACATTAAAATTCGAGTACAAAAGGAATGTCTCCTTCAAATGTATTTGGAACAGTTTTATGGAATGATGCTACAATCAAACACTATTATTGTAACGGTGTTACCGATTGTTTTCAGAAGACCGCTGTATTTGGAGATAGAACCCTAATATATAAAATTATATCTAGAATCGATAGTGCACTACACTTTAATTATAACCAAATTAGTTCCCGAGCTTATTCACGGTTATTTACTTTTTATTTATTTAAAGGTAATAAAATGTTATTTTTTTAAAAATATTTAAAAAGATTTATCAAAATAAAGTTATATACTTACAAAATATAATTAAATTACATATTATAATTGTTGTGGTAATTTAAATATCTTTTTTTATACAAAATTTAATTATAATAACTTATGTATCTAAATTAATGGCACACAAATATCTAAAAGTTAGGAGTAATATAATTTCTTTTTTAATGAAGGAAATTCAAAATTAATTTACATATATTGTGCAATATTGTGAATAGGTAAAATATGAAAAATTAAGTAGAGGGAATTAATAGATGAAAAAAAAGAAAATTAGCGGAGAAAGAAAAGATAATTAAGGAGGAGAGATATTTAGTGTCGTTTCAATTTTATTGGATACCCCCTAAGGGACGAAAGATTTAATGGATAATGATTTTTTTTAAGTTAGAGTAGATTGCCACATAAGCAACTTATTTAATATGATAATAACAAGTGTCCAATTTGATGAGAGAGTGATGCATGTAAAGTTTGTACTCTCTTTTAGTATGATATAGATGAGATTTAGTGGAAAATATTTTTTTAAGTTAGAGGAGAACGTCACATATGTTAGGTCACACAATACTATAGAAGGGGGTTGAATATAGTATTTATACAATCAAATCGATTTAGAACACAAGCATGTAACAGTAATCAAGTTTATTCAATATAATAAGCTCTGTTATAAAGTAGGTTAAACTACTCTCTCAGTGATGAACAATATCACTAAGAGCTGCTAGGTTACAATGTATAATCTTTCTCGTGAATGATAACACTTATAGTGTAAACCCTAAGTTGTGTTTATATAGTACACAGTTTCTAAATATCTTCTAATTGATATGGAATATAATTCTGTCTCCTAAAATATATCAATCAGATATTATCTTCTACAAGTCTTCTAGCTGTCCAAATCTTCATGCATATCTTCTTTTATTTTAGTCCAGATTCTCTCCTGTAAATCAGCTATATTCCTTATCTGAAGTACCCGCACTTAAGTCCTGATATAAATCCTGATGGCCTTAAGTTCTGATATAAGTTCTGACTTCAGTAAGTTCTGACTTCCAGTAAGTCCTGATATTAAGTTCTGAAACTAAACACAACAGATTAGACATGACATCACAAATATATCTAACAATCTCCCCCAACTTGTAAATTATGAAAAATATACAAGTTAATAGATTTGATGATGCCAAAAACATTCAAGTACAAATGCAATGAGAGTTTATTTAGACAACTAACTACAACCTACAGTCCTTGGAGCTTTTACCAATCTTACTGAATCAATCTGAATCCAAAGTGATTCTTGACAAAGTTTGATATCAGCTTCTCTTCTGCATTTCTCGGGACTTGAGCTAATGTAGCCTTGACTTGCTTCATTTCTTGATCTTAACTTCCAATCTGATAGATTGCAGTCCTAAGTGTTGAGATGTGATTTTTTTCCAATCCATCACCAAGTCTGATTACTCTTGAATGAGATGAGTCTTCATTATAGCAGAGATATTTCTCTTTCAGAATAACTTCAAGTTTAGCAGAATTCTTTTTTATTAGAATTTCACTTCCATCATCTTCAATTATGTTTGGAATAAATTCTACAACCCTTGATCCAGAGATTCTGGCTTTATCCCTTATGGTCTTCATGATGAAATTTGACCATCTTCTGGTAATCTCAGACTTTATCTCCAAAAGATAATGAAAGAATTGAAGTTCTTTCAGAAATTTATTCAGAACATCTGTTCTGACATTCTGTATGTTCTTCCATCTTCAAGAAATAGAATACGCTTTTCTTTGACATTACTCTTATCATGAGCATCCAGTACCACTTGAACAGATATAATCTTGTCAAGGTGTTTCTGTGTAACTTCCTCAAGTGGTTTGTCAGTTAATAAAAATGGATCTCTGGTAATCACTTCAACTCCTGTTTTGATCTTGGCTTCTTCAGAACCTAATCCAGCTCTGTCTCTTGCTTCTCTGGCTTTCAATCCAACAGTCATGAAATCAGATATCAGTTGACTTTTCTTAGGATCTGATGGTTTAACATTTTTCCATAGGAGTTTCTTCTTATCAGTAACTGTCATCTTATTCAAATCAACTTGAGCTCTGTCAGAGGTTAATGTCTTGATGGCTTGATCATGATTTGCTATTTCATTATCTTCTTGAGCAAAAAGCTTCTCAGAATTTGATAAACTCTGAGCTTCCAGAGTTTGAGTAGCTTGAGAATTATCAGTAGTTAACTCTGTTTTTTTCAGTTTCTTCATTCTTTTCAAAGATTCAACTTCCTCTTCTATCAGAGTATCATCATCATGCATTATAGCTTGATAGGCGTGATCTATTATAACTGAAGAAATTTTCTTCCTCTGAATCTTTGTTGGTTCATCAACCTTTTCTTTCCCTTTTGCTTTGGGATCAATCTCAACTTGTGATCTTCTCTTGGGCTTTGAAGCCTCAGAAGTTGACCTTTCCTTGATCACAATGCCTTTTGCCTTAGGCCTTGGAGGTTTCTTTGCATTAGAAGCTTTAGACTTAGGATTTGTCTTTTCAGCTGCAAATCTAGCTTCTTCCTCCTTTAGAGTTTTTAAATCCATTCCAGGATTATGCTTTAGAAATAATCTTCTAGCAATTTCTTCATCAAGTGTCTGAATCTTGGGATCCTTATAGTAGACAGTAGTCTCCCTTCCCTTAAGTTTCAGAGTTTGTAAAAACTTCTGAGAGTCTTGACTTCGTCCTTGAATGAGAATATCAAAACTTGATATCAGATTTTGATTATCTGAACTTGCTTTCAGAACTTGAGCATTCACAGCTTCAGAACTTGTATTCTTCTGTGTGGAAGATTTTCTAGAATCAGAAATTAGTTTATGTGAAGAAACTTTGTTGCTTTGCTTTCCTTGACCTTGACCCTTGCTAGGGTTTCCCTGGTCATCTTCTTTATCATCCTTCTTCTTCAGTGTTTAAATAGTAGAGCATTTGGACTTAACTACCTTCTCCCCCTTTTTGGCATCATCTGGTAAGAGTAGAGAGATAAGAAGTTTCACTAAAGATTAGATTTCATTCAGTTGAGTCTGTTGAGAGGCTTGATTCTGCAGGACCTCATTCAGTTGGGTCTGTTTCTTTTCTTGAGCTTGCTCAATAGCTTCAACTTTCTCTTGAATAGGTATGATAAACCTCTTCTTGTCTAGTTTGATCTCCAAGTCTAGCTTATCAGCTTTTTCTAGAAGTTTATCAACCTTTTCATGAGTCTGTGAGTGTAGACCTTGAAGATTTTTAGTACTGAGAGCTGTGACTTTAAGTTGAGCTTTGAAGTCAGAATGTGTCAACAACTCATCAGCTTTTGAAATATACTTTGACAGAACATGAGAGCTAGGAATGAAGTCAGATTCATTCCACTTCTTGATCCACTCAACCCCTCTGTGAGTTTCTTCCCAAGGAACAGGGGCATCTTCTTCATCAAACTTTTTAAGCAGTGCCTCCTTTCCAATAATTGGAGCATTTACTGGAGCACTGTCTCCAGAACTTGAGAGAATCTCATCATCTTCTGACATTACTAAAGTGTATGTCACTGAAGGTGATTCTGGTACAACTTCATTTGTGTCCACATCCAGAATTGGTGTGGTGGGAACTTCAGCATTTAGTGGGGAAACAGGTGGAGTTGTCTCCTTTGTTGGTGCTTCCAGATACAAGATAATTGGTATGTTCAGCCTGTGAATATCAATTTCAGGACTTAATCCTGAATCTTCAACTGTAACAGATTCTTTGATTGAAGAGACAGGAGGTGTGATCACTGTATCTTGAATAGTGTCTTCATCTTGAGGTGGAGGTGGCAAAGCTTCAATCACTATTGGTTCTGATGAGATCAAAGATTCCTGATCCCCTTCCTTAGCTTCTTCATATTGAGCTTGTGTAATTTTCACACCTGCTCTCTTCTTCTTTGATCTTCTGGATGGTGGAGGAGTTGCTTTAGCAGCATCAGAACTTGAAGTTCTTTTCCTTTTTAAAATTCCAGAACCCTCAGCTTCAGTCTGTTTCTGAGGAGTTACCTCTTTCTGAAAAATTTCCTTTTCAGCTTCTACCTCCTTCTGAAAAATTACATTTTCAGCTTGTACATCTACAGGTTCTGATGTGGGAACCTGTACCTGCTCATCTTCATCCGATTCATCTCTCAGAATCAGCCTTCCCTTTCTCCTTGGTGGAGATTGAGGAACAAATTTTTCTCTTGAAGGTTGGGGTCTAGATGTTGTAGCAGATTTTACAAATGGCACCTTTTGGGAAGTACCAGAGGTTGGTTTGGTAGTAGGTGCTGATGATTATGGTTGAGAAGATTGTGCTGGTTGGAAATAGGTTCTGATGGTAGGTTGTGGTTGAGAGTTGGAAGGTTGTGTTGGTGGAGGTTGAGAGGGTGCAACTTCAGGAAATTTAGGTGTGTATGTGTTGGGGTCGGAGTTTACTAAAAACTGTTTTACTGATGTAGGAATTTAAAGGGGTCTTAGTATCTCTTTCTTATTATCAGTAGATAACAAGTCTGTGAAGGCCCTTTTAGCAAGTTTAAAAGGTTGAATTGACTCACTAAAATTTTGGGGCTTATCAGAATAACCAAAACTGTAAATGAGTTGACAAAATCTAGCAAAATAAACAATATTTGGGTCCTCCTTCATCCTATTCCCAATAAAACCCAAAATAGCAGTAGTATAATCAAAGTGAGTTTGATTTAGAAGTGCATACCCTATTTGCTGACTTAGAATGGGAATGGCATCAAAATTGGAGCATTTGTTGGCAAAAGCTCTGGTGATGCAGTCAAAGAAAAAACTCCACTCCCTTCTAATGTATGGTCTCTTCAGTTGTCCCAGCTTGGACAGACCTTTCTCATAGCCAAGATTGGCCATCATACTTTGTAGAAGTGGCTCCTCAATCTGAGCATTGAAAGTGCAATTTTCTGGCAAGTGAAGAGCTTGTCGAATAGTTGACAAGTTAACTAGATACTCATCTTCCCCTGTTGTGAAGATAATGCTTGGGGACCCAGCTTCACCACCATCATCATAAACACCAGTCCTCCAAAACTCCAGTATCTATGTTCCTGAGAGTAATTGTGGTTGGGTCAAAGCATACCCAATCTCACTATTAGCCAGAAAATCTTGAATAAAATGAAGATCTAATGGAGCATCATTCTTGCTGAGAATATCCATGTAGTTGTTGGGGACGAACTTGGCTCCATTAAAGATAATGTCCTTAGGTGCCATATCTGTAAGAAATTAAGTGAAAAAATTGTGTGTTTGCAATGTGTTTGATAAAATACCTGTAAGAAATAGCTTCAGAGAATATTAGAGAGTGAGAGAGAATAGAAAATAAGAATAGTAGGTAAAAGATTGTTAAATCTTTTAACTCTCTTATTTATACACTCCACGTGACAACGACTATTTTTTTGAAGCAGAACAGATTTTTTACACCTGGCAGCATGGAAACAGTAAAAAAAGTAATGAGTGGGCACGGTAAACGTACGGTAATTATTGCTCACATGTTGTTACCAAAACAAACACGCAACCCATTAACCAAATGATTATCACTGTTTTTATCTCACTTAATTATTTTCTGACAAAATATAACCGTTACAGTAAATACTAAAAATAAGTCAAGTAATTAAATAATGCCACGTAAGCATCCGAGTTTCCATCAGGATTTGCATCAGAACTTGACTAATATCAGAATTTAACGGTCATCTGAATATGGCTTCTGTACTCAAAAAATGAATGACTGTTTCTGTGATTCTTCACACAAATACTGACTGGTTTCTTCAAAGTTTAATCATCAGAACTTGTCCTCAAGATTTATGCAAATAATACTTAACTGTTTGTTAGAAACAACTTAATCACAACAATAATTTTCATCATTCATATGGAGTGAGAGTATGTGTATTTTTAAATGATCAGATAAAGATTAAAGTCTGATAAACTTCAGTATATCTTAGAAATAAGGCATAACTAAGAAAAATGCTTAAAATCTGTCTTTAATTTTGAAGTCTACTATAGAATAAATTTATGCAAAAGTCCACCTCAACTGTTTGTGCTCATTTTATTCATCTTTTGACATTCTTTTTACAGTGGCTTCTCAGTGTAAATGAGTCACAACTGCTATCAGAATTTATGCTATTACCAGAATATTTCTCCAGTAATCAGAGAATGTGAAAATTCACTAAGAAAAATTAATTTGCTTTTCTAATGCATACTACTTAATATCAGTAATGCACTTGGATCTTACCTTTCACATATTTACTCTAGATCTCAAAGGAGTACCTGATTTCAATTTTCTTTTCTTTTGTTTTCTTCAGATAAGTGAGGCTTATCAAACATGTTGTTCATCCTTTAGATTTACTAACATCAAAATTTGACAGATAAGAAGCAATAATCTAGTTTGTGACTTAGTAATAAGATACACAAAGTAAATTTGACTAAGATCAATATCAGAATTTGCTTGTGTTATGGATTTTCACATAAACAACTAATTCAAACATGGGATACATAGTTTGTTAAAGACTACTAAGTCAACATCTAACAAATAATCCTCATTGGAGTGAATAGTCACAGAACATTCAAAACACTTTTAGAATTTATGGAATCATATCAGATAACAATCAGTATTTAATATGTTACAATTTAAGTACAGATTACATGGAGATAAGACAATATGTAAACACTGATCATAAATTCTGATGCATGAGAAGAAAAACTAAGCAGATTTTGAGAAAGAACCTGAAACCATTCCAAGTTCATTTACCAGTCTTGTAAAAGTAGCTTCATATAGTGGTTTTGTGAAGATATCTGCTAGTTGTTGTTCTGTTGGGACAAAATACAATTCCACTGTACCTTCCATCACATGTTCCCTTATGAAATGGTACCTAATGCCGATGTACTTTATCATTGAGTGTTGAAATGGATTACCCTAGTCATAGCAATAGCACTTTGATTATCATAGTAAATGGGTATTTTAGAAAATTCTAACCCATAGTCCAGTAACTGATTCTTCATCCAAAGAATCTGTGCACAACAGCTTCCTGCAGCAATATATTCTGCTTCTGCAGTTGATGTGGAGATTAATTTCTGTTTCTTGCTAAACCAAGAAACCAATCTGCCTCCAAGAAATTGGCAGCTTCCACTAGTGCTTTTCCTGTCTATTTTGCATACTACAAAATCTGCATCTGAGTAACCTATTAGCTTAAAATATGATTCCCTAGGATACCACAATCCTAGATCAGCTGTACCCTTGAGGTACTTGAAAATTCTTTTCACAGCTATTGAATGAGGTTCTCTTGGATCAGCTTGAAATCTTGCACAAAGACAGGTAGCATACATGATATCTGGTCTACTTGCAGTTAAATAGAGTAAAGAGCCAATCATACCTCTGTAGTTAGTAATATCTACTGATGATCCAGTATCTTTATCTAACTTGGTTGCAGTGGCCATAGGAGTGGATACAGTTGAATAGTCTTGCATTCCAAATTTCTTGAGTAAGTTTCTTGTGTACTTGGATTGATTTATGAAACTACCTTCTTCATTTTGCTTGACTTGAAGTCCCAGAAAATAGCTAAGTTCTCCCATCATACTCATTTGATATCTTGACTGCATTAGCTTTGCAAATCTTTCACATAGTTTGGCATTTGTAGAACTAAAGATGATATCATCAACATATATCTGTACCAAAAGTAAGTCATTTCCATGGTTGAGATAGAACAATGTTTTATCAATTGTTCCTCTGGTAAATCCACGTTCCATAAGGAATTGAGCTAAAGTCTCATACAATGCTCTTGGAGCTTGCTTAAGGCTATAAAGTGCTTTGTCAAGCCTGTAGACATGATTTGGAAATTTTGGATCTACAAAGCCTGAAGGTTGTTCAACATATATCTCTTCTTCCAAATCTCCATTGAGAAAGGCACTTTTCACATCCATTTGAAGGACTTTAAACTTCTTGTGAGCAGCATAAGCCAAAAAGCTTCCTATGGCTTCCAATCTAGCAACTGGAGCAAATGTTTCATCATGGTCAATACCCTCTTGTTGAGAGTAACCTTTAGCAACCATCCTTGCTTTGTTTCTTGTAATTATGCCATCACTGTCAGTTTTATTTCTGAACACCCATTTTGTGCCAACAATGGACCCGTTCTTTGGTCTTGGCACTAGGGTCCATACTTTATTTCTTTCAAATTCATTTAACTCTTCCTGCATTGCTTGCACCCAATCAACATCTTGAAGAGCATTTTCCACTTTATTTGGTTTAGTCTGAGATAGAAAGGAGTGATAGAGATATTCATTTGATGTTGTTGTTCTAGTTCTGACACCTGCTTCAGGATCTCCATTTATTAAGTCAGATGTATATGATTTAGTCCACTTCCTTGAAGATAGAAGTTGATCTTTAAGTCTGGATCCTCCCCATGATCCATGCTGTCTCCATCAGCATTTTCTAAATGCTCCCCATGAAGTTATGCTCTCTGAAATTCCAGAATTTGAGTTGGATCCTTCAGGAATTGAAGAATCAGAGTTTTCAGAATTATCAGAATTTGGCTCATCAAAACTTGATGAATCAGAACTTGAAGAGGCAGTGACTGGTTCTGATGCTTCTTGAGAGTCTTGAGATGTGGTAGGATCATTAGCTTGCTCCCCCTGAACAGATGCATTTTCCTTTGAAGCAGTTACAACAGTTTTACAGGATCAGGACTTAGGTCATCAGAATTTACAGGATCAGAATTTACATCTTCATTTTCAAATTTCAGCTGATCATGATCATTGAAATCTTCAAGTCCAGTAATCTTTTTATTATCAAAAGATACATTGATAGATTCCATGACAACCCCTGTTCTTAAATTATAGACTCTGAAGGCTTTTGTGGATAATGGATATCCAACAAAAATTCCTTCATCAGCTTTTAGATCAAATTTTGACAGCTGTTCAGGATGAGTCTTAAAAACAAAACACTTGCATCCAAATACATGAAAGTATTTCAGATTTGACTTCTTTTTCTTCAGCATCTCATATGGTGTTTTTCCATGCTTGTTTATGAGTGTAACATTCTGTGTAAAACAAGCAGTCTACACAATTTCAGCCCAAAAGTAGGTTGGTAGCTTTGCTTCATCAAGCATAGTTCGTGCAGCTTCAATAAGAGTCCTGTTCTTTCTTTCTACAAATCCATTCTGCTGTGGAGTTCCAGGTGTAGAAAATTCCTGCTTTATTCCATGCTCTTTGCAGAACTTTTCCATGATTGAATTCTTGAACTCAGTGCCAGTATCACTTCTTATAATTTTAACAGAATCTTTGACTAACTTATCCAGCTGTCTGACATGATCAGTTAGAGTAGATGCAGTTTCATTCTTCTTGTGCAAGAAATACACCCAAGTGTATTTTATGAATTCATCCACTATAACCACATCATATTTCTTCTTTGCAATGGACATGACATTGAATGGACCAAATAGATCAACATACAGTAAGTGATAAGGCTCAAGAATTGATGATTCAGTTTTGCTCTTGAATGCAGATTTTCTTTGTTTTTCCTTTTGACATGAGTCACAAAGACCATCAGGAGCAAATACTGATTTTGGCAGTCCTCTCAGAAGATCTTTCTTTACTAGCTCATTTATGTTGTTGAAATTTAAATGAGAGAGTCTTTTGTGCCAATTCCAGCTTTCTTCAATTGATGCTCTGCTTAACAGACAGATTGCAGAACCATCACAATTTGTTAAAAGTCTGGCTTCATATATGTTACCATGTCTGTAACCTTTCAGAACCACTTTGCCTGTAGAATTACTTACAACTTCACAGTGTTCTTCAAAGAAATCCATATGATAACCTCTATCACATATTTGACTCACACTTAGCAGATTGTGTTTAAGTCCTGACACAAGAGCTACTGATTCAATTATGACATTCTCAAGATTGATATAGCCATATCCCATAGTTTTTCCCATGTTTCCATCTCCATAAGAAACTCCTGGGCCAGCTTTCTCCACAAAGTCTGATAGCAGGGCTTTATTTCCAGTTATATGTCCTGAACATCCACTGTCCAGAACTAGGATGTTTTTCCTGTTGCCCTGCAATCACAAAGACCACTATTGGTTAGTTTTAAGGACCCAGACTTGCTTGGATCCTTTGGCCTTTTTAATTTTGTTAGTATTTGCTACAGATTTAGTTTCAGAGTTTATGCTAACATGCTTTTTATCGGACATTATAACAGACTTTGCATCAGAATTTACACTAGAAGGAATTACACTAACTTTCTTTAAAGAAGGTTTTATTTGATAATAATCATAGTACAAACTATGATATTCCTTACAAGTATAAATAAAATGACATAAACTACCACAATGAAAATAAGAATTTTGTGTTTTAAACCTAAAAGACTGACTCTTAACTCCTGATCTAGGAGGTAAAGAGTTTATATCTTTATTTTTCCTGCAAAAAGAAGCAAGATGGTTAGAGTTTCCACAATTATAGCATTTCTTTCTAGGAGCATTAGGAACTGGCATATAATTATTGCTTTTATTCACACCTTCCTTTCCATTCCTATTTTTCCTAGCTTCCTTGACCTTGTTTACATTTTTAATCTCTTTCAGCTTAAGCCGCTTCTTTGTCATTAAACCTATGTTTACTGAATGGTTTGTCCTGTTTTAATTTATTAGAAGTTGACTTTTTTTGACTTCTGTCTTAGAGTCTTTCATCTTTTCAGAATCAGACACAAAAGTTTTTGCTACAAATTTAACAAGATTAATTTTAGGCTTTTCAGCTTTCTTGGCAAAGTTTGGTTTAGATGACACAGTTTCCTTTTCTTCTTTATCATCTAGGTAACCTAGTCCTTCTTTCCAATTTCCATTTTCTAAGATTTTCTGAGTTGTTCTTCCAGAGTTAGTCAAAGTTTTGATTATCTCCTTTTCCTTTTCCAGTTCAGATTTAAGAGATTTATTCAATTTTAGCACTTCATCTCTAACATACAAAGCCTCATCTCTTTCTTTCTGAGTTTGATGAAATATAACTAATTTTTTTTTAAGTAGTCATTTATGTTTCTAAGAGCAAGACTTTCAGATGTTAATCTTTCATTTGTTAAAGTCTGATCTCTAAAACTAATAAACATGGTTTTAAGATATAATCTTAGCTCAGAAATATCATCAGTATGAAAAGCAAGAGTTGAATGAGGTACCTTCAATTCAGCAGCATCAAAACTGCTATCAACATTTTCCATTAAGACATAGTTCACCTAATCTTCAGAATCTGAAGTGTCTGCCCAGTTTTACTTCTTTGTGATAAGTGCCTGGCCTTTATCACCTTTTCCTTTCTTGCAGGCATGAGAGATGTGGCCTCTTTCACCATAATTGTAGCATTTGACATTTGAGTTGTCTCCTCTGTCAGACTTTCCTCCTTTGCCTTCAGACTTTCCGAACCCTTTCTTTTCAGAACTTCCACCTTTCCTGGAAAACTTCTTGCCCTTTCTGAATTTCTTGTAGGCTATCTTTGTGATAACTTTCACCATAAGAGCATACAGTTGCATCATCTCTGCATCAACATCCACTTCAGATAAATTTTCAGATTCTAAATCATCATCATCAGAATATGATGACTCCGAATCAGACTGTATGATGAAAGCCTTTCCTTTGCCCCTTTTTGAGACAACCACTTTAGGAGATTCCTCCTCAGCTTTAAGAGCAACTGTCTTTGACTTTCTTCCATGCCTTTTGCTCCTTTGATCCATCTCAGGTTCATGATTCTTGAGCATACCATAAATTTCATCAAGAGTAGTTTCAGCAAGGTCATAGTTGTCTCTTATGGTAGTAGACTTCAGATCCCAATTTTCAGGAAGAGGTAAAAGGAATTTTAGATTTGAATCTTCAAGATCATATTCCTTGTCTACCAGTGACAGATCATTCAAGAGTTTGGCAAACCTGTCATATAAATCAGTTAATGATTCATCAGCTTTTGAATCAAAGTGCTCATACTCTTGTGTGAGTATAGTCTTCTTATTCTTTTTTATTGCTTCAGTTCTGTGGCATCTTGTCTCCAAAGCATCTCTTATCTCCTTTGTAGTCTTGCATCCAATTACCCTGTTTGACATGATATTGTCAATTGCACTATGCAGCAGATGCCTTACCCTTGCATCCTTGGCAATAGATGAGATGTCTTCAGTTGTGTAATCACCTTTATCCTTTGGTATCATCTTTGTTGGTTGATCAGCAACTGTAATAGAAAGCTTGGTAGGCTTACATGGTCCATCATTAATTCTATCAAGGTATTCTGGATCTGTGGCTTCCAGAAACATAGCCATCTTTACCTTCCATATAGGATACTCAGATGCTCTCAGTATGGGAAACCTAATACTCTCATATCGACTGTGTGTTTGATTATTTTGAGAATCTTGAGTTTTGGTGGGCTTAAGTGGAGTTTGTGTTTCGTCAGACATGATTGTAAACTGGATCTCACAATTTCTATATCAACAGAGAGGCTCTGATACCACTTGTTAGGTCATACAACACTATAGAAGGGGTTGAATATAGTATTTATACAATCAAATCGATTTAGAACACAAATATGTAACATTAATCAAGTTTATTCAATATAATAAGCTCTGTTACAAAGTAGGTTATGTTAGTCACACAACACTGTAGAAGGGGGTTGAATACAATGTTAATACAATCAAATTGATTTAACATAAGTATGTAACAAAGATCAAGTATATTGAATAAACTATCTTACAATAAGAACTGTTGTTCTCTCTCAGTGATGAACAAATATCACTAAGAGCTGCTAGGTTACAATGTATAATCTTCTCGATAATGATAGCAGATATAGTGTAAACCCTAAGTCTGTGTTTATATAGTACACAGTTACAAGATAACTTCTAATTGATATGGAATATAATTATGTCTCCTAAAATATATCATCAAATATCTTCTACAAGTCTTCCAGTCTTCTAACTCTTTCCATACATATCTTTTTTTATTTTAGTCTCGATCTTCTACTGTAAATCAGCTTCTTTCCTTATATAAAAGTCTTCCCGCACTTAAGTTTTGATATGACCTTAAGTTCTGACTTCCAGTAAGTCCTGATTTTAGTAAGTCCTGATATGTCCTGTTTGTTAAGATCTGAAAACTAAACATGAATCATATTAGACACGACATCTCAAATATATCTAACAATCTCCCCCAACTTGTAAATTATGTAAAATATACAAGTTAATGAAAGGAATATGTCCTAAGTCCAATCATGTATGAGGATTTAGGAATAACTTTTATGTAATCTGTTTTGATTTCTTTGATATTAATAAAAGACTTGTTTTGTTTTTATTACGGGCTCTATCTATTTAAGTGTTTAAATAAGATATACCATGGTTTAGAGTAAAGCTTTTTATGGATTATGATGAGATCATAATAGTGAGACCTAAAAGATGATAACTTTAAACTTAAACAGTTCCTGGTCATAGGATTACTAACTGGTAATTAATAATCCGCAAAGATCGGTACATACTATGCTTGCTTCATTATGAAGGATGTCTGTTCTCATAGATATTTGTGTGGTGACACTATAGCTAGTATGTAGGTGCTTATTATAGAATAAGTTCACTGAACATGACTCGCACAGCTGAACAACTGATGGAGTTCACTCACGTGTCAGCAGTTATTCACATAGTGATAGTTGTACAAGTATCCTTAGACTTGAGGTCATCATAGTCATCTTGTGTACACTGAACTATGCTTTGGTTTAGTTCTTAGTCTCCAGGGACAATTATTAGGGCTCTACTGGGTATAGGAATTTGTACACGAAGATAGTGTATGATCAATAAAGGATCTACCCTTCCAGTGAAGGAAGAGAATTTTCAAGGCTGATCCACTTATGCTAGTTCAGGAATCTCTGGCCAGAGTGAATGAAATTAGAAAGGAGTTTCTAATTTACATAGAACTGAGCATAGTAAATGGGAAAGCAAATGATTAAATTAGATAGGCTTGACACAAGATCCATGCCTTGTATTTAATGAGGACATTGGAGGGTAGAAGGAGTTAATTGTACGATAACTATTCACTGAATAGGTTCTTGGTATTCTAAGCATTGAATTCGTATTATCCGGATAGTCGCGATATGCTGAGAAGTATCTCTCACGATGTAGAATAAATATGATTAATTAATTAATCATATTTAATAAATTAGAGAATTTATATAAATAATGATAAAATAGTTTTATTATTATTTATTTCTACTACCGGCTTAATATTGAACCTAGAGGGTCACACCATAAAAGAGAATGATTTAATGGTGGAGAAATTAATTAATAATGGCTAATAATTATTTATTTATGAAATAAATAATTAATTGGCAAATTTAATAATTGATTAAATGAGATTTAATTGATTATAAATTAATTAAGAAAAGTTCTTAATATTATTAATTAAGAATTTAATTTTTGGAAATTAAATCAAGAGAGAGAATTATTTCTAAAGTGTTTAAAAAAAGGATTAATAATTAAAAGGTGTTTTAATTTTTAATGTGAATAATAAAGAGTTAATAATAATAATATTTTATGGGAAAATTTTAGCTGAAAATTTTACCTATAAATATACTATTATAAACCCTATTTTCATTCTAACCCAAATTTTTTAGAAAAACCTAATTCTCTCCACCTCCTCCTCATCCTTAGCATCGTTTTCTTGGTGGATACCGGTGGAGTACTTCACGTTTGAGAAGCAGCTGCTAAGGATCTCCGATCGTTGCTTTTGGATCGCTATTAAAGGTTAGTAATCGATTCATATGTTTTAATCACGATTTATATGCTTTTATTTGGATTTTATATGTGTAAAAGTGTTTTGCCATGCTTCCGCTGTGATTAAAATCCAACATTGGTATCAGAGCATAGGTTGTATGCATATAGATCTGTGGTAAAAATTTCAGAATTTTATGTGCTTGTATGAATTAATTATGATTTTTACAAGTTATATTATGGATTAATTATGACTGATGAGAAATCGTTTCTCAGAATAATTTTGAATGTTGATCTAGGTTCTACAAGTGTTGTAGATCGTCTAGGTATTTTTCTTATAATTTTATGATGTATAGATTATTTATTATGAATTTTTGAAGTTGTTGCAATTAAATTCGTAATTAAATAATCATATATATATATAAAAATTGTTAGTATGCATATATATATATATACATCTGTTGCTGTACTGTTTGGTGCACGGAGAAAAGGACTGCTGTCTGTAACAGCACGGCGATTGAGAAAGAAAAGGCGGCGACTGACGTAAACAGGGGAAGGACCGCAAAACTGGCGCGCACGCGTGGGGCTCACGCGCTGGTGGGCCACGCGCGGCGCGTGTCAGATACGCGCTGGTCAAGCAGTGCTGACGTCATCAGATGACGTCATGCTGACGTCAGCGTAGGGTTTTGGGTGCGTGAGGCGCGTGGGCGCACGTGGGTGGCGGTGTGACACGCGCCTGACAGCGCGTGTGCGCGTGACGGCGCGTGGGTTACCTTTCCGGGGCGCGTGAGGGCGCGTGGGAGCTCAGAATTGGGCGTTTTTGGTGCCGTTGGATTCGTCTTTTCGAGACGCTTCTAATGGTATATTATATGATATTTTAAGAAATTGTTTCGAACTGTTTATAGCTAACAGAAGTGTTTTAAAGCTGTTTTTGACTATTTTTAATTGCTTTTAAATGCTTCATGTGATACATAGAGATGTATAATGCTTAGACCAATATGCTAGATGATATAACATGCCTACCTTGTCGTTTATTCATGTTTATATATGTGATATATGCTTAGTTTATCATTCGATGATAGATTTAGGTGAACTTAAATTAACATAAGGCGTTTGTTAGACAATCTAGTATAGTGAAATTGTTTCATAACCTTAATAATAATATTATGAATACAATCATGAGATTCTTGTGTTTATGAAACACGTAATTGAATATGAATTTTCAATATGAGAGAAAGGATGATTCTGTCAACAACAGATTTCTATCTGTAAGAAAGGGTTATTAAGTGACGCCTCTTGACAATGCTCCACCCGATCTGGGAATCATCTGATTATTGATTATTGATTTGAAATATTTAATTTAAAAGGAAGAATCTCTTTATAATATGATTATGATTGTAACGTAATATAATCCCTCTAAAATTAAATAATATCAAGTAGTAATTGGCCAATGATACAACGGGCTTGTGTCGGTCATAGCCTTCCAACATGATAGAAAGTAGTTCTTATTTTTAAATCATTGTCGGTTCGTGCTACAGCCGAGGGCTTTGATTTCGAAATAAGAAATACTTGTCTATTACATAGAGATGTGCACATTGAATTAGAATCTAAAGGTCGGTACGTGCCACAGCCGTGGACCGTTGGAGACTGATTCAATTGTACGGAATGTTGGGTTATACTTGACTTAGAATATTGAGTTTGTCGTACCACAGCCGTGACTCAAGTATTCAAGAGGCTAAAGTTTGATTAGGGAATAACATAAGATGTAAATGACAAGAGTTGTCTGCCTATTGAACATTACATGGCGGTTCGTGCCACAACCAAGGTTGTGTGATGGAATGTAGGATCCCTATTCCCACTAGCATTATGAATGCTTAATTTTTCACGTAGGGGGTTGAATAAATTAGATAAACTAGTGGGAGCCACTTATGAATAAAGACCCGATTCATATAGTGTTTTGAAATGAAATTGAATATTTGCTAATTGTTGTTATGTGTTTATCATTTACAGATTTACTATATTATGTCTTCTGCACTATCACTCAGGAGCATACTAGATGCTCACAAGTTGACTGGTCCTAATTATGCTGACTGGCTTCGAAACTTGAGAATTGTTCTGAGGGTTGAGATGCTGGAATATGTGCTTGACTCACCTAAACCTAGTGAACCTGCTAGTGATGCACATAATGATGAACATGTTGTGTATCGTAAGTGGATAGATGATGCAAATGTTGCTCAATGCATCATGCTAGCTTCCATGAACATTGAGCTACAGAAGCAACATGAGCATATGGATGCTCACACTATCCTAATGCATCTACAAGAGTTGTATGATGTGGCGGGGAGGACAACTCGATATGAGATATCTAAGGAGCTGTTCGGTTGTAGGATGTCTGAGGGAACATCTGTGAATGACCATGTACTTAAGATGATCAATTTGATTGAACGTCTTGGAAAACTTGGTTTTGCCATGGATGGGGAGCTGAGCCAAGACTTGGTCTTGCAATCACTTCCGAGTTCGTTCTCGCAGTTTGTTGTGAACTTTCACATGAATAAGTTGGATGTCAGGCTGCCTGAACTCCACAACATGTTGAAGATTGAGGAATCGAATTTTTCCCCTAAAAAGAGTTATGTTCTTCTAATTGGTGAAGGTTCCAATCCTAAGAAAAGGAAGAGGAACCCTTCCAAGAAGAAGAAAGTAGGTGAAGAAAATCCGGTTCCACCAAAAGCTGAAGACCCCAAGAGCAAAGTTGTTTACTTTCACTGTAACAAGGTGGGGCACTGGAAGAGGAACTGCAAGGTTTACCTTGCAGAATTGAAGAAGAAGAAGGGTAGTGAGACTACCGCTTCTGATTCAGGTATGTTCATGATAGAAGTGAATATGTCATTAAATCAAATTTCTACTTGGGTATTAGATACCTCCTGTGGTTCTCATATCTGCAATTCGTTGCAGGGACTAAGGAGAAGTAGGACTCTTAAGGAAGAGGAGGTGATTCTACTGATGGGGAATGGAGCAAGAGTTGCTGCTGAAGATGTAGGATCATTTCATTTACATATGCCTACGGGCAAGACTATTGTTTTTTAAATAATTGTTATTTTGTTCCCTCGATTGTGAGGAATATTATTCGCATGTTAGACTTGGCTGAATTTTCGTTTGTTATTGAGAATAATGAATGTTCTATTCTTAGAGATAATATTCTTTATGGACGTGGTACTTTAAATAATGGTCTGTATGTATGTGACGTAGAGCATGATTTACTTCAGATTGAACAAACTAATAAAAGAAAATGAGATGATGAAAATCTGACCTATTTATGGCACTGTAGGCTAGGTCATATTAGTGAAAATAGACTTCGGACATTGCATAAGGAAGGGTTACTAGACCCCTTTGATTTTGAATCATATCCTACATGCGAGTCTTGTCTATTGGGTAAAATGACCAAATCTCCATTTAGTGGACATGGAGAGAGGGATGCAGATTTGCTAGGATTGGTACACACAGATGTATGTGGACCAATGTCTACGCAAGCCATGGGTGGATTTTTGTACTTCATTACTTTCATAGATGATAGATCTAGATTCGGATATGTGTATTTGATGAAACACAAGTCTGAAGCCTTTGAAAAGTTCAAAAAGGTATAAGTATGAAGTGGAGAAACAAACCAAAAAATGGTATTATAACTCTTCGATTAGATCGAGGTGGTGAATACTTGAATGGAGAGTTTCTGGATTATCTCAAAGAAAAGTGTATAGTCTCCCAGTGGACTCCTCCAGATTGGTATCTGAAAGGAGAAATCGAACTCTGTTAGACATGGTTCGGTCCATGATGAACTATGTGAATCTTCCAGTATTCCTATGGGGTTACGCATTGGAAACCTCAGCATATTTACTGAATAAGGTACCTTCCAAATCTGTTCCTCAAACTCCATATGAGATATGAAAAGAAAGGAAACCGAGTCTTAAACATGTTAAGATTTGGGGATGTCCAGCTTATGTCAAGTAAGTTGACCCAGATAAGCTGGAATCTCGATCCGTAAAATGTAGTTTTGTGGGATATCCTAAAGAGACTTTAGGGTATTACTTTTACACCGATCATCAGGTGTTTATCTCCAGACATGCTACTTTCTTCGAAAAGGAATTTATCCTTGAAGGAAACAGTGGGAGCAAAATTTAACTTGATGAAGTTCAAGAAGCACAAACTACTACGGTTCAAGTGGAAACACCTGTTCAGACTGAACAACCTTCTGTGGAACAGCCCGTTCGTAGGTCAGAGAGAGTGTCTCGCCAACCTGAGAGGTATTATGGCCTTGTCATTGAGAATGACAATGAGTTGTCAATCATCGATGAAGACGACCCTGTGACCTATAATGAGGCTATGAGTAGTGTTGACTCAGAGAAATGGCAAAGTGCCATGAAATCCGAAATGGAATCTATGTATACGGTATACAAAAGAAAGATTAAAGCAGATGGCCAGGTGGAGACCTTTAAGGCCAGGATTGTGGCAAAAGAATTCAAACAAAGGCAATGAATTGACTTTGATGAAACCTTTTACCTGTAGCCCTGTTAAAATCAGTTCGGATTTTGCTTGCGATTGCTGCTTACTACGACTATGAAATCTGGCAATTGGCCAGATGGTTTTCTTTCCAAGGGAAATGAAAACCTAGTGTGTAAGCTGCTGCGAACCATATGTGGTTTAAAGCAAGCTTCTCGTAGATGGAATATCCATTTTGATGAGGCAATCAAAGAGTTTGGTTTTATCAAAAACGTAGATGAACCATGTGTCTACAAAAGGGTTAGTGGGAGCACGGTAACATTTTTAGTATTGAAAGAGAGTTGACACACATAACAACATAGCAGACCCACTCACAAAGCTACTTTCTGAAAGTCACTTTGATCGTCATAAAGAAAAGATGGGTATTAGATACCAGAGTGATTGGCTTTAGTACAAGTGGGAGATTGAAAGGAAAATGTCCTAAGTCCAATCATGTATGAGGATTTAGGAATAACTTTTTAATCTGTTTTGATTTCTTTGATATTAATAAAAGACTTATTTTGTTTTTATTACGGGCTCTATCTATTTAAGTGTTTAAATAAGATATACCATAGTTTAGAGTAAAGCTTTTTATGGATTATGATGAGATCATAATAGTGAGACCTAAAAGATGATAACTCTAAAATTAAACAGTTCCTGGTCATAGGATTACTAACTGGTAATTAATAATCCGCAAAGATCGGTACATACTATGCTTGCTTCATTATGAAGGATGTCTGTTCTCATAGATATTTGTGTGGTGACACTATAGCTAGTATGTAGGTGCTTATTATAGAATAAGTTCACTGAACATGATTCGCACAGCTGAACAACTGATGGAGTTCACTCATGTGTCAACAGTTGTTCACATAGTGATAGTTGTACAAGTATCCTTAGACTTGAGGTCATCATAGTCATCTTGTGTACACTGAACTATGCTTTGGTTTAGTTCTTAGTCTCCAGGGACAATTATTAGGGCTCTACTGGGTATAGGAATTTGTACACGAAGATAGTGTATGATCAATAAAGGATCTACCCCTTCTAGTGAAGGAAGAGAATGTTCAAGGCTGATCCACTTATGCTAGTTCAGGAATCTCTGGCCAGAGTGAATGAAATTAGAAAGGAGTTTCTAATTTACATAGAACTGAGCATAGTAAATGGGAAAGCAAATGATTAAATTAGATAGGCTTGACACAAGATCCATGCCTTATATTTAATCAGGACATTGGAGGGTAGAAGGAGTTAATTGTACGGTAACTATTCACTGAATAGGTTCTTGGTATTCTAAGCACTGAATTCGTATTATCCGGATAGTCGCGATATGCTGAGAAGTATCCCTCACGATGTAGAATAAATATGATTAATTAATTAATCATATTTAATAAATTAGAGAATTTATATAAATAATTATAAAATAGTTTTATTATTATTTATTTCTACTACCGGCTTAATATTGAACCTACAGGGTCACACCATAAAAGAGAATGATTTAATGGTGGAGGAATTAATTAATAATGACTAATAATTATTTATTTATGAAATAAATAATTAATTGGAAAATTTAATAATTGATTAAATGAGATTTAATTGATTATAAATTAATTAAGAAAAGTTCTTAATATTATTAATTAAGAATTTAATTTTTGAAAATTAAATCAAGAGAGAGAATTATTTCTAAAGTGTTTAGAAAAAGGATTAATAATTAAAAGGTATTTTAATTTTTAATGTGAATAATAAAGGGTTAATAATAATAATATTTTATGAGAAAATTTCAGCTGAAAATTTTGCCTATAAATATACTATTATAAACCCTATTTTCATTCTAACCCAAAATTTTTAGAAAAACCTAATTCTCTCCACCTCCTCCTCCTTAGCATCGTTTTCTTGGTGGATACCGGTGGAGTGCTTCACGTTTGAGGAGCAGTTGCTAAGGATCTCCGATCGTTACTTTTGGATCGCTATTAATGGTTAGTAATCGATTCATATGTTTTAATCACGATTTATATGCTTTTATTTGGATTTTATATGTGTAAAAATATTTTGCCATGCTTCCGCTGCGATTAAAATCCAACAGTTAATAGATTTGATGATGTCAAAAACATTTAAGTACAAATGCAATAAGAGTTTAACTAGATAATTAACTACAACTTACAGTCCTTGTAGCTTTTACCGATCTTACTGAGTCAATATGAATCCATAATGATTCTTGATAAAGCTTAATATCACCTTTTCTTCTTTAATCCTTAGGACTTGAGAGAGTGTAGTCTTGACTTGCTTCATCTCTTCATTCTAACTTCCAATCTGGTAGATTGCAGTCCTTAAAGCAGAGATATGGTTTCTTTCTAAACCATCATTCAGTCTTATTACCCTAGGATGAGAAGAATCTTCATTGTAGCATAGACATTTCCCTTTCAGAATCACTTCAAGCTTAGCATAATTCTTCTTCATTGGAATCTCACTTCCATCATCTTCAACAATACTAGGAATGAATTCTGTAACTCTTGAACTAAAAATTCTTGCTTTATCTCTGACGGACTTCAATATGAAATTTGACCATCTCCTAGTAATATCAGAATTTACCTCTAAAAGGTAATGAAAGAATTGAAGTTCTTTCAATGATTTGTTTAGCATATCTGATTCTGACATTTGATATGTCCTTCCATCTTCAAGAAATAGAATCAGATTTTCCTTGACATTATGCTTGTCATAAGCATCCAGTTCACTTGAACATAGATAACCTTATCAAGGTGTTTCTGTGTAACATCTTTAAGAGGTTGATCAGTTAAAAGAAATGGATCTCTAGTCAGCACTTCAACTCCTATTTTAATCTTAGCTTCATCAGAACCTAGTCCAGCTCTGTCTCTTGCTTCTCTGGCTTTCAATCCAACAGTCATGAAATCAGATAACAACTGGCTTTTCTTTGGATCTGATGGTTTGACATTTTTCCACAGAAGTTTCTTTTTGTCATCTACTTTCATCTTGTCCAAATCAACTTGAGCACTGTTAGAGGTCGATGTCTTGATGATTTTATTAGAACTTGTTGTTTCTGTTGTAGCTTGAAATTCTTCACTCTGAACAACTTGAGCCTTGCCAGAGGTTGTCTTTGATTCTTCAGAAATCTTCCTTCTTTTCAAAGTTTGAACATCTTTATCTTCAGCAAGATTATCATCAGTAACTTGAACCATTTTGCACACTGGCTTTATCAGGATTTGAGGAATTTTCATCTCCAGTGGCTTGATTGGTTCATCAACTTTTCCTTTCCCTTTGTCTTTGGGATCATTCTCAATCTGTGATCTAGTCTTGGGCTTTGATGCCTCAGCATGTGACTTCTCCTTGATCACAATGCCTTTTTCCTTAGGCCTTGGAGGTTTCTTTGCAACAAAAACTTTTGGCTTTAGATATTTCTTTTCAGCTTTAAATCTAGCTTCTTCCTCCTTGATATTTTCCAAATCCATTCCTGGATTATGCTTCAAAAATAATCTTCTAGCAATTTCCTCATTAAGTGTCTGAATCTTAAGATCCTTGTAATAGATAGTTGTCTGCTTTCCCTTTAGTTTCAGAGTTTGCAAGAACTTTTGAGAATCTTGACTTCCACCTTGTATCAGAACATCAGGCTTTGTCATCAGACTTTGCTCATCAGAACATGATATCAGATTTTGAGTTTCAGTACTTGCTATGAGATTTTGAGTATGAGCAGTCTCAAAACTTGTCTTATTTTGAATAGAAGATTTGCTTGCATCAGTAATTAGTTTTCTTGAAGAAACCTTGTTGTTGTGCTCTTTACTTTGAACTTGAGTTCTACCCTTGCTAGGGTTTCCCTGGTCATCAGCTTCATCATCTTTCTTCTTCAGTATTTGATCATTAGAGCATTTGGACTTAACTATCTTCTCCCCCTTTTTGGCATCATCTGATTGTAGGAGTGAGAAAAGAAGTTCAACTGAATATTGGATCTCATCCAATTGAGCCTGTTGAGAAGCTTGATTAGCCAGGACCTCAGACATTTGGGCCTGTTGCTTCTCTTGAGCTTTCTCAATTGCTTCTACCTTTTCAGAAATCGGTCTGATAAACCTCTTTTTGTCAAGCTTGGTCTCCATATCTACCTTTTCACCTTTTTCAAGAAGCTTATCAACCTTTTCTTGAGTTTGTGAGTGTAGACCCTGAAGGCTTTTGGTAGTTAGAGCTGTGATTTTAAGTTGAGTCTTGAAATCAATACTAGTCATCAGCTCATCAGCCTTAGCAATGTGCTATGTCAGAACTTTAAAAAACTTGGAATGAAATCAAAATCATAGCACTTCTTGGTCCACTCTACTCCTCTATGAGTTTCATCCCAAGGTACAGGAGCATCCTGTTCAACAAATTTCTTGACCAATGCTTCCTTTCCAAGTACAAGAGCTGGAGTATGAACAGAAACACTGTCTTCAGAACTTGAAGAAGACTCAGTATGTTCTGAAAGCACTATAGTGTGTGAAGCAACTGGAGATTCAGGAATGACTTCATCTGGATTCTGAGCATCAGAATTTATCTCCAGAACATGTGTTGTTGGAGTAGATGGTATCTCAACATCAACATTTAAGACTAGAGAATGAGTTGGAGATGTCTGAGCTGCTGTAGGAGCTTCCAAATACATAATAGTAGGAGTGTGCAGCATGTTGATGTCAATTTCAGGACTTAAGCCTGAATCTTCAATTGTAATATCTTCATGAAGAGGAGAGACTGGAGGTGTAACCACTGTATCAGGAATAATGTCTTGGGCTGTAACTGAAGGTGGTAGAGCTTCAATCAAAATTGGATTTGAGATCAGAGATTCCTGATCCCTTTCCTCAGCTTCTTCAGTATTCTCTGATGGAGGCTTAGACAAATGCCTCTTAGCCCTCATTTTCTTTAATCTCCTTGCAAATGAATGAGTTGCTTTATCATCAGATTTTACAGTTCTCTTTCTCTTTAAGGTATCAGAACCTTCAGCTGCAGTTGCTTTCTGAGAATCCACAATTTTAGCTTCATGAACCTGTGCTTCCTCCTCATCATCAGACTCATCCCTTAGAAGCATCCTTCTTCTCTTTATTGGAGATTTAGGAATAGATTGAGCCCTTTTTGGCCTGGAAGATGAAGATCTGATGGTAGGTGCTAATGGTTGAGGTTGAGATGATTGTGTTGGTTTGAAGTATGTCCGATGGTAGGTTGTGATTATGGTTGAGAAGTGGTCAGTTGTGTAGTGGTTGGAGGTTCTGATGGAGGTTGTGATGGTTGGACATCATGATATAGAGAAGTGTGTGTGACTGGATCAGAATTTACCAAAAACTGTTTGACTGATATGGGAATTTGGGGGGGGGGGTCTCAAAATAGTTTTCTTATTATCAGTAGATAATAAGTCAGTAAAAGCTCTCTTAGCTAGCTTAAATGGTTCAATTAACTCACTAGCTAATTGTGGTGCATTAGAGCAACAAGAACTATAAATAAGCTGATAGAATCTAGCAAAATAAACTATATTTCTATATTCTGTCATCCTATCCCCAATAAAGCCTAAAATAGCACTTGCATAATCAAAATGAGTTTAATTTATGAGAGCATACCCGATTTGTTGACTGAGAATTGGGATAACATCAAAATTTGAACACTTATTTGCAAAAGTCCTGGTGATGCAGTCGAAGAAGAAACTCCATTCCCTCCTTATGTTGGGTCTCTTCAACTGTCCCAGCTTCGCCAAAGTTTTCTCATATCCCAGATTGGCCATTAGCTGTTGAAGAGCTGGCTCCTCAACTGTTGAGAAGGTGCAATTTTCGGGTAGATGAAGTGCTTGTCTAACTGTTGCCAAAGTCACCACATGAGCATCCTCCCCTATTGTAAAGATAAAACTTGGGGACCCATTGGCACCATCATCATCATACACTCTTGACCTCCAGAACTCCAGCACTTGAGTTCCTGAGAATGTGTCTGGTTGGGTCAGTGCATAACCTATCTCAGAGTTAGCGAGAAAGTCCTGAACAAAATGAAGATCTGATGGGGCTTCACTCTTGCTAAGAATAGCCAAGTAATTATTGGGGACAAACTTAGCTCCATTGAAAACTATGTATTTTGGTGCCATTTCTGTAAGAAATAAGTGAGAAAATATAGTGTGCACAAGGTGTTTGATCCTGTATGAAAAAGCTTCAGAGAATATTAGAGAAAGAGAGAGAATAAGAAAGATTAAGAACAAAAAAGTAGGTAAAAGATTAGAAAATCTTTTAACTCCCATATATGTACTCTCTCCACTCAACAGTCCTTTTTAGAAGTAAAACATACACGTGTACACCTGTCAGCCAGTAAGTAGTTAAAGCAGAGTTAGTGGGCACGAGAAATAAGTAATAATTAATGTGCACATACAGTTTTTCAAGACAAACACGTTTACCACTAACCCAAATGATTATGACTGTTTTTATCTCACCTAATTATATTCTGATTAAATATGACCATTACAGTATTTACCACAAATAAATCAATTAAAAAAATAATACCACGTAAGCATCAGAATTTTCATCAGAATTTAATATCAGAACTTGACTATTATCAGATTTTAACAGTCATCAGAAAATGGCTTCTTTACTTAAAAAGTGAATGTCTTTTTCTATGATTCTTCATACAAATACTAACTTGTTTCTTCAGAGTTTAATCATCAGAACTTGTCCTCAGAATTTATGCAAATGACACTTAACTGTTTGTCAAAAACAACTTAATCACCACAGTAATTTTCATTATTCATATGGAGTGAGAGTGTGTGCATTAGCAGAATATCAGAAGAAGATTAAAGTCTAATAAACTTCAGTACATCTTAGAGATTAGGCATAACTAAGATAAGTGCTTAAAATCTGTCATTAATAATGAAGTCTACTATAGGATTAATTTGTGCATGAGTCCACCTCAACTGTTTGTGCTCATTTTATACATCTTTTGGAATTCTTTTTCACAGTGGCTTCTCAGTGTAAATGAGTCACAACTGCCATCATAATTTATGCTATTATCAGAGTCTTTCTCCAGTAATCAGAGAATGTGAAAAGTCACCAAGAAAAATTTATTTGCTTTTCTAATGCATATAACTTAATACCAGCAATGAACTTGGGTCTTTCCTTCCACATATTTACTCTAGATCTCAAAGGAGTACCTGACTTTAATTTTCTTTACTTTTCTTTTCTTGAGATAAGTGAGGCTTATCAGCATTTAGTTCATCCTTAAGATTTATTGACATTAGAATTTGACAAATAAGAAGCAAGAATCTAGTTTGCGACTTAGTAATAAGATACACAAAGTAAATTTGACTAAGCTCAAAATCAGAATCTGCTTGTGTTAATAAATTTCTACATAAACAACTAATTCAAACATGGGATTTCTAGTATGTTAAAGACTACTAGGTCAACATCTAGCACAGTAATCCTCATTGGATTGAATAGTCACAGAATATTCAAATCACTATTAGAGTATATAGATCCACATCAGATAACAATCAACATTTAATGTATTTTAATTTAAGTACAGATTACATGAAAATAAGACAATCTTTAAACACTGATCATAAAGACTGATGCATTAGAACAAAAAACTAAGCAGATTTAGAGAAAGAACCTGAAACCATTCCAAGTTCATTTACCAATCTTGTAAAAGCAGCTTCACACACTACACCATAGAATGGCTACGGCAACCACAAAAAATTATTGCCTTATGGGCTATTTGTGTTGCAGTAGATATTGTGGCAACAAATATGCAAATTTTTGGCGTTGCATCCGGTGGTGATGCAATAGAGGTCCTATAGCAACATTTTAAGTCATATTTTGCAACAACAAAATATTATTACAATAAATCATATTTAGCAACAAAATGTATTTTAAAGCAACACAGTGAAATCATTGCAATAGCTGTTTTTGTCAGCTAAATAACCACCTTAACGCAACATTAATTGGACCAATTGCAATGAAGTTTAAGGTAGAATTTAATAAAAATTGCAACAATTTTGATCCAATTGCAATATTTTATAGCTGATGTAATTGTAAATGGCAACATATATGAATACAATTGCAACATTATTTTTTAAAAAAAACAAAAGGATCTGTTTGTAAATAGACTAGCCAGGCTCACGCCACAACCAAACAATGTCATTCATAATTATTCATGACCAATTCAAAATCCTCAGGCTGTCCCAACATCAAACCATTCATAATATAAGTCTAAGACAAAATGACAAAACGTAATCTAGCTATTTTTATAAATTTTGAACTATAAAATTAAACATAAAGTGATCTGTTGTACATGATGCAGAAACTACAAATGGACCACCGACAAGTTAAGAGATCTCTCCATTAGATTCTATCGAAACGACACATCTGATCATCTAACAAAATGTTGAACAACCATCCCAAAATATGTCAAATGCAGAAAGGTATGTAGAAATGATGCTCTGTCTCCAAATAATATGGCATGTAATCGGGCTAATAAAATCTTCTTCCACAGCTTTGTCGATAGATGATAATAAGGAGTTGTAGTATCTGCCCACAATGAGCAATTTCACCTACCAAATATAACAAAAGTACTTATTATACTTGTTAAGAAATTTGCAACGACTAAGCAATTTGCTAACCAGGGATATATTTGATATGGGTCTCCTTAAAAAGAAAGAATGCCATCACTTCACCTTGGATTATACGGTAAATTTTACAAAGCAAAACAACAGATGGGTAAATTATATGGACATGACTACATTATAGAAGTCTTGGGTTAGAATTACTACAGATGCCCCAATCATCACTTTACTATCAAAATTGTTGCTTGAAATGTTATGTTACTCCGCTGGTAGAATTTCACAAGAAACGTAAATAGAATAAGATGCCTTACAGCAAATGCATTGTACTTGAGGCTTGATATCTCCCCAGGAATCAATACAACTGGTACTGGCCACTCATCAACAACTTTGCTGATATAGTCTTCCATGTGCCGATTAGGAGCTACATGAATCACCGCTGTCAACTCGGAATATGAGCTCTTTCGTAATTCCCTAGTGCTTGAGAAGACAGAAAGCATACGGGTAACCTCCTGTAATCTACTCCCAGGAAGCAGAGTAACAATAGTGGATCCCTGAAATATAATCATAAATAGACGGATTTATTGGAGGAAACTTTGCTCAAACACCCAACAAACATTTTTTAGTACAGGGACAACCTCAAACAGATTAAAAGAAATTAAGATATACTCCTATAGTTGCAAGAAGACTTTACATGTGTCCTTAACAATTAGAGTTTTCTACGAGGAATGCATGGTATGAATCAGACCGCAACATGGATTTGGTACTTCAGGCAGCATGATTCACCAAAACAAGTTAAAGCTTAATAGTGTATACTTATTAAATATACAAAAAATACACTTAAGCAGAAGACCTATATAATCAAGAGAGCAGAACATAAAATAAATATACTTAACAAATAAATAATACAACATAATAGGTAGAAGGAAAGATGAAATTTTACACATCCGAGGACCTTCAACCTTCAGGGTCACTTAAGAGTGTATCCCAAATATAAATATTGTCCGCAAAAGTGAATTCATGAGTCAGTAGGAGAATAATGCATAGAACTGGGGATTTACCTGCCATATAAAGGGGATGAAGATTGGAATGAATTCAATGACATTAACAAACTTATTTTTAGATCACTTATTAGGACAAAGTAAATAATTTATTTCCCTCATCTATACAACAATAGGCCCAGGAAAGTAAAGATTTGTATATACCATACCCCAGTGATAATGTACATAAAAATGGAGGACCCAGATTTACCTTCATTCTATATTGACCTTTCAATTCACCTTATAAAAACAAAGTACTACATAAATTTACACTAAATTAAACACAAATAATTAAAACAAAAAATATAGAAACACTAGTTAAGAACTGAAAAATTGTAATTTAAGATTCAGAAAGAAGATTTGAACATATACAGACAAATTTAATTAAGATTTCAAAATATGTTCAAATCTTTAATCGATTTGAATAAACAAGAACATGTACACTCGATTAAAGAAGAACATGGACAATCGATTTGAGGGGAAAATGATTAGGGTCGATGTTTTACCTTTTTGTAGCTTATATCTTTTTCTAGAGCTTATTAATAGATCTTGATTCTTCCTCTCTGAATATTGCATCTTGAATCTATCTTTTTCTCTTGCTTGTCCAGTGACTTCTGTGTTTGGGTGTGTAGGCAGGGTGTGTGTACTGTGTAGTGTTTGGTAGTGCATTTTTGTTTTTGGTTTTCTTATCTTTATTATTATTTTGTTGGCCCGAAAAAACTTTACACTCAAATAATTCAGAAGCCCGCCAATTTCTTGGGCCCAAAATTCAGATCTACTGCAACGCCTTTAAAATTTCATTACAACAGAATGCTACATTTTAAGTCCCTCAATTTTTTTGCACTGCTATTGCAATGCTTTTGAAAGTTCTTGTAAAACATGTAATACATTCTCTCAATTGGAACATTTTTTGACAAATTTTTAGAAATGTGGTTGCGATAGTCAATCTATGGTGTAGTGACATAGTGATTTTGTGAAGATATCTGCTAGTTGTTGATCTGTTGGAACAAAATGCAATTTCACTGTACCTTCCATGCAATAACTCAAATTTTTGAGACCTTGTAAAACATTTAATGAATACTAGCCCTGACGAACGGGAAAATTTTTGAGCCCACACTATGTAGTGCATGAGAAAATGAGTTTCGGAGTTGATATTACGATTATACGTACTAAATGAATGTATGTAAATGTTATTAGTTTTCGAAGAAAATGAACTTTACAAAACGACAGTATTTACGACTCATCGAGGATTACGGGAATCACAATATAATTACGAGATTAATACCATACGGATTTATATTAAAGTAGGATAAAAAAAATATAAGTAAAGGAATTACATCGCGAACCATTTACGAGTGAGTATTACGAAGAACGTTTAAGTAACCGAGCGAACGCGTAAATTATTAAATAAACGTAACGCACTAACTAAACCATGGTAAGGAAGTAACCATGGTTACTTCATCAAATAGTGAGCTAACCATAGGATGATCAAGCTAGCTAGCAAAATAGTGTGTTAAGGAAGCTAAATCTTGTAGTTAGCTTGTAAGCTAGCAAGCTACAAAGATTTGTCCCTAAAATTTGCAACCAAGAATTAACCTAGGATGCTATACTAGGAGAATAAAATCAATTACAAAGATATCACCTCATCTTCCTAGAAGCAACCTAGCAAAGAATCCAAGAGAAGCAACCAAGAGTAGTATAAATACCCCCCATCCCAATTGCTTCCATTCGGAAATTTGAAGAAAAAAAGGGAATTCAAATTCAAATCTCCAAGTTCTAGCTCTTGTAAAATCATCCAATTAATTATCAAGCCTCCTAGAAATTAAACTAAGGTAATAAAATTCTTTCATCTCTTTTTATCAAGGTTTGATGGGTGGAATAAATTCAAGAAACTCACTAGTGAATAGTATGAATAGTAATATCTCTTTGGTTTCTTGATTTCAATGGTGGTTTTAGGTTCTAAAAATCATACCAAGAACTTCCAAGACTCCACCATCCTTAAGAACACATCTCAAGCTTTCAAGAAAGGTAAAAATCTTTGGCCCAACTTTATTTAAGATTCATTTTAAGATCCATTCAGTATGTGGTAGTAAACCTAGTATAATGAGTGTTATTGGTGAAATCTTGATGATTAAGTTAAATATATTTAAGATTGGTTGTTGTTGCCTCAATAACATGATGTTATTGAGAGGAGTTTGTGTGTTGATGATGATATGATGATTTTTGGTGGTTGTGTTAAGAGTTAGGGCGTAAACGAAACCCCGATCGTAAACGTAACTCCGTTAAAACCAACAAATCGTAACTTTAAGTTTCTGCAGAAAGTTCCGAAGTTTTAAACTGTAGTTTCTTGAAAAATAACATTTTTTTAGGATAGAAAATTTTATAAGGATCGTTTATGCGCTTGAATCGCTTGATTCCGATTAACGGATCAAAAGTTATGGTCGTTTTACTAAAAGTGATTTACGCGACAAAAACTGCTACGAATCACGAACTTTGAAAATATAAAGGATAGACTTAAATGTGTTCATAAATCATGAAATTTTTACAAAGAATAACATATTGAGTTTTATAATTTCCATTAAAATTTCAAGTAAAAATAATGATTTCTCAATTTTATAAAAATATCGGAGCCAAGACCGCGCGAGTAGAAACCGTGAGAATCCATAAGCGGAGCCGACGACGATAATAAGAATGAACCTAAGATACTTAGGAAAATGAAGTGACCATAATGTGAATATGACTTAAAGGAATGATAAGGGTAGTATAAGTTGAGAGGGTGCATAATAAGTAGCGCATGAGTGCTAGTTGCCGTAAATTAGAACGGAACCTAATGAAATGAAATGTGTTTATGGTTATAGATTTTCGAGAGGAACCTAGAGCATCCTCCACCTCGAGATACCCAGGCAAGTTTCCGAACCCAACTCCATTTTTACTATTGTGTTGTGAAAGAATGGTTTTATTATCATTGCATAAATACCATGTTTGCCATGATACGTAGTTGTTGAATTTTCGCATAATATAGCGATGTTGTATGATAAGTATATATCGTGAAATGTTATTTCGCTTTAAGCGTGACGTATTATATAAGACCGAGAGTGGGTCGGGATTTAAGATAAAACCCGGAATTCATTCTGGTGATATTATAGGACAGTTATAAGTCCATAGTAGTACGTTTTAAAAGGGACTCATCGTCCACTTACGCAACATTAAAACACCTCGAACTTTTATTAAAAATGATTTCCCAACGATCATATTCCCTCAACTATATTTTATGGTTCGAATAATAAATACTATATACTTATTCCTTATTATGGGAACAGTATACTCCAACAGTTATTTATTTCAAACCCGATTAATCACTATAGATTATTAATTATGGAGACGGAAACTAGTTAAGGAATATTATTTTAAATATTATTTTAGAGAGTAAACCCATTCGAGGTTTAATTATTTATCGATTATCATTTAATTATTTATTATTTATTAAAGGGTTTATTATTGATTTAAAAATCATATATCCTGATTTAAAATATACTTTCTGATTTCAGAATATCATTCGAATAATTTCAGATCGTCGGTGAATATTATCCCGACTTATTTAATATTTTGAATATAGTTTCAAAGATAAACTTTTCCCCCTTATTAATTATCTGTTGACAACGGTCAACTCACATCCTTAGTACTTCCTCCGAAATTCTCGAAAGTACGTATATACATATATATACACTTATATCTTAGAGAGATAAGTTGTTTCTATCAACAAGCAAAACGCTTGGGAAACTTCGATGTGGTTCGAGTTCTCGAGATTGATAGAATTCTTTTAAAGGACAAGGGAGGGGTAGACTCTGGTACTATGTGTGCTAGATGGACTACCAAAGGTACCGCAGGCGAAGGTACTCAGTGTATTCAGGAACTTGTGAAGTATGTGTATACCCGAAAATGGGACACGTAGCCCGAATGCGGAAAGGGTGATAACCGGGATACGAAGGTGTCGTCCTTCTACTAGTAGAAAAGGTTACTATTATCGTATTACGACTGATCATCGTATATGGTGGCTCCAACGAGTGTCCTAATTCTTCCAATTGGAATTGCGATGCAATACCGTAAACCAAGCCTAAGTGCTGGGATTACTATTAAGGTATTCGCAGGATATTAAAATCCCTTAAAAAATTATTTTCATAAGAAGGTGTGTATCACCAAGGAAAACTATTTTCGAATAAAACATAATTATCATATATGACGTTATCATACAGTCATTTTTATACTGTACTTTATTATGCTGGGCATTATAGCTCACACTTGTTTTCTTAAATTGACACAACACAACAGTGAATCAAGATGCCTGCCATGAGCACCACAGCCAGGAAATGGGTAGGAAATGGCCAGTTGTTCCGTAGATTGTTTGGTGTTGTACCACAGGTAGTCAGAATAAGTTGGATTAGTTTTCAGTTGTTTATAGTTCGTCTTATTTATAAGTATGACTTATGTAAGGTAAGAAACAAGAAACGTATATTTGGCCGGCAGACTAGCCTTACTTAAAGGTTCCTCCCCGGTAAGATTAGTTACTTTTGGGTTGTAATAAATATCACTTGATGGTTGAAAATTACTCTAGTTATGATGGTACGTTTCCAAGACAATAACCTGTAAGTGTGTGTGTGATAAGTGTGGGGTCGTGAAGCATGAGTATTTATATACTGTAGTGTGAGTTGTGTGAGTTTAGATGGTGTGGCCTCCGAGACTCCTGACCCCGGGTTTTGGGGTGCCACATTCCATCACATGTTCCCTTATGAAATGGTACCTAATGCTGATGTGCTTTGTCATTGAGTGTTGAACTTGATTACCTGTCATAGCAATAGCACTTTGATTATCACAGTAAATGGGTATTTTAGAAAATTCTAACCCATAGTCCAGTAACTGATTCTTCATCCAAAGAATCTGTGCACAACAGCTTCCCGCAGCAATATATCATGCTTCTGCAGTTGATGTGGAAATTGATTTCTGTTTCTTGCTAAACCAAGAAACCAATCTTCCTCCAAGAAATTGGCAGCTTCCACTAGTGCTTATCCTGTCTATTTTGCATCCTGTAAAATCTGTATCTGAGTAACCTATTAGCTTAAAATCTGATTCTCTAGGATACCACAATCCTAGATCAGCTGTACCCTTAAGGTACTTGAAAATTCTTTTCACAACTATTAAATGAGGTTCTCTTGGATCAGCCTGAAATCTTACACAAAGACAGGTAGCATACATGATATCAGGTCTACTAGAAGTTAAATAGAGTAATGAGCCAATCATACCTCTATAGTTAGTAATATCTACTGATGAACCAGTATCTTTATCTAACTTGGTTGCAGTGGCCATGGGAGTGGATGCAGTTGAACAGTCTTGCATTCCAAATTTCTTCAGTAAATTTCTGGTCTACTTGGATTGATTGATAAAAGTACCTTCTTCATTTTGCTTGACTTGAAGTCCCAGAAAATAGCTAAGTTCTCCCATCATACTCATTTGATATCTTGACTGCATTAGCTTTGCAAATATTTCACAGAGCTTGGTATTTGTAGAACCAAATATGATATCATCAACATATATCTGTACCAAAAGTAAGTCCTTTTCATGGTTGAGGTAGAACCGAGTTTTATCAATTGTACCTCTGTGAAATCCACTTTCCAGAAGAAATTGAGATAAAGTCTCATACCATGCTCTTGGAGCTTGTTTAAGGCCATAAAGTGCTTTGTCTAATATTTAGACATGATTTGGAAATTTTGGATCTTCAAATCCTGGAGGTTGTTCAACATATACCTCTTCTTCCAATTCTCCATAGAGAAAAGCACTTTTCACATCCATTTGAAAGACTTTAAACTTTTTGTGAGCAACATAAGCCAAAAAGATTCTTATGGCTTCCAATCTAATAACTGGTGCAAATATTTCATCATAATCAATACCCTCCTGTTGAGAGTAACCCTTAGCAACCGGCCTTGTTTTGTACCTTGTAATTATGCCATCACTGTCAGTTTTGTTTCTGAACACCCATTTTGTGCCAACTATAGATCTGTTCTTTGGTCTTGGCACTAGGGTCCAGACTTTATTTCTTTCAAATTCATTTAACTCTTCCTGCATTGCTTACACCCAATCAGCATCTTGAAGTGCTTCTTCCACTTTCTTTGGTTCAGTCTGAGATAGAAAAGAATGATAGAGACATTCATTTAATGTTGCAGTTCTAGTTCCGACACCTGCTTCAGGATCTCCAATTATTAAGTCAGGTGTATGTGATTTGGTCCACTTCCTTGCAGATGAAAGTTGATCTCTAGAACTGTATTCTCCCCCATAATCCATGATGTCTCCATCAGCATTTTCTGATGCTCCCCATGTAGTTATGCTCTATGAAACTTCAGAATTTGAGTTGGTTCCTTCAGGATTTGAAGAATCAGAGTTTCCAGAATTATCAGAACTTGGCTCATCAGAACTTGATGAATCAGAACTTGAAGAGCCAGTGACAGGTTCTGATGCTTCTTGAGAGTCTTGAGTTGTGGTAGGATCTTCAGCTTGCTCCCCCCGGACAGGTTCATTTTCCTTTGGAGTTGTTACCACAATTTCAATAACATCAGAACTTAACCCGTCAGAACTTACAGGATCAGAGTTTAAGTCATCGGAATTTACAGTATCAGAGTTTAAATCTTCATTTTCAAATCTCAGCTTATCATGATCATTGAAATCTTCAAGTCCAGTAATCTTCTTATCATCAAAAGATACATTGATAGATTCTATGACAACCCTTGTTCTTAAATTGTAGACTCTGAAGGCTTTTATGGAAAATGGATATCCAACAAAAATTCCTTCATCAACTTTTAGATCAACTTTTGACAGCTGTTCAGGATGAGTCTTAAGAACAAAACACTTACAACCAAATACATGAAAGTATTTTAGTTTTGGCTTCTTTTTCTTCACCATCTCATATGGTGTTTTTCCATGTTTGTTTATGAGTGTAGCATTCTGTGTAAAAACAAGCAGTCTGCACAGCTTCAGCCTAAAAATAGGTTGGTAGCTTTGCTTCATCAAGCATAGTTTGTGCAGCTTCAATGAGAGTCCTGTTCTTTCTTTTTACAACTCCATTTTTCTGTGGCATTCCAGGTGCATAAAATTCCTGTTTGATTCCATGCTCTTTGCAGAACTCTTCCATGATTGAATTCTTGAACTCAGTGTCATTATCACTTCTTATAATTTTAACATAATCATTGACCAACTTATCCAGCTGTTTGACATGATCAGTTAGAGTAAATGCAGTTTCATTCTTCTTGTGCAAGAAATACACCCAAGTTTACCTTGTGAACTCAACCACTATAACCATAGCATATTTCTTCTTTATATAGACATGACATTGACTGGACCAAATAGATCAATATGCAGTAGGTGATAAGGCTCAAGAATTGAAGATTCAGTTTTGCTCTTGAAAGAAGATTTTCTTTGTTTTGCCTTTTGACATGATCACAAAGGCCATCAGGAGAAAATACTGATTTTGGAAGTCCTCTCACAAGATCTTTCTTTACAAGCTCATTTATGTTGTTGAAATTCAAATGAGAGAGTCTTTTGTTCCAATTCCATCTTTTTTTCAATTGATGCTCTATTCAACAGACAGATTGCAGAACCATCTGAACTTGTTGAAAGTCTGGCTTCATAAATGTTACCATGCCTGTAACCTTTCAGAACAACTTTGTCTGTAGAATTGCTTACAACTTCACAGTGTTCTTCAAAGAAATCCACATGATAACCTCTGTCACAGATTTGACTCACACTTAGCAGATTATGTTTAAGTCCTGAGACAAGAGCTACTGATTCAATGATGACATTCCCAAGATTGATATTGCCATATCACAGAGTTTTTCCCATGTTGCCATCTCCATAAGAAACTCCTGGGATAGCTTTCTCCACAAAATCTGATAGCAGGGCTTTATTTCAAGTCATATGTCCTGAACATCCACTGTCCAACACTAGGATGTTTTTGTTGCCCTGCAATCACAAAGACCACTAATGGTTAGTTTTAAGGACCCAGACTTGTTTGGATCATTTGGTCTTTTTAAGTTTGTTAGCATTTGCAGCGGATTTAGTTTCAGAGTTTATGCTAACATGCTGTTTATCAGAATTTATATCAGACTTTGCATCAAACTTTACACTAGAAGGAATTAAATTAACTTTCTTCAAAGAAGGTTTTATTTGATAATAATCATAGTACAAACTATGATATTCCTTACAAGTATAAATGGAATTCCATAAACTACCATAATGAAAACAAGGATTTTGTGGTTTAAACCTAACATACTGACTCTTAACTCCTGAATTAGGAGGTAAAGAGTTTATATCTTTATTTTTCCTGCAAAAAGAAGCAAGATGATTAGAGTTTCCACAGTTATAATATTTCTTTCTAGGTGCATTAGGAACAAACATATAATTATTGCTTTTATTCACACCTTCTTTTCCATTCCTATTTTTCCTAGATTTCCTTACCTTGTTGACATTTCTAATCTCTTTCAGCTTATGCTTAAGCTGCTTCTTTTTCATTAAGCCTATGTTAACTTCAACTGGTTTATCCAGTTTCAATTTGTCAGAAGTTGACTTTTCCTTAACTTCTTTCACAGACTCTTTCATCTTTTTAGAATTAGACTTTACAGTTTTTGCTACAAACTTAACAGGATTTACCTTTGGCTTAGCAGTCTGTTTAACAACAATTGGCTCAATTTGATCAGTTCCTTTTTCACTTTTATCATCTCCATAACCTAAGCCTTCTTTCCAGTTTCCACTACTTAATAAATTCTGAGTTGTTCTGCCAGAGTTAGTCCAAATTCTGATAATCTCTCTTTCCTTTTCTAAGTCAGCTTTTAGAGATTCATTCAATTTTAACACTTCATCTCTAACATATAAAGCATCATCTTTTTCTTTCTTAGTTTGATGAAGAAAAACTAACTCCTTTTCTAAATAATCATTTCTCTTTTTATAAGCAAGATTTTCAGATGTTAATCTTTCACATGTTAAAGTCTGATCTCTATAACTAATGAATATGGTTTTAAGATATAATCTCAACTCAATAGTATCATCAGTATGAAAGGCATAAGTTGTTTGAGGTACCTTCAATTCAGCAGTTTCAGGACTGCTATCAGCATTTTCCATCAAGGCATGGTTCACCTCATGTTCAGAATCTGAAGTGTCTGTCCAACTTTTCTTTGTGACAAGTGCCTTGCCTTTGTCACTTTTTCCTTTCTTGCAGTCAGGAGATATGTGGCCTCTTTCACCACAGTTGTAGCATTTGACATTTGAGTTGTCTCCTCTGTCAGACTTTCCTCCCTTGCCTTTAGACTTTCTGAACCCTTTCTTATCAGAACTTCCATTTTTCCTGGAAAACTTCTTGCCTTTTCTGAATTTCATGTTGGCTATCTTTGTGATACCCTTTACCATAAGAGCACACAATTTCATCATCTCTTCATCGGCATCTATTTCAGGTAAACTTTCAATTTCTGAATCATCATCATCAGAATATGATGACTCTGAATCAGACTTTATGATGAGAGCCTTTCCTTTGCCCCTTTTTGAGACAGCCATTTTAGGAGATTCCTCCTCAGCCTTAAGAGCAACTATCCTTGACTTTCTTCCATGCCTCTTACTCCTTTGATCCATCTCAAGTTCATAAGTCTTGAGCATGCCATAAATTTCATCAAGAGTAGTTTCAGTAAGGTCATAGTTGTTTGTTATGGTAGTAGACTTTAAATCCCAATTTTCAGGAAGAGCTAAAAGGAATTTTAGATTTGAATCTTCAAGATCATATTCCTTGTCCACTAGTGATAGATCATTCAAGAGTTTGACAAACCTGTCATATAAGTCAGTAAATGACTCATCAGCTTTTGAGTCAAAGTGCTCATACTCTTGAGTGAGTATAGTCCTCATATTCTTCTTGATTGCATCAGTTCCCTGGCATTTTGTCTCCAAATCATCCCATATCTCCTTTGTAGTTTTGTAATTAATTACCCTATTTGACATGACATTATCAATGGCATCATGCAGCAAATGCCTTACCCTTGCATCCTTGGCAATAGATGAGATGACTTCAGCTGTGTACTCACCTTTCTCCTTTGATATGGTCTTTGCTGGTTGATCAGCAACTACAACAGAGAGCTTGGTAGGCTTATGTGGTCCTTCATTAATTCTGTCAAGCTATTCTGGATCTGTAGCTTCCAGAAACATAGCCATCTTCACTTTCCATATGGGATACTCAGAAGGTCCCAGTATGGGAACCCTAATAGTCTCATATCGACTGTGGGTTTGAGTCTTTTGAGTTTCTTCAGTTTTGGTGGGCTTGGTTGGAGTTTGTGCTTCTTCAGACATGATTGTTTGGATCTTTACTGTACGTGTGTTAACAGATAAGCTCTGATACCAATTGTTAGGTCACACAATACTGTAGAAGGGGGTTGAATACAGTGTTAATACAATCAAATCAATTTAACACAAGTATGTAACAAATATCAAGTATATTGAATAAACTCTGTTATAATAAGAACTGTTGTTCTCTCTTAGTGATGAACAAATATCACTAAGAGCTGCTAGGTTACAATGTATAATCTTCTCGATAATGATAACACATATAGTGTAAACCGTAAGTCTGTGTTTATATTGTACACAGTTACAAGATAACTTCTAATTGATATGAAATATAATTCTGTCTCCTAAAATATATCAATCAGATATCTTCTACAAGTCTTCCAGTCTTCTAACTCTTTTCATGCATATCTTCTTTTATTTTAGTCTCGATCTTCTACTATAAATCAGCTTCCTTCCTTATATGAAAGTCTTTCCGCACTTAAGTTCTAACTAGCATAAATCCCGTGCGATGCACGGTTTCCCATTAATATTTTAAATTTTTATTTATCCAGTTATATTATATTTTTAAAATATTTATATAAATATATAATGATTATAAATTTATAATAAAAATAATAGAATAACACGTGGTCATAATTTAGTAGAATAAATAGACTATTTCTAGTAGTTTAACAATTTAGTAGTTTCGCAGATATATAACACTATTATTTATATCTTTTAATAATAGGATAAGTTGTATTCATAGTTTAGTAGGATAAATATACTATATTTAGTAGTAGTTTAATAATTTAATAGTTTATTAGATATATAACACTATTTATCTATTTTTGTAATAATCAAAATTAGGGAATTATCGTTAAACCAAACCGTTGAACCAAATTATCTCTATTCCGGCTATTATAGTATAGTATAGATATGACCTTAAGTTCTGACTTCCAGTAAGTCCTGATTTCAGTAAATCCTGTTATATCCTGTTTGTTAAGATCTGAAAACTAAACATGAATCATATTAGACATGACATCTCAAATATATCTAATATATTAAACTACTCTCTCAGTGATGAACAATATCACTAAGAGCTGTTAGGTTACAATGTATAATCTTTCTCGTGAATGATAACACTTATAGTGTAAACCCTATGATGTGTTTATATAGTACACAGTTACAAGATATCTTCTAATTGATATGGAATATAATTCTGTCTTCTAAAATATATCAATAAGATATTATCTTCTACAAGTCTTCTAGCTGTCCAACTCTTCATGCATATCTTCTTTTGTTTTAGTCTAGATCCTCTCCTGTAAATCAGCTGTATTCCTTATCTGAAATACCCGCACTTAAGTCCTGATATAAATCCTGACGGCCTTAAGTTCTGATATAAGTCATGACTTCAGTAAGTTCTGATTTCCAGTAAGTCCTGATATTAAGTTCTGAAACTAAATACAACAGATTAGACATGAAATCACAAATATATCTAACAACATAAGCAATTATATTTAATAAGAGAACGACAAGTGTCCAATGTGATAAGATAGTGACACATATAAAACTTGTACTCTCTTTTAATATATATTAATACAATATTTTTATTACATACTAATGAGAATAAAATAAAATATAAATATAAAAATTTTAAAAATGACATTACCCAAACTACAAATATTGATCATCAACTTTTTATAAAATACAAGGAATATAATAATTAATATTTGTCTAACTAAAATTTATTTTGAATAAGATAAAATTAGTGAAGAAACTGAAAATATTAAAAGTTATTAATTTAAGAATATAAAAATGAGAACGAAAGAGAATGAAAAATGGGTAAGAGAGAAATGAGAAATGGGTAAGAGAGAGAATTAGTGGAGATAATAAATGAAAGATAAAGATATTGAAGGTAAATTAAATGAGGGAATTGGTTGTGAAAGATGACATTAGCAAAATTAATAAGAGTTTGATACATAGAATTTGATGATGTAAGGAGTTTGACACGTAAGTTGGGATGATATCTGATAGGGATAGATAAATCCTGACTGTGTAATTAAATATTACATTGATTATACAAGATGTGGGCTGCTAGGCCCAATAAGAAGATGTATGATATTTTTTAGTCCCTTAACAATATAGCAAGATTTACAGAAGGGGGGTTGAATGAAATTCTTGAACCTTTTTCTTGAAATAAAAATGTTCAACTCGATTATTGATATATTTGTTTTGATTAGCACAATGCGGAATATAAACCTAAATGAATCAAAACACGAGTAATTGAAAACAAGAGTCTCTAAAAACTTTCTGGTGGATTTAAACAATTCCACCAGAGATATATATAATATATCGAGAGGACTCTGTGTGCAGAAATGCTCACAGCTGCTTACAAAATAGAACTGCTGAGAATACTGGAAATGCTAAAGATTATGCTTACAAAGATTTCTCTGTTTTTGAGTTTCTCTCAGTTATCTCAGTTATTTTTCTATTTGCTACTCTCTTGGTTTATATAATACCAAGATTACAAAGTCAAAAAGACTGAACAAATATAAAATCTAACAGTCTTAATCTTTGCTGCTTTTCATCCTCTATTACCCAGTTAATGGGCTTCCACAATGTGTTTGTATACAACTCGACGGCTGTGTGTCAGCTTTCACTGTTCAACTGATGTTTGAATTCTTGATATGATCATCCGTCGACTTTCAGATCATCCGTCGATGACTTAATTGATCATCCGTCGACTGCTATGTTAAACATCCGTTGATAGTCATTTGATCATCCGTCGAAGGCTTTGTTAATCATCCGTCGGTAGCTATTTTGGCACTTGACTTCATTTCACTTATACAGAATTACAAGACATTACTTATGTACAATTAATCAACCTATTCTGCATATCTAGTTAAAGTCAACATGACTTATATGCTACTACAGATTCTATACAAAGGTGCATACATCACTGTGCTACAAACTTATTATTACATAAGCTACTCACTCGATGGATAATAAGTTAATCATCCGTCGGGACTATAATGAGTTATCCGTCGGGACTATAATTCTTATACGTCGAGTGCTACATTATTTCACTAAGTAAAATCTACTTAGATGTTTTGTTTAAGTGATCATCAGGTACACAACATATTCACAACAATCTCCCCCAATTTATGTCTACTGGAATTGTAGCCATAAATTCAGAGATACTTGATGATAACAAAACATCCTAAACATATATCTTTAAAGATAAGTAGATAAAACTGAAAGTGCTTCAATTAAACAAAATGTACAAGGTTTGGCTCACAGTAAGTTCAAGATGCTCCTCTAGCCTGAGCAGGTTTTTCTAGTTTCTTGAAAGTCTGGATCTTCTTCCAAGCTTTCTGTTGTTTTCTTTAATTTGATTCTAGAGCTGCCTGTGGAATTCTAGTTCATCAGATTCTGAGAGATCTAGCATTTCTTGCATCTCCAAGAGAGTCTCATTGCTAGAGATACTCAATTGGTCTTCTAGTCTGAAGAATCTTCTCACACCCTTGTCATCCATGAATTCCATCAGCCAGTAGGGCCTTAGATGCACTCTTCTCCCTGTGTATGGGATGATTAGAGTCTTTGGGAGTGCATCTTTAGCTCTAACACTCCCCAACTCTTCAATCTTCTTCAATACTAGTCTTCTTGCAGTTACATTGAACCCAAAGTTTTTCTTGAAGGATGAATAGACTTTGATCAACACATCTTGGCTTTCTTAAAGTATCCTGTGAAGAGGCCACTGAATCTCCCTTCCTCCTTTGTACTTGAATACCAACCTTTCAGGTAGGTTTCTGTATGCATCAATTGCCCTTACTTCATCCAGTTCCTCCAGATAAAGGTTTATATTTGAGAATTCTTTGCTGTCACACAAGTACAAGTAGTCTCCCCTGTTGACCTTGGGTTGAGCTTCAACTACTAACTTGAATTTGAGAGGTGACAGCTTCACTTTCTTGACTGCCCTTGATTTTGTCCTTTTTGGCTTGGTAGGGATTGGCAAGTTGAAGTCAGGAATTGGTAATTTATCCCACTCTATTGGCTCATCCTTTGGCACAATAGGCTCTCCATGTATGTTCCTGTAGGGGTCCACCACCCTTATGTCTTCAAATACCACAGAGGGCTTTGATGCTTGAGTTTTAGCTGGTGTGGATTCCTTAGGAAATTGATCTTCCAATTCCTTTTCAACAACATCCAGTTTCCTTTTAGTTCTTCTAGCCAATTCTTTCTTTCTTGGGGATTTCTTCTGTTCTTCAATCTTCTTCTTCGATTCAGCAACTTCAGATGGTTGAGAAGGAATTTGTTGAGAAGAATTCACAGCTTGTAGCTTGGCCAAGATAGCAATCTGTTCTTTCTTTTGTTTAGACTTCTTTGCATCTAGAGCAGCTTGCCTCTTTTCCTACTTTAATCTGGCTTTTTCTTCTTTCTTTGCTTGAGCAAACTGTGGATGTCCAGCTACCACACAAATTTCCTTTCCATTTCTAAATATCTTAGCAATTCTCCTTTTTGAAGCTGAATCAGCTGGATCTTTATAGAAGACAATGGATCTTGACAGAAGCTTCTTTTCATCAGGCTTGGGTGTCTCATATACAGTGTCCAAGGGATTCTTCAAAAATGACTTTGGATAATTTGCCCTTGGTTTAAGAATTATTTCAGCCTTTTTTGATTTGATGCAGGAAGATTGTCCTTTCTCCAGATAGTTCATGCTCATCTCATTCACACTGATTGGCTTGACATGAAAGTGATGGATGGCTGACTTAACTGGCTCCTCAACTAGTTTAAACTTTCTCTGAATTTCCTCATCAATCTTTTCCCAGTTGATTAAACTCAACTTTCCTTTTTCAGCAACTTTCAAATTTGCTGTTGCTGCTTCAATTAGATCTATACCATCTGCAACTGGTGGCTTGGAGATAGTAATTGAAGGTACAATTACTTTGCTGATTTGTACTTGAATTTTTCCCCCCTCTGTTGGTCCTTTCTCCCCCTTACTTGATTCTCTCTCCCCCTTTTTGTTATCATCAAGTTGAGGAGTTAGGCCTTGTGCTTTAGCCAGTTGCATGCGAAGATTTATCTGAGTATGTTGATTTTGAAGAAGAATATCCACTGAATCTTCAATAACTTGAACTCTGTTTTCCATCTTGGCTAGCTTCTTTTCAGATTCTGATTCTCTCCTTAATCTTAGTAGTAGATCTTGCATGGTACCATATCGCATTACTGAATCCAGCTTCTCAGAGTTATAGGTCTTCAAGTCAGCTATATCTCTTTTCAATTCATCCACACTGAGATTCTATCTTAAGTGCTGGATCTTCATTAGATGTAGAGAGTCTAGGTGAGCCTGAAGAACAACCTTGGTACCAGCATCTGAAGTTTCCTGAAGGGCCTGTTGAATAGCTATTACTTGTTTGACCAAAGACACCTCAAATTGTCCTGGTGTAGATTCCTTTGCCCATGCCAATTCAGGTAAACTTAAATCAGAACTTGGGCCTTCAGCTCCCCCTAAGTTCATGCTTCCATCCAAAGAACCAGAGCCATCATCATTAGAATTTACTCCAAATTCTTCAGATGGCTCTCCAGCTTGAGAAGGCATCTTGTTAACAGCAGCTTTATCTCTTTGAAGAGATTCTGTGGTGTGCACCAAATTCAAAGTCTGTTCTGCCTCCACATTGCCCTGAGCAGCCAACAATTGATAGGATGACACAGGATGAGTAAAAGTGTCAGCATCCAAGTAAATGTTATCAATTTCAGCTTTGTAATGTTGCTGAAATTGTCTTCCCTTTTCAGCATCATCCACAATCATTGACTCACTAGCAATGGCTGGATCCACCCTTATTTCTCCTATACCTGCCTTTCTCTCATATTCTCTCTTTTGTTGCTTCAGGGTCTCACCCTGGCTCCCCACCCTCACACCCTCACCTTCACCTACTAAGGTGGGACTCCTCTCACTCACTTTTGCCAATCCTGAATAAATGGATTGCTGAGATTCACTCTTTTCCTCTCCTTTTGCCTGGGAGCAACCCAGCCTCTCACTCAAAGCACTCTCCTCTCTCAGTCCTAAGAGTGATTGTATTACCACTAAATCTTCTGCACTAGAAATAATTGAAGTTTGAAGTTGTGCAGAGACACTCGACGGATAAGTGATATCCATCGAGTGAGTGGTAAAGCTATCCGACGGATAACTGCTGTTAAGCTTATCCATCGAGATACAATCACCACTCGACGGATGAGCAATATCCATCGAGAGAGTAGAAATGAATGAGGTGGGAAGAGAAACTATTGTTGACTCTGTGTCGATTGAAGTTATTTGAGGCACAGATGTCACAATAGTATCTGAAAGAATTGGCAAGTGAGCCAACAAATCATCTAAAAGATGATGCTCACTTGCACTAGATTTTGACTTCCCCAACAGAGTTAAAGAAGGGGAATCAGGAATTGAAGTGTTTATCATATCCACTTCCAGTGAGTTAGTTGGTGAGTATGGTATTTCAGTGGCTTCTATTATAAGAGATTTTGGCTGTGACTCCACATTTATTGGAGCCACATCAATCTGAATTTGAGAAGGTGCAAGGACTGTGTCTTTAGCACCAGTTTGCACTGTGTGTGTGCTCTGTACATCCCCAGTTGTTTTGGATTTCTTCTTTCTAGTGTAAGTTTGGGGTGAGCTTGTGTCCCTAACCCTTTTGGCCTGTCCTTGTGGATAATGGTACTTCAGTGGATATTTTGCTCCATGACACCTTTTTAAGGATGGGATATAATGACTCCCAATTGACCCCAACCGACATGCCGATATATGAATTCGGAGGAGTGGAATGCCCCGTAGAAGGAATAATCAAGTTGCCAACAACCATAGGACAAGAACCAAGGCAAGCAACTCAGATGTTGGATTTTGTGGTGGTGAAGGCTAGTTCGACCTACAATGTTATCATGGGAAGAACAGGGATACATGCCTTCAAGGCAGTCCCTTCTTCTTATCATTCAGTTATGAAGTTTCCGACTCGAGATGGGATTGGAGAAGAAAGAGGAGATCAAAAAATGGCTAGAAGCTGTTATGTGGCCTCTTTGAGGGCAGATGGAGTTGGGGGGCAGGTGTAACACCCCCAGATCCGGGGTCAGGGATCCGGGTCGTCACGGACTTTCTTTCCACAATATCACTTCACTTAATTAATAATAAATAACCTTATGTTGTGACCCCACACTAACACACACCACAACCCGTTATAGTCTCAGAGATGAAATTGAAATAAGTACAAGTCTTTGAATCAACAATTAAAAGTTATTACAACCCAAAATGATTACTTGATAAATTTACAGTTAATTGCCATTATCTGCCACAAGTTATAATTATACATAATTGATTCTCAAAAGTAGAATGCCTGATCTACCAATAGATCTACCTCTGCAGCTATAGCGGCTACAACATCAACGGGAAGACGCGGGACGCTTCCCACGCGCTTGCGCTGGGTCTGCTGGAGTCTGGCCATCTTTCCTAACTGTTGTTGTGTGATGAAAGAAGAAAGCAAGGGTGAGCAGCAAGCCCACCAAAATAATATGTATAATGATTAACAATATATGAGCCTTCTCATAGTACTCATGAAAGTCTTGGTCAAAAGAAATTAACCAAGTTTGATATCTTAATGCGATGAAGTCGCAAAATATTCAGTATATATACATATATACTTTTCAAAATATGGGAAGTCCTCTTCCATGCATAATACACACAGAGTTCCAGTGTATTACTGTATAAAAAAATCGTTGCAAGGTGATCTCATATATCTAACCTTGTCTCAACATTTTTCTGAAAATCTTTGTCATGCATAAGATAATCATTTACTTGATATAAGTTTAAAAGATGAAGTTACAAGATACTCCAATATACTTATATCTTTTCCAAATACTACTTGAACTACCACCGTTCAAGTTATAATTAGTTTCAAAAGTTCATCACACTGATGAGACTACAAGATAAGACTTGAATAGATTCAATCTTTGAAATATTTTGAAGGAAATGAAGTTATGATATACTTCATTAAGTCCCGATATATATATACACCTATATATATACATACGTTTCCTGAAAACCTCTGTCATGTAAAGTATGAACAGAATTGCAATATCCAATAAATTTGGAAAGGAAAGAATTTTGGCATAAACCTGATATCTTGCTGATCAGGCAAAGATACCAATAAGTAACCTTTTCTACTAGTAGATGGACGAATTCCCCACTGGTCATCACCCTGGTCGCAATAGGACCTTATGCTGGACTGCCACTCAGCCACTTATGCATTTGATGGACTCCCACTGAGCCACTTACACTATCATGGACGCCCACTGAGCCCATGTTGCTTATGCCGACTCGATAGATGGACTTACTTCCCGAACGTTGGGTAAGTAATCAATTCATTTACCAAAACTGCAACCTTGTTGCGAATATAAAATACACCATAGAGCCGGATCCCTCAGGTTTTGAGCGAGTATTTAAATCCCCTTTTTAAAAGGAAGATCTTCAATATAAAAATGAGTTTTGGGATCCGCTCTAACTTTTAAAAATCATTTTGAAGACTCGAAAACACTTTAAAGAGTGTTTGGAGTAATGCTGATTTAATGAAGTAAATCAGTCCCAATATATTTAGAAAATGTCTGAATATTATTATTTAAATAATATTCCCATAAAGAATAATCTTTATACAAATAATTGAAGTAGAAGTTGTAAGACTTATACTTGAAATGAGTATTAAATAACCAAAGATATACTTATACGAAAGTACTATCTTTATTTGAATAATCGAAAATAAGTTTGATTATCGAAACATTATTCTTTAAAAAATAAAGAATATTATTAAATAATAAGCGGAGTCATAATACCTCGAATGAATATTATAAATAATATTCATTAAATAAAATAACGGAGTCATACATCCTCAAATGAATATTCAATTAATAATCATTAATAATATAACTGAGTCATAAGCCCTCAGATGAATATTCGAAATAATATTCAATAATGAAATAAAGGAGTCATAAGTCCTCGGATGAATATTCGAAATAATATTCAATAATAAAATAAATGAGTCATAAGTCCTCGGATGAATATTCGAAATAATATTCAATAATAAAATAAAGTTAAAGTTATCGAATAAACCTTATTCGATTAATAGTTTTGAAAACTATAACCATATATATATATAAAAATATATATTATACTCGGGAACATCGACTCCCGGTTTAGAAATATGTTCACCTTTTGATCCCCTATACTAAGGGTAAACTCAATACCGCTTATCTCTAGCATAGGTATTATGCAACTGTAAGCATTTTAACCAACAGATATATAATCCAAGAATATGAAACAGGCATGCATATATACCATATCACATACTACAATATATCGCAAGAATTTGCTAATAACAAATATGCATTTATCGCAAGATCATGCATATACACATATACATCACAACAACAGTATAACGGGTAGAAAACTTGCCTGAGCGACTGGGGGTTACGAATGGCTCGGGACGAGTCTGGTAACCTATAAACAACAAGTAAGTTGGAATTAAACCAAAGTCACTTGTAAATCTAACTCTAACCAACTTAGACTCTAACGCTTGTTTTGCGCTTACTGATTCTCTTAAGTCACTCGAGTACCCTCGGCTCCACCATTTTTAATAATTTAACCATTACGAGTTTTAAGGAGATTCCTTCGCGGGTGTCTTACCAACTGCCTATTACACCTTAAATAAATGTTTCATACTTTAATTAGTCCTTTAAGGTCTTTAACCTATGATTCAAAGTAAGGCGAGGGGTAATGTTTCGTTCGCGAAACGTCGTTACTTAAAACGGCCGTTTCTCCTAAACCGTTCATCGGAATCAAACGAACCACATATCGAAACGAAGCTCGTATCATGAACTATCTAAACATGGAAATGGTCAAAACCTAGCAGTGAGTTCAAGGGTTCTGATGTTAAGAACAAAAACAGCCTAAAGTAAATCGGACATTACGACGGCTATGTTTACGCGATTTCCCAAAATTTTACCAACCAATTCAACACCAAACCATCACCAATCAACCCACAATCACAACCCAATCAAAACTACATCTATACTTTATCATAACAGCCCCAACAACTCAACATTAACAATTTATACTATTCTTTATCATGAATTTAAACTACACTTAAGTTCATTAATCAACAACCAAGATTTACAACTCCAAAAACATCCCAAAACCAACTAATCTCTACATACACAACCATCAAGCCTCTCATGAACTATAACACTCATATTATGCTCTTAACATTCAATAACAAAGCTTGGTTAAGAGATTATACCTTCCTTGGAGAGTGGGGAATCAAGAGAATGGCTTGGAATCACCCTTAAAGTCCTTATCCAAGCTTAATCTAAACAAAACTTCAAGAACACAAATTTTAGTTCTTGAAAAACACTATTCACCATCTTATTCCATGATTTATAGAAAAATATTGGCTTGGAATTAGAAGCTTAAACTTATAGGAAGTATGTAACTATCCATGGGGAAGCTTAGATAAATACCTTGCTAAATAGTAAGTGGTGGAGCTTGGATCTTCATTTTGTTAAGAAAGAAGCCGAGAGCTTCATGAAGAAATGAAATATCTTTGTGTTTTGTGAGTTGTTTGCTTGGTTACTAGCTTTTGATTTTGGTAAATTACCTTTTTAACCATGAAATTTGTGTGGTTATTAATCAACCACACCTCCTTCCCTTATGTCATGCTTAGGTCATCCTCATGATGTCATCCTCCCCTCCTTGTCCTCTTCTCATTGGTTGGGTGACATCATCCTCTCTAATCCCTTTGATTAACTTCCTAATTGTTTGCCTAATGACCGCTGATCTGTTATACGGTTCGCTTAACTTTCGTTTTCGTTTATCGTTTGAGGGATCATACCCGGGATCTTATTACTTAGGTTCCCTTAACCTTTCTCAATATATTGTATTCCTTTTATGATCCTCTCTTATAATCCTTTAATTTAAATCCTTTTTATCCTGTTACCTTATACTCAATTCTTTCCGTATCTAGTGGATTTCCGGGAAAAATCAAAGTGTTCAGAATTGGATTCTGACGATCTTTACATACACTTATATGTCATATAGAGTGCCAATAAAATCTCAGAATATCCATAAAAGAACCCCTACCTAGTGTGGCATGAAAAGTTTTCTCATTCAGCAAAAACACTATTCATAAGGGTTTCAAAAATTTTCCAAAAATTGGGGTTATTACAGCAGGTTCTTCCTATTGAAGATCTGGATATCCGAGAGAATGATGAGAAAAGGGGAAAGCCAGCAGAAGACTTGGTTTCAATTCCTTTGGCCCCCGAAGATCCTGGGAAGGTGACTTTTATTGGAGCAACGCTCGAGGAGCCCCTTAGAGGGAAGTTGGTGAGATTTTTGCAAGAAAATAGCGATATTTTTGTATGGTCAGCAGCTGATATGCCAGGCATAGACCCGGAACTGATTACTCACAAGCTGAATGTGGACCCAAATCGGAAGACGGTAAAATAAAAGAAAAGAAGTTTTGCTCCAGAAAGGCAAGAAGCTATAAAACAGGAAGTGGAGAAGCTCTTGGAGGCTGGTTTCATTGAGGAGATTCAATTTCCAGAGTGGTTAGCAAACCCTGTAATGGTAAAGAAGGCTAATGGAAAATGGAGGATGTGTGTGGACTTCACTGATCTAAATGATGCCTGTCCTAAGGACTGTTTTCCGTTACCAAGGATCGATACTTTGATAGATGCCACTGCTGGGCATGAAATGCTGAGTTTCATGGATGGATTTAGTGGATACAATCAGATCAAAATGCATAAGGACGACATTCCAAAGGTATCATTCATCACTGACTTTGGTGTTTATTGTTATCTTGTTATGGCGTTTGGTCTCAAGAATGCAGGAGCCACCTATCAAAGGTTGGTAAATAAAATTTTTAAGGATCTTATTGGTAAGATTATGGAAGTTTATGTTGATGACATGTTAGTCAAGAGTCTACTAAAGACTGATCATATAGCCCATTTAAGGGAAGCTTTTGAGGTCCTGAGGTACAACAAAATGATGTTAAATCCTACAAAGTGTGCATTCGGAGTAGGATCTGGAAAATTTTTGGGATTGATGGTCTCCAAGAGAGGGATCGAGGCTAACCCCGATAAAATAAAGGCAATCCTGGACATGGAACCACCAAAAACTATCAAGGATGTTCAGAAGCTCACAGGAAGGGTTGCTACATTGGGATGATTCATCTCCAAGTCAGGAGACAAGTGCCTATTATTCTTCAAGTCACTAAAAAACATTAAGGACTTTGTATGGAATGAGGAAAACCAGAAGGCTTTTAAAGAATTGAAGAAATATATGGCGCAGGCCCCGTTGTTGGCCAAGCCAGTTTTGAATGAAGTTTTATTCTTGTACTTAGCTGTTTCAGAGAGTGCCTTGAGCGATGTATTGGTTAAGGAGGAACTGAAAGTCCAGAAACCCGTATAATATGTCAGCAAAATTCTGCATGGTGCTGAGTTGAATTATTCAACTATTGAGAAATTTGCTCTAGCCCTGGTAATGGCTTCGAGAAAGCTGCGTCCTTACTTTCAGACTCATCGGATTGAGGTGCTAATGAATCAGCCCCTGAGAAATATCATTCACAGTCCCAAGGCAAGTGGGAGATTGATCAAGTGGGAAATAGAGCTGGGAGAGTTCGATCTTTAGTATAAGCCACGAACGGCAATAAAAGCCCAGGCACTAGCTGACTTCGTGGTGGAATGTACCATACCCAACCAAGAAGTCGGGGGGCAGGAAGATAATATAACTCAAGACAAAGAAGTTGATAAGGGGGATAAAGAGAAGGTTAATAAGGAAAAAGAATACTGGGTTCTCTATTTTGATGGAGCATCAAAAACGAATTCAAGTGGAGCAGGTTTGGTTTTACAAAGCCCTGATGGGTTCTTAATTGAGTATGCCATGAAGCTAGACTTCCCAACCACAAACAATGAGGCAGAATATATAAGGCTCTGATAGCTGGTCTTGGCTTAGCAGGGACACTTAGAGTCAAGAACTTAAAAGTCTGTGGAGACTCGAAGTTGGTCATATCCCAGGTGAAGGGAGAGTTTGAGGCAAGGGATAAGACGATGGCTAAGTATGTCCGCCTAGTAAGGGCCGTGATGACCCAATTTGATGAATGTCATGTTGAGCACATTCCAAGGGAGGAAAATGCTAAGGCAGATGCGTTGTCAAAATTTGCTTCATCTGAGATGGAAGAAAGTTCTAGAAGTGTATACTATCGCGTTTTGAAAACACGGAGCATTGATGTTAAGCTTGTGGCTCCTATAGGCCTGGGGACGTCATGGATTGATCCCATTAAGGCTCACATTCAAACCGGCTGGTTACCAAACGATGCTACTGAAGCACGAAAATTGGTTGTTCGAGCACTAAGATACTCTTTGATAGATGGAATTCTGTATAAAAGATCTTTCGTGGTTCCCTACTTAAGATGTCTCAGGCCTGATGAGGCTCGCTTGGTTCTTGAAGAAGTACATGAAGGCATATGCGGTCAACACTTGGGGGGTAGGGCCTTGGCTCATAAGATAACCCGTTTAGGCTTCTATTGGCCGGAAATGATGGTCGATGCCAAATAATATGTGAAAAAATGTAACCGTTGTCAGAAGCACACACCAGTTGTTAGACAACCCCCCGAGATGCTGACCTCTATCAACTCGCCCATCCCCTTTGCTATGTGGGGAATGGATATATTAGGGCCTTTCCCCATGGCCACGGTACAAAGGAAGTTTCTGATTGTGGCCATTGATTATTTCACCAAGTGGATTGAAGCCAAACCCTTGGCCAAGATCACAATTAAGCAGGTTGCACAATTCCTGTGGGAGAGTATTATGTGCCGGTATGGAATTCCCCGCATCCTAGTCACTGACAATGGAACACAGTTCAACAACGAGGAATTCAAGAAGTATTGTGAGGAAAATGAAATCAAATTACGATTCACATCTGTGGCCCACCCGCAAGCCAATGGGCAAGCGGAAGTGGCAAACCGAATAATCCTGGATGGACTAAAGAAGAGGATCGAGAAGTCAAGGAATAACTGGGTGGATGAAATACTCCCCATACTATGGGCCTATAGGACTACCTGTAGAGTCACGACTGGAGCAACTCCCTTCATGTTAGCATATGGTGCAGAAGCAGTTGTTCCTGTAGAGATATCACATTCCTCCCCCAGGATTCAAGCTTTCAATGCTGAAGAAAATGAAGAAGGGCAAAGGTTAGCCCTAGATCTAATTGATGAAGTACGAGATGAGGCACATGCGAAGATAGTGGAATATCAGAAAAAAGCTTCGTTCTACTACAACCTAAGGGTTAAAGAAAGATTCTTCAAACAAGGTGATTTAGTTTTGAGGAAAGTGGAAGCTTCTGGTGTAGGGCAGAAAGGGAAGCTTGCCCCAAATTGGGAAGGGTCGTACAAAGTCAAGAACGTTTAGGGAAGAGGAACCTACAAGCTGGAGACTATGGATGGTTTTGAAGTCCCGAGAACCTGGCATGCACAAAACCTGAAGGTTTACTATGTGTAGGGCAACTGAGTACGATTCTCACTTGTCAAGATGACAAATAGGTTGAAAAGCACCTTGAAGCTTTGCTTGCGTAGGATTTTATATTCCAGTAGAATTTATATTGTCAAGTCATTATTGTTAAGGGTCGAACCCATACTATGTAAGGTTTTCGAAAACTATACTTCATATTAATAAGTTTGAAATTATTTCGACCTATGGATGTTTAAGTTATGATAAGACCTTGTGTGGTTTTAACAAAAAATCATGCTTTGATCATTGAAGAAGACTTCAGGGATTCTTTTGTAAGAATGCATGTTGCACAACTCAAAGGGCCAATTAGTTCAAATTTAAATGCATATTAAGTATTGAAAAGATAAAGGAGAAAGATGCATATAAGGAAAGCAGCATATAAAATAACCCCGAAGGGTAATAAGTTCCGATACAAACAAAGTTCAGACATAAGTTAAGGATAAAATTACAAAATAGAAAAACTACTCCTCCATGCGGGAGCCTTCATTCCCTTGCTCCTTATCAGCACCTTTAGCATCCTTCGCAGGAGAAGCGGGAGGAGAAGCAGTGTTAGGATACAAGATGCGATCATCTGGCTGAGGGGAGTTGAAGAGGGCATCTATGCTGTCCTCCGTCTCAGCCTGCTCAGGACTTATAAAGTCCTTAGGGTCGACTATGCCTGGATGCCTTTCAGAAACCGCCTTTACAGCCGCATCCCATCCCTGAGTAAACTGAAGGGAGTAAAGGCCCTCATCATGAATCTCCATGAGATTCTTAAACTTGTCAGAATCCATGTAGTTATCGATGAGTTTTTCTTTATCGCTCCTAAGTTTCACCAACTCGGAATGAGCCTTAGCCAGCTCCTTCTTCTTCGTGTCCAACTTCTTCTCCAGGACTTTGGCTCTCTCCTCCCATTTCTTCATCTCCTTCTCAAACTCATCAGAGTTACCCTTCCAGGACCTAGCCTGATGGAGGGCCGCCTGGAAATAGGTGTTACTCTGCAAAGAAATATGAGTTAACACAAGTTCATTGAAATACGTGAAAGTTGGAATTTAAAAAAAGAAAGAGTAGAAAGTTATCGCAGCTTGGGCCTGAGAACCCAGAAGCTCAATAGTCTCGATGTCACTCCCCGTAACGATGTCAGTGAAGTCATGGGGAGTGATGGAATGGTATGACCAATCCTTAGCATGTTTGGTGGATCCAACCACCGTGTCACTCCTCCTAAAGTCCCAGTTAGGCCTGAAGGAGTGTGCCTTAAGTGGAGGATCCACGTCATCCCCAGCTCCACAACAGGGACGTGGGGCTTAAGGAAAGCAGGATCATCAGGCTTGCCCCTGGGGTCCCTGTTTAGCTTGGCCCTCTTCTGGCGGCCAGACTCCCCCTCCTTGGGCCTGTTGACGTTATTAATAGCCTCACAAGCTGAAATAAAAAGTAGAAGGAATATTAAATTTCAGAAGATAATAAAATTGCAATTAAAGGGAAGGAAAAATAGCTACGCAGGTATAAATTTACCCTTATCACTGGCCTGAGAGAGACCAACTTTCTTCAAGGAAAACTCCTCTAAAAGGGTCAAGGTGTCTGTTTTCCCATCATCTGAAATTAAGGCTTGATAGGCCACCTCCCCTCATCAGTTAACCTGATGCTACTAGGACTACCATCTGATACTTTGAAAAAGGGCCTACGGAAGAGTGTGGCCCAATCACCCCCGGCCCAGATCAGCCTAACAAACTCATCCCTCCATTTAGGGTTGTTCTTTACTATGGAGTTGCTATAAAAAATATGGGGAATTTTGGGCCGTTACGAATTAAAACCCAGCCCGGTTGACTCATGGAACTATTATAAAATTGAAATTTTTTCCTAAAGACGGCCACAGAAAGAGAAAAATTGTTTCTAAGACAAAGAACCATAAAACAGAGAATATTCCTCCATGCATTAGGGGGAAGTTGACAAGGGTTAATTTTTACATCTGCAAGCAGACGGGGAATAAATTCGTGAAACGGAAACCTAAGACCTGCGTTCAGGGCTCCTCGATAAATAAACAAGGTATCCCCCTCCCAGTTACATGTCCTATCCCCGGGGGCAGCTGAGGTAATCCTAAGATAAGGTGGAAGTTTATACAAGGTATTCAGGGACTCAATTCTATCCTCTAATTCATGAAAGGTGTTACCATGATTATACGAATCTAATTCAGATAGAGAAGGATATTCATCACCTCTAGAGTTTATCATATCAATTAAGGAAGTATACGAAGATTAAATTTGAATGTTTGTACCTCTCTTAGAAACATTCATCTTCCCCAAACGAGCCAAGTCACGATCCGCCATTGATATGCTTCAGATGAATGCTTGAAACCCATAAAAAACTTGAGAAAGGTGGAGCTGCGGTGGCTGAAGTCGCCGGAAATCGCCTTCTTAAGAGAGAACTTTAAAGAGAATTTTGAGAGGAAGTTTGAGAAATGAGGAGTGAAATTAGGATTCTCACTTCACACTTCTCTTATATAAGCGAAAAGCTCGGAATACGAGGCATTTTTAGGCCCATATAGCCAGACCCAACTTAAAAAGCCCATTTTCAAGAAGTGTCAGGAATAATCTAGAAGCACCGATGGAAAATGAAGGGTCAAAAATCGACCAGAATCTTAAAGAAATGACTCGATCAGAGTCCTGATCGACAGAGAAAAGAATCATGATCGATATTTCATTCGATCAAAAGGATAGAAATCCACTTAGTTCGATCAGAGTCCTGATCGACACAGAAAAGAATCCTGATCGATACTTTATTCGATCAAAAGGGTAGAAATTCACTCAGTTCGATCAGAGTCTTGATCGACAGAGAAAAGAATCATGATCGATATTTTATTCGATCAGGAGGGTAGAAGTTCACTTAGTTCGATTAGAATCCTGATCGAAATCGATCAGGAATCCTGATCGATTCTGCATAGATCTTGGTCGAAGATACCATCGACTAGAGTATTACTTTGAGGGCTAGTTCGATCAGAATCCTGATCGAAATCGATCAGGAATCCTGATCGATTCTGCATAGATCCTGGTCGAAGATTCCATCGACTAGAGTGTTACTTTCTGAGCTAGTTCGATCCTGATCGAAATCGATTAGGAATCCTGATCAATTTGGTATACATCCTGATCAATTTTAAGCCAGAAAATTGAGGAAAAATCCCAGAATAAAGGGAAATATTCCAGAAAATTGAGAAAAATCCCATAATAAAGGGAAATATTCCAGAAAATTGAGAAATATTCCAGAAAATTGAGAAAAATCCCAGAATAAAGGGAAAAATTCCAGAAAATTGAGGAAAAATTCCTGGAAATTAAGATAATTTCTAAATAAAAAGGGATAAAAGTAAATCGTAGTAAATGTGTAGGTCGCTCCACACTTTACGCAAAAACGATACCCTGCAAGGGAACAAATGAATTTAACTTCTGCGAAACCAGGTTTCTGTTTCCCAAAAGTTGGGGGGCAAATGACAGGGATAGATAAATCCTGATTGTGTAATTAAATATTACATTGATTATACAAGATGTGGGCTGCTAGGCTCAATAAGAAGATGTATGATATTCAAGACCAAAAAGTTAACACATTGATCAGGCCTGATGGACCAGGTCAGGCCTGATGGAACAAAGAAGGCCCAAAAACCCTGAATATTAATTAATTTCGTAATTAATTGATAAGGGAAAAATCAGTTATTGAGAATAGTCCCAATAAGGACATAAATCCTTGCAGATTAGCCTCAAAGGGACCTAGAAGAATAAGGAATCAGTTTCCTACTATTTAGGACCCCAAAGTCCATTCTAATTCTAAGACTTGGCTACCAAGTCTCCTATACCAAGTCCAATTCAAGGACTTCCAACATCTATATAAGGGGTCTCACCCCATGAATCAAAACTATGTTTTTTTGGCTTGATTCTCTAAATTCATAGAGATACGTAGGCATCTCGTAAAGGCAAAGTTAAGCTACGAAACACGAGAGCAGCCATTAAAGGCCTTGAGCTCACGTTCCTTAGTAATAAATACAACAATTATATATATTAGTTTTTAATCCATAACAATATCGGTTGTACTTTGTTTTAGTATAACGTAGATATATATAACTAGCTTAAAACCCGTGCGATGCACGGATTACACGGATTTTTTTTAATATTATATAATTTTTTATTAAAAAATATTTTGAATTTAATTCTTAGTTTTGTTCGTTTAAAACTTTAAATGATATGACTTCATGATAATTATATTAGCAGACGTATATGTTCAAAACTTTTTAGAATATTTTAAGTTATTTAAAGTGATAGTATTGGTTAGGAGAATATTATTATAACGAAATTATTATTTTATTGAGGGTAAAAATATCATTTCTCCATTATGTTGGGACCTTAAAAAATATTATTTTAGCATGGTGATTACTTAATCGATTAACTATAACTCTATAAAAAAATATTTGAAAAAGATAATATTACTGATTGAATAATATAGTTTTATTGATAATTTTATGTGTATTTTTTTAAAAAATAATATTTATGTTTTAATTAAAATTTGATTTTTAGTTCATATCAATAGGACATGAATTTTACTTAGTTTAATATAAATTTGATTTATCTCGGATCAGTGGTTTACATTATTTTATTTTAGTCTGATGCCCAATACACCAATCAAATCAAACTAATTATTTTTAGTTTAATTTTATTTTTTTAAAAGTCTGGATCAATAAGATAATTTTATTTTAGACTGGATAATTAGTATATATATGATTTTATTTTTTTTGGTCGAATTATATTTTTTATTTTAGTTTTGTGTTAGTCTAAATTAATTGTATAATGTATTTTTTTTATCATGGATAAATAACATATATTATTTTGTTTATCCAAGTTCATTAGTATATTTTTTTAGGAGGATTGATAGTATTGTTATTTTATCTTAACCCGAGTCACATGATATATCAACTAAATCTTAATAATTATATTTAGTTTGCTTAAATTTAATTTAGCCCGAAGTAATAAATTAGAATAATATAAAACTCGATATGAATTAAAATATAAATTGATAGAAGAAGTTGAATTTAATATAAATTATAATGATATAAAGTTCGATATAAAATAGAATTGAAATTGTTAAAACACTAGAGGAAGTTGACTTCAATATCAATTAGAATTAGAATTGATCGACCCAATAATTAGAATAATTAAATAAGGGTAATTAAGTAATTTCAGCAAGTACCGACCGACCAACTACCAAACTTTTAATGTTTCGTCTATTATAATATAGTATTAATGTATACACAAAATTTCTACTATAAGTATGCATCCAATAACTTACTCCATCCGTCCCGTTGATTTTTATACGTGCACTATTTGCACGCATTTCGAGACTTATAAAGTATAGTTTCATAATGTTTTTTTAATTTTTTTTTAATAAAAATTTAAACATGAAACTTTTATTAAAAAAAAAAATTAAAAAAAAATATTGTGAAGTTATACTTTAAAGAAGTATTGAAAAACCTGTCGAAAAGTAATGTATAAAATTATCTTTTTTTTTTGCTAGCATAATTTACCTTTCCTTGGGCATCTTATAATTTCCTTTCTCAGCAGCTGTACATAACAGTAGTTGTTGTAAAAGGCAAATGTAATATTAAAAGATTCATAACATGTTAACAGGTTATTGTAGTATTGTGGTAAGTATTCCCGCCTGTCACCCGTGTTCGATACCCTGCAGCGGCGATTTTTCAAAATTATTAATTGAAAATAAATTAAGAAGTTTTTACATGTTTGCAGGTAGCAAACCAAATGATCCCAAACTTTGAATTCGTTCACAAACACCACATAGCAATAACATTTACTTTTAATATAATTAAATACAACTTGCTTCACAACAGTATTCCCTCGAGCAACACCTTGCATGTTCAATTTCAGTGCCAACTTTGTGCTTCTGAAATATTCATTCCCCTTGGTCGCGACTAGTATTCCTTCCCCTTTCAAATTTCACTCAAAAAAGACCAAGAAACTAACAATTGTTAAAAGGAAAATAGGAGTAAACTTTGTCCCATTTTCCTCCATGGTGTATGTGATTATTCAGCAAACTTGCAAATCGAATCTGATACTGCTTGGCCGATCATTTCTGACAGAGCTTTCAAGCTTCTTCCTCCAAAATTTATGGCAATGAACCCGAGGCCAAATACATGAAAGCCTGTCTATGGCTGCCTGGCTGGTAAGTTGAAACCTACATGCCACACTCAGCTCAGTCAACATATTGCATGCTACATCTGAATTGAGGCTCATTTCATATCCTTCAATGTCTGATTCTGATACCAACACCATACGGCTATCATCAAATGCTTCAGAGTTAGTTTTTTCCGAGCAAATTAATTTAGTATCTGGCGAACTTTTAGTGCAAATATGTCTTTCCGTCGAGCATTGATAATAATCCTGAACAGCCTGCAAATTCGTTTTCACATAAGATGAGGACAGTAACTTGAGAGAAATACATGTTTTGTCACAAATTTTAATATTCCTGTTTATACAAAATTGATTTATATTGTTTCCGAACAAAAAGGAATTCTTGAATGTAAACTGCAATTTAGGTGGCATGCTTAATGGGACCAACCAAGTTGATTGAAAATGAAGGGTAAATTTCAGAAAAGACATACAAAGTAAGCAAAATATTTTAAAGTTTTATCCCTCAAGTAACATTACTGTTATATCCTCATCTAGTTCTACGAGTCCCCTGGCTTGGTGAGTTCCCACTCATGAGAGCAGGAAGTTGTGACCTTACAACATGACTATCTGAATATTAAACACAAAGATAGCATACTGCGCTACTGCAATATGATCATGCAATGGAGCCTTTATTCATAAGATACATTCACTATGAACACCTCTTCTGGCATAAATTAAGTTGACATAAACGAAAGAGAACTTAGATATGAATTTTATTGAAACACTCTATGGTACCTGCCACTGAGATGAGGCCAAACGTACCCTCGGCCTAATAGATCTCACATACTCGTAAGCAACATTCGGAGTCATCAGCTTGTGTTCCACCTGCATTTAAAGGTGGAGGCATCAAAATTGTTTCCAAGTAGTAACTGGTTAACCACTAAAAGTCCTGGGCTACATACCAGGTAACATAGGACAACAGTTGTACTCCGGCCACGACCAGCCTTACAGTGAACATATGTAGTTTTACCACAGGACGCATTATCTATATCAAGAAAAGACCAAATAACAGAGATTCTTGAGGTTTCAATTTACAGTCATTTTTATGCAAAACAAATTACTAAACGTTTCATGCCGGATTTAGAGCAGGAGATGAAAAGAAGGTGAAAACTACACCTCAGATATGAAACCAAAATGAGACTACCATTCACAAAAATCCATGCTATCGTAAACCTAATATACATATCACGACTACCTTGTCTTGAATCTAACATTTGAGGGATCATAATTCAATTCATAACTAGGTGAAGTGTGACCAGCAAGAAAACGAAAATACGGCTACAAGAGCTTATAATCAAATGCACAATTGGATCAATACATAAAAATTAATGGTGTTTACAAGACCCAGGTGCTGTGGGTCCCAATTCTAATATATGTTCCCAAACATCATAAGTAACCAACCAGTGAAAGAATCACTTCACCAGCGATAAACAAAACCAGCACTGATTAAACGTAATTCTAGACAAATATATCCCATACAGGAAAGACTTAAAGAAAAAAACTTACCATGGATGAAATCTACAGCTTGGCGTATATCACCATAGCATGGAGCAAAAAGATAATCTCTTGTAGGAATCACCAAATGATTAATATCATGAGCCTACAGTTAAATTATCAAATCAAACTTTATTCCCATTGATACTTTTGTGCGACAGATTATTGCAAGTGTACAAGATGTTTACACATATAGCTGCATTCATGATGAACTTACAAAGCTAGTCCTGGTTTCGGAATATAAACACAACCATGCTATCATAAGCCAGCCTACAGAACAACCACATTCCTTCCCAGATCTAAAGTTGTATAATTTTGAGATAATGATTTGCTAAAAGGTAAAACTAATGATAGTCACCCCAGTAACATAATACTGTATATTCTTCTAGTTTATATCTAACCCCTAAACTAAAGAATAAAGATGATGTGACAAAAAAAGAAATGATCCAAGAAGACATACTTACATGATATAGAGATGTTGAAACGAGGGTTTCATATGGTTCATTAAGTGTAACTACACCATGTACACCAAGTTCCTTCAGGCGTTGAACATCACACGGAAATGGCACGGCACCTAACAATATAAACTGAAGAGAAATAAAAAAAGAGAAGGTAGTAAGCATAGAACATATTGTCAATTTACACACAAGGTTTAATGAAATGAGTCAAATGACACAAGATCAAAATAACTATATGAAATGATCAAATTAAATGTAGAATCACAATTTTGCATTGTGGGACTTCAGTCCATGTATTGAAATAATCCGTCCATGTATTGAAATAATCCATACTATACATGATAGTGAAAGTAAGCAATTGTGTTTAATCTTAAATACAATACACACAAAGAAAGTAAAATCAGATCTGCTATGTACAATATCAGTATTCACCTAAATGAAAAACACTTAAGAGATAATAAAACTGTGATCTTAATCTTATGCAGATTCCATTTTCATATTGATGTAAATGCTAGGAAGACAGATTTTGTGATGTTACATATAAACAAATCATGAAATCACTTCAATATACAAGATGGCTAATGATTAAAGAATATCTGGAAAGCATCCCTTCAAAGATGGCAAGTCCCACTTTTTACTGTCATGTATAGCTCAGGAGCAAATGTCAATGACCGTCACCAAGGTTAATGAGGTTATTTCCGGCACGACCGATATGAAGTTGTATACAGTGACTAGGCACAAGGAATAGGTATGCCAAACCAACTAATATGCTAAATAAATGATCCAAGACCAAATATGGACACATATTTCTACTGCTAATGCTTGTCATAGGCTCATAGCATCACAAAACTAATTGTTTACCTAAACATACAACTTAAAAATTGATTGTAATATCGAGTTTTGTTTTCATACCTCATCAACTCTATCCCACCAACGGAACTCGGACTGAATCTTGTTCCTCACAAGATTATACAGCAAAGTCGGATAAAATAGAGCACGAGCTCCCGCCCCTACCAAAACCCTCTTGGTAATGAAAACAACAACAGACTGATCACCGCGAGATACATGCTTCTCAACACTTTCCTCCTTCCCTCCCCCCTCATTCAATTCCACAATAAACATTTCTACAACAACAAAATCAAATGCAAAATCAATTACCACACAACTTAGCAAACTAATCCAATTCAATCTTTTCTTGATAAAGAAAATCATAGATGGTGATCACAAACAAAATCAAATTTAAGAATTGAGCATACCAACAAAATCACAACCGCATACAATCAAAACCCACAAATGATCATAACAAAAAAGTCCAAGAAAACCAAAATCACATAAAATATTAAACACTAGACAAGGAGAAAACAAACCCAAAAGAGAAATGGGAGGTTGTTGTAAAGTGAAACTCAGACAAGAAATAGAGAAAGGGGGTGGTTGTTGGTGTAGAGTGAGAGAAGCAAGCAAGCAAGCAAGGGACTCTTTGTTTTCTTTTTCTCTCAACAAACTGACTGTTGGAATTACTACTTGTTTATTTATATCAGTTTATTAAATTTCACACAACAGAACAGATACAATTATAGTAAGTACCAACACTAGTTGTTCCTTCTTGGTGTCTTCAATTTTAAGAGTTTATAGCCGTAATCGATTCGCATTTTGCGGATTATCGCGAAATTCGGGTTTGTTGTGGATTTAAATTTTAAAAACCGCACATTCGCGGTTTGGATGCGATTTTAAGTTCTAGAAAATCACAAAATCGCAACCACAACCGCAACTCGCAACATATATTTATAATAAAATATATTTTCAAAATGTAGTTAATATCATATAAATTAATAAGTATACACATTTATTAACTAATCTTAGATTAATGTTAAGACTTCGTTCATAAGATTCACAATCATTATAAGATATATAACCAAACAAATGGAAAATATAATTAACATGTAATATTTTTTATCATTTTCTTTTTTCTTTTCTCTCATCTCCATATTTTTGTATATTTTTAATATATTTACTCCACACGAAGCATTAGTTTATATTTTATTTTTGAATGTATATTTATCACGTAACTTAAACTTGAATTTATTAATATTCTGAATATTTTTTTTTGCAAGTTATTAATTATTTTAAAATAGGTGGTTGAACCGCAAACCGATCCGCAATAACCGAAAATTCGTAACCGCAATTGACGCGGTTAACCGCAACCGCAAATGCGGTTGCGGATGACAATTTTCTAAAACCGTTCTTCGCGGTTTGATTCGACTTTTACTCCAAAATTGATCTGATCCGAACCGCGTATTCGCATAGTTTAAATACTTCAGGCAGTTCCCCCACTACGCCATAAGTGGGCTACTGTAATGCAAGTGTTACATTAGGTATGAAATTTTTGTCCTATTGTAACATTTCTCAATTAGTATTACAATAATTATAAAGTTAGTGTTACACGGTGTTGCACAACATGTAACACTAGTTACTTTTTTATTTTTAAAATATTTAAGTGAAAATATTATCATAAAACTATTATTAAAATTATATTCTAGATTATTGATGAATCAAGAATGTAATATATAATATTTTACAAATAATAAAAATTATAATGCGAAAATATAACAGTCACTTTTTAAATTTTTTATTTAATGAATTAATAATTTAATAATTAAAATTAAAAATTAATATATAAAAATTAAAAATCATTCACGGGTTTTTAAGTGAAAAATGGGCGGTATTTTCCCCGCCTAAACGAAAAAAGCCCGTACTTGGTCAATTAGACAAAACACACTCCGTCAGATACACACTCTCTCTTGAGCTCTCTCTCTCTTCTCTTTGAAAACACACTTTCTTTCTCTCTCAAATTCAAGGATGAATCAATGATGAAATTGGAGATTTAGTATTTGAATACACAATTATATTTCTCTAATTTAAAGGTTGTTACTAAATATTCAATTTATTTGATTTTGTAAGGTTTCGAGGAATCCAAATTGGGGTTTTAGTTCTTGTGGATCGATTAATCGGTAAATATTTATATATTTGCTCTGATTTAACATATTTACATACTTTCTCTGCTTAACATATATACATGTTGTGATGTTTGAGGCGATTAGGGATTTGTAATTCGGCGCTAGGAGTTTGAAAATTTTCATTTAGTACTATTGGGTGTTATTCGCTAAGTTATGTACTAATTTCAGTTGGGTTTTCAGTTTTATGCTCATATCCGTTAACCCCATTCTGTTTGTTGATCAAGGTTTTCGATATAAAAAATTAGATGTTATTCTTCCCACTGTGAGTTTTTCATTTATCATTTATTTCTATTTCTTGTTGTTAGGCACAAAACACGCGCTAATAATTCACGCAAGTATACGCGTTCGCAAGTAATATAGAATAATTTCTAGTTCGTTCCCACAAAGACTCAGACTAATTATGTTCAATTAACACTTACTCACCAATGTATGATTACTTCTCAATGTCAAGACAATAACACTTAGATTTGATTAACTAATTATTAACTATAATTAACTACGAGGATTAAACACTTAATTAAAACTTGAATTAACAATATTAAACACACATGAGATCATAACTTCATTACTACTTCCTTCAATAGTTATTATTATTACCCTTAGCATGTAACGATGATGATATTAATCGAACAACACGAAACTGATAAAAGTCAACTTTCGTTGTACCAATACCATTCTACCAAACATCCACAGTTAAGATAGAAGTTGAATAGGCATCAATTATGTCGAGACCCTATATGTCTACAGAATTTGACAACATAACGATTTAAGCACAAGTTATTCCTTATGATTACACAGGGCTAGTAAAACGGTTAGAGTTACCCACTAATCATGCATACACACACATGAACCTATGCTAGCATGGCAATTTCTAAACCTCAAGATCCACCGTCGCTGCACAAGAGATTAACAGACAATCTTATATGTTCGCGACGCACATAAGATGGATAAGCACAACCTATGCTAGATATCATACAATCATCACACACTAAGGTATTAAAAAACTAACTAAAGAATTCCATAGTAAATCCGTTACGACCCCATGATCATGATTAGCCCATTATAGAACTCATCGTCACCATGGGTTCATATGAAAATATGATATAACACACAATATAAACTAATTAAAATACTTATTAAAACCAGAGTACGTCACAAGAGTAATAAGGTGTAAAGTAAAGAAAACTAGCATCCAGTGATACAACGAATAAAAGAATCACAAGAAAACGTATGCTTCCTCTTCTTCGTTGCGATGTGCTAAAACGGTCTTCTTCCTTATCTCCTCGCTCTTTGATTGATACCACGCCACCATGAAATGTCTCTGAAAACTACTTATATAGAAGCCCACAAGAACCAGCCGTCTCGGAAGTCCAACAGAATAAGGATTGTAAAAATCAATATAAAATTTGCCGACCCTGAGCGGCCGCCCAGCAATCCTGAGCGGGTGCCCAACTTCCTGAGCGGCCGCCCAGCTTTCCTGAGCGGGCGCCCAGCAGGTTACTGGAAAAATGCTCATTCTGCTCCCGATTTCTGCTGCGTTCTGCTCCTAACTTCCCACATCCAATGCCAAGCACTCCCCTAGGCTTATTCCTAATGAAATCTCCCCATAAACGCAAATTATACCCTGAAATGCACAAACACTGGAAAAATACATCAAATACACAAAATACCTGATTTTAAGACATCAATTCAAGCCATTATAAGACGTTCTAAGTGGTATAAAATGCCACTTATCACACCCCCAAACTTAAATCGATGCTTGTCCTCAAGCGTCACAGACTCAAAAGCAAAACAAAAATATGCATGAATGTAATCTACATGAAATGCATGGATCCCCCTCACAATGACTAAACCAACCAACTCAAAACATCTCAACAAATGCAGTTAGGCGAATAAAGATCAATCAAATCATGCACACTAACATACAACTAGAAACGTGGTGTGTGCGGATGCTTAACATATATGCTTCGAAACTAGACCAATTATCATAACACTTATAACACTTCAAGATCACCGGAGCTTATTACGGAATCATGCTTTTATTCAACACAATAACAAACGCTTATTTGACCGTGTAATGAGTGAGGTCCACAAAAGACTTATGCAATGACATCCATTTAGCGAGTGTTAGGTTAGTGGATCCCAGACTATAAAAGCCTTAGGTCACTAGGCACAAAGTCCCCTAATAACTTAATAACTCGAATACCAAAGAGCCCACTCGCGATCAATTATGCATTAACTCTTTACTTTTTTTTCCTTTCTTTTTTTCTTTTTTTTTCTTTTTTTTTCTTTTTTCCTTTTTATTCAAATTTCTGAGCAAGTGCGTTTCGCTCCATCTTGCTCAACCCTAGACTACTCGCATAAAAATATGAGCAGACTACTAGCCATTTGATGCCTAGCCACAATTAGCAATGAATTCCAATTTTTACTCCAATTTTTTCTTCTCATGCCTTTTATCATTAAGAGCCTATCATAAATTCTAAGCATAATCAATAGATTAACCTTAAAAACCATCAAACCATGACAACCATCTAGTCCTTAAGCATACTCTAAGACTTAGTGAAATTATAAGTGTTTCTAGCATGCATGTCAACCTACAAGACTCAATCATCACTCTAACGCTATCACCACACTTACATCAATAACACAAATCAATCGGTAAAGCAACGCAAAAGGGATCATAGTATATGCATGAGCTAAATGACATGACATGATAAAGCTATAAAATAAAATAAAAAAAACAAAAAAAAACTATATATGGCAAAAATATGCAATTATATGAACTAAACTATCATGAATATGCAACTACATGAAACACACACAAAAATATTCCTTAACTACCACCCCCAAACTTAAAATCTTCACTGTCCCCAGTGAAGGTAGTAGAAAGGAACACAGGGTATACCTACTCGGAGAAATCATCATCATCACCCTCAGAGGGTGGAGTATCAGGAGGCGGATAAGTAAAATCCTCACCAAAAATGGGCCACTGGATGTCAGCTCCAAGCCCTCTGAAAGCAGTCCCAAGTGCAAGGGTGAGCTCCTGAGCAAACCTACTCTACGACTCATACATCACATCCATCCTCCTTGACAGCCTCCTATACTGGGCATCAGCCATCCCAGCACCTTCCTGGGCTCTAAAAAGGCCTGCCTCATCACGAACCTGACTGGACCTAGCCGTGGTAGCACCAGCTGCTGGACATCCTCCTGGAAGACGATAACCCAAACAATGCTCCTCGGGCTCTCCACCCGTCCACTCCTGCATCGCATTCAGAGTCGCTGAGTCAATAGGAGCGGCCGACATCTGCAACTGCTCGTGAGAAGGCCAATGCACTCTCACTGCTCTGCACAGCTTTGTTATAGTAGATACATAAGAGATGTTCATGTGCTTCGCCCCCCTCAAAAACTTTAGAATCCCTTGGTAGATGAACTAACCAAGGTCCATATAATACTCCTCATTCAAGATCCCCCATAACAACCTTGATCGCTCAACTGTAACCTCATGTGCATGTGAATTAGGAAAAATATTAGCACAAATAAAGGCATTCCATGCACGGGCATACCTATTCATCACAATCGCCGGAAAAGAACGATACTCGTTAGATCCAGTCTTGAACCTCCACACCGAGCCCGGCTGACAGAGAGTAGCACAAATCAAATCCAGATCAAAATCCTCGGAGGTCTTCTCATTTCAATTCTCCTCCGTGGGCTTCCGCTGTCGTTGTCCAATCACACGACGAATCACCGCGGGCTGATAATCAACTGTAAGCCCACGAACAACAGTAAACCCATTCTTGTCCGCCTTTGCGTTCGAATAAAACTCGTGAACCACACTCATTGGAACTGCCTCCGGTGACTCACAAAAAGAAATCCACCCCTTCTCCGTAATCATCGGTAACAACTCACCATCCCTCCCCGATGGTAAAAATCCCCTCTCTTTCAAAATCGGCTTAGCCAGAAGCCTAGTATACTCCTCCTCAGCATCCCTATCCATCAAACGAGGTCTCGCAGCAGTTCCCCTCGAAGAATCAACAGTAGGAACAGTGCTACTGCTATCAATAGTTCGGGATCTCTTAGGTGCCATTGAAACTGAGAAAAAATGTTTAAGAGTTGTGTTTTGAGTATAGGACAGAGTTTTAAGGTTGAAAGTATATGGAAGTGTATATGGAGGAGTTGTGTGTATATATAGGGTATGAATTAGGGTTAAAATTTGAGTAGGAGTGGAGTTTGTGGGAGATAAAACGTGGGTAGTGTAAAAGAAATCGTGGGTTGTGGATTTGTATTTTGTCTTTGGGTTTTTCTGATTATTTTTTTGAATTTTTTATAGGGCAAAAAATTTTCTAACAGCCGGGTCCTGAGCGGCCGCCCAGCGTTGCTGAGCGGGCGCCCAGTGTAATAACCCCAAAAATTTTGGACTTTTTGTAACCCTTATGAATAGTGATTTTACTGATTATGCTGATTAAGGAAATTTTTCATGCCACACTATATAGGAGTACTGTTATAGAAATTCTAAGATCTTATCAGTACTTTATATGGGATATAAGTGTATGTAAAGATCGTCGGAATCCAAATTCGAACACTTTGATTTTTCCCGAAAATCCACCAGATACCGAAAGAATTGAGTATAAGGTAACATGATTAAAAGGATTTAAATTCAAGGATTTTAAGAGAGGATCATAAAAGGAATATAAAATATTGAGAAAGGTTTAGGGGAACCCAAGTAATAAGATCCCGGATATGATCCCTCGAACGATCACCGAGAACGAGAGTGAAGCGAACCGTAAAACAAATAAGCGACCAAGGATCAAGCTTATATAAGTAACCAAAGTATTAACCAAATAATTAAGCACTAATCAAAGAGATTAGAGGAGGATGACATCATCAAACCATAAGGGAAGGACATGTGGCAAAGGAATGATGCAAGCAATGACATGTGTGAGTGATGTCATCACTTTATCAAGATATTTGTTCAAAAATCTCCTCCACCAAGCATTTCTTTCTCATTTCCCAAGGAAAAACAAGCAAGCAAAAGCTCTCCCCATTTCTTTCTTCTTCCATTCGGCCTTTTCAAGAAATGAAGAAATAGATTTTCAAAACTCAAGTTCTAGGCCATGGAAAATTACAAGGTTTGTTTCCTTGGATCCTATATTTCATAACTTAGTTATACCATGAGTTTAAGATCAAGATTCCATGGTTTGCTTAGCTAATCCACTCATCAAAGATGATGATGAATAGTAGTGAATAGTAACTTACTTTGATTTTCTTGATTTTCATGAAAGCTTAAGGTTGATTAAGCATAGATCAAGGTTCCTAGAGGCTTGTTAGTGACTACCCACTCTCCAAGGAACGTATAAACTCTTGAACCCTTAGTTTTAAGTTTGGTTTTTTTGGATGATAATGGTGCTTAGATGAATGGGTTTAGTTTGATGTTGATGGATGTTGGATTTTTGTTGAATTGATGATGATTTGGTATAGTTTAAACTTTGGAAATCGTTAGGTTCTAGTCGTCGTAATGCCCGATTTTCTATAAACTGTTTTGTGATTAAATGTTGGACCCGAACACCCACTTCTATAAACTAACCACTTCCATTCTTAGATAGTTTATGTTTTAAGCTTCGTTTTGATATGTGGTTCGTTTAAATCCGATGTACGGTTTAGGAGAAACGACCGTTTTAAGTAACGGCGTTTTGCGAACAAACCATTACCCCTCGCCTTACTTTAAAATATTGGTTAAGGCCCTTAAATGACTAATTGGATTATGAAACAATTATGTAAAGTGGGTTAGACAGTTGGTAGGGTACTCGCGAAAGAATCTCCTTAAAACTCTTAATGGTTAATTTATTAAAAATAGTGGAGCCGAGGGTACTCGAATGACTTATGTGATTCGTTAAGCGTAGAAGTGACCATAAGCGAACGTTAGGGTTCAATTGGTTAAAGTCTAGTTTCTTAAGCGAACGGGGTTTAATTCCGACTTATGTTATTTTTTATAGGTTATCGGACCCACTCTAAGCTTAAGTCTATCCGGGAGCACTCAGGCAAGTTTTCTACCCGTTATACTGTTGTTGTGATGTAAATATATGTATATGCATTATCTTGTGATAAGTGCATGATTGTTATTAGCAAATCTTGCGATATATTGGAGCATGTAATATGGTATATATGCATGTCTGTTTCGTAATCTTGATATCTAATTGTTGATTCAATTGCTTATAAGTTGCATAATACCTATGCTAGAGATAAGCAATAGTTGCGTATACCCTTAGTATTGGGGACCCAAAGGTGAACATTTTTCTAAACCGGGAGTCGATGTTCCCGAGTATAATATATATATATATATTTATATATATATATGAATAGTTTTCATAACCATTAATCGAATAAGGTTTATTCGATAACTTTATTTTAAATAATGAATATTAGTTTGAATATTCATTCGAGGACTTATGACTCCATTTATTTTATTTAATGAATATTATTTTGAATATTCATTCGAGGACTTATGACTCCGCTTCTTTTATTAAATAATATTCTTTATTTTATTAAAGAATAATGTTTCGATAATCAAACTTATTTTCGATTATTCAAATAAAGATCGTACTTTCGTATAAGTATATCTTTGGTTATTTATTATTCATTTCAAGTATGAGTTTTAAAACTTCTACTTCAAATTATTTATATAGAGATTATCCTTATGAGAATATTATTTAAATAATAATATTCAGATATTTTCTAATATATCGGGACTGATTTATTTCATTAAATCAGCATTACTCCAAACATTCTTAAAAATGTTTTCGAGTCTTCAAAATGATTTTAAAAGTTAGAGCGGATCCCAAAACTCATTTTTGTATTTAAGATCTTTCTTTCGAAGGTGATTTAAATACTCGCTCAAAACCCGAGGGATCCGGCTCTGTGGTGTATTTTATATTCGCAACAAGGTTGCTGTTTTGATAAATGAATTGATTACTTACCCAACGTTCGGGAAGTAAGTCCATCTATTGAGTCGGCATAAGCAACATGGGCTCAGTGGGCATCCATGAAAGTGTAAGTGGCTCAGTGGGAGTCCATCAAATGCGTAAGTGGCTGAGTGGCAGTCCAGCATAAGGCCGTATTGCGGCCAGGGTGATTACCAGTGGGGAATTCGTCCATCTACTAGTAGAAAAGGTTACTTATTGGTATCTTTGCCTGATCAGCAAGATATCAAGTTTAGGCCAAGGTTTTCTCCTTTCCAAATTTATTGGATATTGCAACTCTGTTTATAATTTTCATAACAGAGGTTTTCAAGGAGTGTATGAAATGTATATATATATAGGTGTATATATATCAGGACTTAATGAAGTATCTCGTAACTTCATTTCTTTCAAATGATATTTCAAAGATTGAATCTATTCAAGTCTTATCTTGTAGTTTCATTAGTGTGATGAACTTTTGAAACTAATTATAACTTGAACGGTGGTAGTTCAAGTAGTATTCGGAAAAGATATAAGTATATTGGAGTATCTTGTAACTTCATCTTTTAAACTTATATCTAATAAATGATTATCTTATGCATATCAAAGATTTTCAGAAAAATGTTGAGACAAGGTTAGATATATGAGATCACCTTGCAACGATATTTTTATACAGTTATAAACTGGAACTCTGTGTATATTATACATGTCTGAGGATTTCTAAGATTGTGAAAAGTATATATGTATATATATACTGAATATTTTGCGACTTGTCGCGTTAAGATATCAACTTGGTTCATTTCTTCTTGACCAAGACTTTCATGAGTACTATGAGAATGCTCATATATTGTTAATTATTATACATATTATTTCGGTGGGCTTGTTGCTCACCCTTGATTTCTTCTTTCATCACACAACAACAGATAGACAAGATGAACAAGATCAAGCTCCCAATTCGCGAGCGGATAGGAAACGTTCTGCAGTTTCCTGTAGGCGTTGATGCCGCCGTAGCTGAGGTAGGAACTACCAATAGGCTAGGTTTTCAACTATTGATGTACCATACTTATGTATATTATGAATTGTAATAATGGCAAAGAATATGTAAATTTATTCAGAAACCCTTTTGAGGTGTAATGACTTATAATTGTGGAATAAAATGACTTGTGTTATTTTTGGTATTCATCTCTGAGACTATAACTTGTGGTGTGTGTGTATATTGTGGGGTCACAGTACGCAGTAGTTGGTTGACTGTTAAGATTAAGTATTGATAAGGGAAATGGAACTCGTGACAACCCAAATCCCCGACCCCGGATTTGGGGGTGTTACAGAAATGGTATCAGAGCGAAGCGTTATAAACCTCAGAGATGATGTGACGTTAAGATAATAAGTTCACTAAGAAAATAAGAACTCTTGCCAAGTTCATAGTCGAACTACCTAACTTAGTACTAACAGTTAAAACCCTTATGGGAACCCTTATAAATATCGTGATAGAAGCGTAGTTCGTTATCGTATATGGTAGCGGGACTCCGAACCCTGAGGTTGAGAAGCGACAGCGCGATGATGTTTTATTACTAATTGGAGATCGGATTGTGGATCTGATAGAGCGTCCTAACGTAGGACCGGATGATGTTCATATTGAGGATGTAGCGGTTGAGGATGTTGTCCTAGAAGGGATTGTTGCTAAGGAGGATCCCGTGGAGGATCCTGACAAGAATGAATAAAGGACCACTGAGGAATTGATGACCATGGTTAGGGAAACCACCAGAGGTAGGATTGGTCGGTCACTACTGGAGGTTCGTTCAAGTTTGTAAACATAGTAGCCATTTTAACGCGGTTTACTCGTAAGACTGAGAAATTCGAATGGACAGAGAAATGCGAGAATAACTTTTAAGAACTGAAGCAAAGGTTGGTGACGTCCCCTATGTTGGCGTTGTCGGATGGAAAATGAGATTTTTTGAAGTGTAGTGACGCTTCGCATGAGAAATTAGGGTGCTTCTTATACAGCACAGCAAGGTAATCGCGTACGCGTCAAGACAATTAAGAGGATATAAAATTCGATATCCCCACCCATGAGCTTGGGCTCGTGGCAATAATTTTGCCCTAAAGATTTGAGGCACTACTTGTATGGAGAGAAGTGCGAGATTCACAAACCATAAGAGCTCTAGTACATTTTTACGTAGAAAGAGCTCAACATACGTCAGAGGAGGCGGTTAGAGCTAATCTAGAATTATGATTGGGAGATTCTTTATCTTTCGGGGAAAGCCAATGTGGTGGCTGATGCCCTTAGTAAAAAGGAGAGACTCAAGATGATAATGTCTTTGGGAGAGTTTATAAGAGATTTTGAGAAAATGGAAATAGAATTGAAGGTAACCGGAGCCGGTACCGAAAAGCTGTTTGAGATTGCAATACAGTCCGAATTATTGGAAAATAACATATTGTGCCAGAAAAAGTGATGAATGAAGGTAGAGAGCCAACAAATAGATAAGAGATTAATACCGAGAAAGATGATAAGGGAATAATAAGGTATTCCTACAGAATTTGGGTTCCAAATGTTCAAGAACTTAAAGATGAGATCTTAGATGAAAGCTAGTTTGAGGAATAAGATTTAGAGCAAACCCTGAACGTGATAGTCAGGGAGGTCGACATCAAGATAGAAGGAACCCATAACATAATGAAGTGGAAAACAAGGATTTTTAACGTATAAGATAACCCCGATTATGGGAGAAGGTTGGAACATTTTATAATGAGAAAACAGAAGTTGAACAAGATAGGGAGAATCAGGATGGTACTCCTATTGGGCAATTCATGGACCTGCCTACACAGAACTTAGACTATTATCCCCAACCACCACCCTGAGGAAACAATGCGGCGAGAAATTCTTTCAGGACCTTTAAGTCGCTAAGCTCTTAGAGTTCCAAGGAACAAGCTGACCCAGTCGAGGCAAGAGCCTGGCTAAAGGAAATATAGGAATCATTTGAGATTCTAAATGATGGACGAATCACAAAAGACTGTTTTTGTCACTTACCCTCCTAAGAGAGGGGCCACCCGCTGGTGAAAGACCAAGAAAGGCACGGAGCCAGAGGTTAGAATAAACTGATTAAAGTTCAGTCAATTGTTTTCGGGAAAGTAATTCCCTAGGTTATGGAGATACTGTAAAAGCTTTAGAGCCAGAACAAAGGCGGACGAGTATGATAAAATATGAAGCTAAGTTGTAAAAGTTGTCAAGATTCGTTCTGATGACAAGAATCCCAGAACGATGTGATGTTTGAAGTCAATGATTAGTGGGTTCATGAAATGATTGTAAGAGAAAGGAAAATAAAAAGAAACTGAAGTGGAAAGGAGAATAAAGATAATAGAGTTTGAGGAATGATAAGGGAGTTGGGTATGAGGAAACCCTAAAGACTCGTAGCAATAGAAATAGAAAAGTATGTATTCGTCAGGATAAGGGTGATTCACCATAAGTTAAAGTTGATGGTTGAAGGCATAAGAGATACATATATTTTATCCCCTGTAAGTTGGGAGGATTCGAGGAAACCTTGAGATAGTTCAAAGGATAAATAATGAGACACAGATAGACTGAGTAGCAAGAAAGTAAGAAATTAGGAAAATTGGATGAAGGAAGTGACCTTCAAGAATGTGAAGTGTAAGACTGGTGGCATGATACCCAGAAAGGGAGACGCCAGGTATGAAAGATATCCCAACATTGAGATGACTGTTGAGATAAACAACAAAAGTAAATGAGGAATTATTAAGAAGAAGTTCACGTTGAACACGACCAATATCTTCCTGAACATCCCTGTTGTCATTACCAAATAAGGAAAGAAAAGCGGGTAAACATTGTTATCTTTTGAAGGCCATATGGGTTGACCTCAGTTTGAATAAGGATGCTATTATGAAATTGGTATAGACTATCGAGGTGGGAATTATTGAATAAGATAATCTATCAAGGATATATGACTTGATTTATCCATGGAAGGATGCAAGTACCTTTTTAAAGGTGGAATTAAGGATATAACTTCGATAACTTGAGATGAACCCTAGGGGAATGCATAAAGGTTGGCATTTCACCCTTAATAGGGACATTATGAGTTTGGGTAGTATGGAATGAAGGACTAAAGTAACAACAACCTTTAAAGATCAGTAGAGAAATTTTTCAGAAGTAAATAGACAATGGTTCTAGTATTAGTAAATGGTATTTTGATATGCCCTGTATCTAGGGAATACATGAGGAATGATTCAAGGATAACCTTAGAGGTTTTACAAGGAAAAAGGTAATATTCAAAGTTCTCAAGAATAGAAATTTTGATAAAGGAAATGTGACGTAATTATAATAATGTCAGGTGGGCATGTGTTGAACCATAAGAAAGTATAGATCGACCCAATGAAGGTCGAGATTGGTGAAAATGAGAAGGACCCAAGGTAAGAGACGTCCTAAGTATGATCGAGAGTCAGTCGTGACAATGTTCACATCTAAAGACTAAGGCAGTGACTTATGGAAAAATGGTGATTTTTTTTTATCACAAGGACTTAAGAAAAGCATTTTTACATAAGCAGTGATTGAAATGAGGTAGAAAATTTATTTGGAGGTGGTTAAAATGACATTGATTGTAAGGAAATTTTACTATCAGGAAAGGCCAAAGAGGTGGCCGATACCTTAAATGTAAGAGGATAATTATAGGCGCTCGTGCCAGAGGAATACAGTGATGATGGTTGAAGCCGTGAAGGTTGTATTATGGTTTGGAAGATTGACATTCCTTCTGATGACTGTGCAATACCCAACCGTAATAGTAGTTTGGTAAAGGTTTAATTCGTGTAATTGCCATGAGCGGGCTATCTATCTTAGAAGGTACTATCTTGAGATAAGCCAGGACCATGTTACGAAATGACTAAATGAACCTTTGAGATGCATGTCTCCCAATAAAGACATATGGTTAATAATGGTATTAACCTGCTATCATTGCTTTGATTGAAACTTTTCTGCAATTTTATCTGCTTCATGTCATGAAAGTACGTCAGGATCTGGAGTGTTCTTCATGAATTATGAATGGTGATTATGTTAACTCCTTAGAAGAATTTGATATGACATGTATGGACTTCGTATGGTTAGCTATTAAGATTCCAAGGAAAACGAATGACGACAGTAGGTCAGTGGTGGACCCTAGTAATGCAGCAACGATTCTTTGAATAATGAGCCGATTACAACCGTGAGAGTTGTAGTGTAATGGATGTTGAGATTGGGTACCACTAATCGGGTTGTGGTGATGTATAAGTTATCATTAATAGACTAATTAAGTCGATTATTTACTTATTGAATACTTATTCCTTCTTATCAATAGAGAGTCATATTACTATACGAGGAAGGTTGCGGTCCAAGCATAGAATTCTAGTAACGATGATGTCTAGAATGAGATCCCAGATTCGATTTTCGATGTCGAGGGAGTTTCAAAGGTGATTGTGTATAAGCTCGAGCAAGAGCATGGGTCCATAAAATGATGGACAGAATATCAAAAATATTTAGGCATGTGAAATACGATGCTATAATACCTGATGTTGATATATATACATATAAGTTTTGTTCTCCTATGACAAACCTCTATAGTTCAGAGGTAGATTCCAAGCCAGATATTTTGTGGCAGTATATTTTATATATATACAATTCTCTTCAATTCATTCTTTTCTCTCCTTTTCATTTTGTATAATCTGAGAAGAACAACCCTTCTAGAAGGGGAGGTATTGCCGAATGACTATCTATCTGTGTGATAGAAGCCTAGTAGGATACCACATGTTGTTTAATTGCTTGTCAAGTACTAAAGGCTGGCCACCTTCTGTACTAACTATGCAATAGAACAAGTGTTCATGATCATAGTGATCTCTCAATAAAATCTTTTACTTCTATATGATAGATCAAGCTTTCGAAGATGGAAGCAGCAAAAGGAAGTAGTATCAGTGCGGTGGTATTCCGAATCTAACGCGTTCGTTATACTAAGGTTGACATGGTTATTAAAAGGTTATAGAACGCTAACGAGCAAAAGTATAACCAGTATAATATTTTGAACGGAAAAAGAGTGGGTATTGAGAAGCAAAAGCTATAATGCTAGAAGCTATGATGAGGGTCTGTGCAATATACTTGAAAGAATTTGGAATGATCACTTAACGCGGATTGAGTTTTCTTACGATAATAGATCGTATGTCAGTATCGAGATATCGCCTTATGAGATCCTTGAGGGAAGACAATGTCGATCTCCCTTATGTTAGGATGAAGTTGTAGAGCGCAAGATGCTCGGACCCGCAGTATTCCAAAGGACCAAGGATATAATAGATCTAATCAGAGGACGGCTGGTAGTAGCCCAAGATGGACATAAGAAGTATGTTGATTTGACATGAAAGGACAAAGAATAGGAAGTAGGGGACCTAGTGATGTTATAGGTATTCCCTTGGAAAGGATTGATGAGGTTCGAAAAGAAAGGAAAGCTAAGCCTATGAATTGTTGGACCCTTTGAGGTATTAAGACGTATTGGGAAGTTAGCATATGAGCTAGCCCTACCCCCGAACATGTAGCAAGTTCATAACATGTTCCACGTATCAATGTTAAGAAAGTATAATTCGGATGCCAGACAAATAGGGGCATATGAGCGCATAGACACGTAACCAGACGTAACTTATATGGAGCAACCAGGAAGGGTTATAGATAAAAAAGGAACAAGTGCTTAGGAGAAGGGTTATCAAACTAGTCAGAGTTTGGTGGTAGAACCACAATGTGGGAAAATTTACTCGAGAGTTAGAAAGTGCAATGCTAAGAGAGTATCCCTATTCATTTTCTATCTGATTCCGGGACGGAATCCTTTTAAGGAGGGGAGACTGTAATAACCCCAAAAATTTTGGACTTTTTGTAACCCCTATAAATAGTGATTTTGCTGATTATGCTGATTAAGGAAATTTTTCATGCCACACTATATAGGAGTACTGTTATAGAAATTCTAAGATCTTATTAGTACTTTATATGGGATATAAGTGTATGTAAAGATCGTCAAAATCCAAATTCGAACACTTTGATTTTTCCCGAAAATCCACCAGATACCGAAAGAATTGAGTATAAGGTAACATGATTAAAAGGATTTAAATTCAAGGATTTAAAGAGAGGATCATAAAAGGAATATAAAATATTGAGAAAGGTTTAGGGGAACCCAAGTAATAAGATCCCGGATATGATCTCTCGAACGATCACCGAGAACGAGAGTGAAGCGAACCGTAAAACAAATAAGCGACCAAGGATCAAGCTTATATAAGTAACCAAAGTATTAACCAAATAACTAAGCACTAATCAAAGAGATTAGAGGAGGATGACATCATCAAACCATAAGGAAAGGACATGTGGCAAATGAATGATGCAAGCAATGACATGTGTGAGTGATGTCATCACTTTATCAAGATATTTGTTCAAAAATCTCCTCCACCAAGCATTTCTTTCTCATTTCCCAAGGAAAAACAAGCAAGCAAAAGCTCTCCCCATTTCTTTCTTCTTCCATTCGGCCTTTTCAAGAAATGAAGAAATAGATTTTCAAAACTCAAGTTCTAGGCCATGGAAAATTACAAGGTTTGTTTCCTTGGATCCTATATTTCATAACTTAGTTATACCATGAGTTTAAGATCAAGATTCCATGGTTTGCTTAGCTAATCCACTCATTAAAGATGATGATGAATAGTAGTTAATAGTAACTTACTTTGATTTTCTTGATTTTCATGAAAGCTTAAGGTTGATTAAGCATAGATCAAGGTTCCTAGAGGCTTGTTAGTGACTACCCACTCTCCAAGGAAGGTATAAACTCTTGAACCCTTAGTTTTAAGTTTGGTTTATTTGGATGATAATGGTACTTAGATGAATGGGTTTAGTTTGATGTTGATGGATGTTGGATTTTTGTTGAATTGATGATGATTTGGTATAGTTTAAACTTTGGAAATCTTTAGGTTCTAGCCGTCGTAATGCCCGATTTTCTATAAACTGTTTTGTGATTAAATGTTGGACCCGAACACCCACTTCTATAAACTAACCACTTCCATGCTTAGATAGTTTATGTTTTAAGCTTCATTTTGATAAGTCGTTCGTTTAAATCCGATGTACGGTTTAGGAGAAACGACCATTTTAAGTAACGGCGTTTTGCGAACGAACCATTACCCCTCGCCTTACTTTGAAACATTGGTTACGGCCCTTAAATGACTAATTGGATTATGAAACAATTATGTAAAGTGGTTTAGACAGTTGGTAGGGTACTCGCGAAAGAATCTCCTTAAAACTCTTAATGGTTAATTTATTAAAAATGGTTGAGCCGAGGGTACTCGAATGACTTATGTGATTCGTTAAGCGTGGAAGTGACCATAAGCGAACGTTAGGGTTCAATTGGTTAAAGTCTAGTTTCTTAAGCGACCGGGGTTTAATTCCGACTTATATTATTGTTCATAGGTTATCGTACCCACTCTAAGCTTAAGTCTATCCGGGAGCACTCAGGCAAGTTTTCTACCCGTTATACTGTTGTTGTGATGTAAATATATGTATATGCATTATCTTGTGATAAGTGCATGATTGTTATTAACAAAACTTGCGATATATTGGAGCATGTAATATGGTATATATGCATGTCTATTTCGTAATCTTGATATCTAATTGTTGATTCAATTGCTTATAAGTTGCATAATACCTATGCTAGAGATAAGCAGTAGTTGCGTATACCCTTAGTATTGGGGACCCAAAGGTGAACATTTTTCTAAACCGGGAGTCGATGTTCCCGAGTATAATATTTATATATTTATATATATATATATATATGAATAGTTTTCAAAACCATTAATCGAATAAGGTTTATTCCATAACTTTATTTTAATTAATGAATATTAGTTTGAATATTCATTCGAGGACTTATGACTCCATTTATTTTATTTAATGAATATTATTTTGAATATTTATTCGAGGACTTATGACTCCGCTTCTTTTATTAAATAATATTCTTTATTTTATTAAAGAATAATATTTCGATAATCAAACTTATTTTTGATTATTCAAATAAAGATCGTACTTTCGTATAAGTATATCTTTGGTTATTTATTATTCATTTCAAGTATGAGTTTTAAAACTTCTACTTCAAATTATTTATATAGAGATTATCCTTATGAGAATATTATTTAAATAATAATATTCAGATATTTTCTAATATATCGGGACTGATTTATTTCATTAAATCAGCATTACTCCAAACATTCTTAAAAATGTTTTCGAGTCTTCAAAATGATTTTAAAAGTTAGAGCGGATCCCAAAACTCATTTTTATATTTAAGATCTTTCTTTCGAAGGGGATTTAAATTCTCGCTTAAAACCCGAGGGATCCGGCTCTGTGGTGTATTTTATATTCGCAACGAGGTTGCTGTTTTGATAAATGAATTGATTACTTACCCAACGTTCGGGAAGTAAGTCCATCTATTGAGTCGGCATAAGCAACATGGGCTCAGTGGGCGTCCATGAAAGTGTAAGTGGCTCAGTGAGAGTCCATCAAATGCGTAAGTGGCTGAGTGGCAGTCCAGCATAAGGTCCTATTGCGGCCAGGGTGATGACCAGTGGGGAATTCGTCCATCTACTAGTAGAAAAGGTTACTTATTGGTATATTTGCCTGATCAGCAAGATATCAAGTTTATGCCAAGGTTTTCTCCTTTCCAAATTTATTGGATATTGCAACTCTATTTATAATTTTCATAACAGAGGTTTTCAAGGAGTGTATGAAATGTATATATATATAGGTGTATATATATATCAGGACTTAATGAAGTATCTCGTAACTTCATTTCTTTTAAATGATATTTCAAAGATTGAATCTATTCAAGTCTTATCTTGTAGTTTCATCAGTGTGATGAACTTTTGAAACTAATTATAACTTGAACGGTGGTAGTTCAAGTAGTATTCGGAAAAGATATAAGTATATTGGAGTATCTTATAACTTCATCTTTTAAACTTATACCTAATAAATGATTATCTTATGCATATCAAAGATTTTCAGAAAAACATTGAGACAAGGTTAGATATATGAGATCACCTTGCAACGATATTTTTATACAGTTATAAACTGGAACTCTGTGTATATTATACATGTCAGAGGATTTCTAAGATTGTGAAAAGTATATATGTATATATATACTGAATATTTTGCGACTTGTCGCGTTAAGATATCAACTTGGTTCATTTCTTCTTGACCAAGACTTTCATGAGTACTATGAGAATGCTCATATATTGTTTATTATTATACATATTATTTCGGCGGGCTTGTTGCTCACCCTTGCTTTCTTCTTTCATCACACAACAACAGATAAACAAGATGAACAAGATCAAGCTCCCAATTCGCGAGCGGATAGGAAACGTTCCGCAGTTTCCTGTAGGCGTTGATGCCACCGTAGCTGAGGTAGGAACTACCAATAGGCTAGGTTTTCAACTATTGATATACCATACTTATGTATATTATGAATTGTAATAATGGCAAAGAATATGTAAATTTATTCAGAAACCCTTTTGAGGTGTAATGACTTATAATTGTTGAATAAAATGACTTGTGTTATTTTTGGTATTCATATCTGACACTATAACTTGTGGTGTGTGTGTATATTGTGGGGTCACAGTACGCAGTAGTTGGTTGACTGTTAAGATTAAGTATTGATAAGGGAAATGGAACTCGTGACAACCCGAATCCCCGACCCCGGATTTGGGGGTGTTACACCCAGCCTTCTGAGCAGCCGCCCAACATTACTGAGCGGGCGCCCAGGGGGTTTCTGGAAAACTGTTTTTCCTGCCCAATTTTTTCTGATTTTTTTTTTGTTTTTGGATAGGTTACTAACTTCTAAGGGTTCCTATTGTCACAAATCTTGGGTTGCCTCCCAAGAAGCGCTTATTTTACGTCATTAGCTTGACGTAGAGTACTTTGATCAAGTTGACAATAAAACGACACTAACCACTTTCCGGTCTGCCATGTCCCCATAGTAATGCTTCAATCGCTGACCATTAACCTTGAATGCTTGGCCCAGATCATTCTCAAAAATCTCCACCGCTCCATGTGGAAACACAGTTTTGACAATAAAAGGTTTAGACCCCCTTGATTTCAACTTTCTCGGAAAAAGTCAGAGACGAGAGTTGAATAACAGAACTTGTTGCCCCGGCACGAATGACTTGGGAGATAGCTTCCTGTCGTGCCACCTTTTCACTTTTTCCTTGTACATTTTGTTGTTCTCGTACGCTTGAAGTCGAAATTCATCAAGTTCATTTAACTGAAGTATTCGCTTCTTCCCAGCTGCATCTAGATCAAGGTTCAACTTCTTCAACACCCAATAAGCCTTATGCTCAAGCTCCGCAGGTAAATGACACCCCTTACCATAAATAATTTAAAACGGGGACATCCCAAGTGGAGTCTTGTATGCTGTTCTATAAGCCCAAACAGCTTCATCGAGCTTTAAATCCCAATTTTTCCTTGAAGGAAAAACAACTTTCTCTACAATGCACTTGATCTCTCTATTAGACACTTCAGCTTGACCATTCATTTACGGATGATAGGCAGTAGCAACACGATGATTCAGATTGTAGTGCTACATCATAGAAGTGAACTTATGATTGCAGAAATGCGACCCTTCATCACTTATGATTACTCGGGGCGTTCCAAACCTTGTGAAAATCTGCTTATGAAGAAAATTCAACACTACCCTTGCATTATTCTTCGGTAGAGCCTTGACTTCTACCCATTTTGAGACATAATCGACTGCCAGCAAGATGTACTGATTATTGCAGGACGAGATAAATGGTCCCATGAAATCGCTTCCCCAAACATCAAAGACCTCGACTTCAAGCATCATATTTAACGGCATATCATCCTTCCTCGTAAGATTCCCCATAACGAGCTGCTTAAAACGATCACACCTTAAAACGAACTGCTAGGCATCCTTAAACAAAGTAGGCCAGAAAAAACCTGCTTGCAGAATACGAGCTGCTGTCTTTTCACCACCATAATGTCCACCATAAACTGTGGAATGGAAGTCTCGTAATATCCCCTCCGTCTCACAGAATGGGATACATCTCCTGATGATCTGGTCAGCTCCTTGTCTAAACAAATACGGTTCATCCCACATGTACCACTTCACCTCGTGCATAAACTTCTTCTTTTGAGCTGCATTCATATTAGGAGGCATTATATTGCTGACAAGATAGTTCACAATATCTGCGAACCATGGCTCTTCCTCCTGAACTGCGAACAACTGCTCATCCGGAAAAAATTCGTTGATCAATGTCTTATCATGTGAAGTAGAATCAGGATTCTCCAATCTAGAGAGATGGTCAGCTACTTGATTCTCAGTACCTTTTCGATCCTTGATCTCTAACTCAAATTCCTGTAGCAAGAGCACCCAATGAATAAGTCTAGGCTTCGAATCCTTCTCTGAGACTAGATAGCGAATGGCAGCATGATCAGTGAATACTGTCACCTTTGTCCCAAGTAGATAAGATCGAAATTTTTCGAAACCAAAGACTATAGCCAAGATCTCTTTCACAATAGCGGTGTAGTTCATTTGAGCTTGTAAGGCATATATCATAGCCTATTTGTATATTCGAGGATTTAACTCAACCCAAATAAGAATATAATAAGTAAAAAGTGGATCTACCGTCAAAGAGATCTCTCAAAGTAACATCTGTCAAAGGATTCAGAAACAAGGTTCATCTACTGACTTGATGAATTAATTCACTGGAAGAAGTTCAAGAAATTGATCAAGCCTCAGTGATATAAATCAAGATTGTGGATTTAATCAAGTGACAGAGATCTTGTCAGTGTATCAGATAATTACAAGGATTTAATCTGAAGAAAATTAAGTATCAAAGTCAAGACATGAAGAAACATCACAGAAGTTAGTCACTCATGAACCAGACAGTACATCGAGTGTCAACATTGAAGTGGTGCAATTGATTCATAATTCTCAGTGATTTTCAGAAGAATTTCAGAAGAATGGTTGCTGTTCAAGATTAGTATTAATTCTCTATTAATTAATTAAGTCATATAGTTTAATTAAGAAAATAAATTAAATCTACAAAGAATAATTTATTGATTAATTGAATTAATTGATTAATTAATTCTGAATTAATATTAAGAATTTTCAGAATTTTAATTGGATTAAAATAAGTTTTAATTCAGCAAGACAATTGAAATTGAACTAGCATGACAATTTGGATTGTCATACCGATTGTCATGCCAGGTCATTTCAATTGTCTCACCGAAAGTTCTACTGGAAGGAGATAGTCTTGCTAGTTTAGTTTGATAGTCTTGCTAGTTCAATAGATAGTCTTGCCGAAAGTCATACTAGCTTAAACTGATTGTCATACCGAAAGTTCTACTGGTTCAGCAGACTATCTTGCTAGTTCAACCGATTGTCATTCCAGTTCAAGTGATTCTGTTGATTGAATTAAAAAGAAAGAAGCAGCAGAAGACACAATAATCCAACAGAACACAAATCAACCAGTTCAAGAACAAAAAAAGAAAAGAAGCAGCAACCAATATTTCATCTTTCATCTGCAAACTTCAAGATCACAATTTCTAGTTTTAAAGTTAAATCCAAACAACTAGAAATCATTCTCTTGTTCTTGTGTAACTATCTAGCGGATCAAAATCCCTAGAACTTAATCTCAAATTACGTTTAGCATTTTAATCTTTTTATTGCAAAAATAGAAAAAGTTCATGTCGAATTTATTCTAAATTTGTGATAATTAATTTGAGATTAATCCATTGTAATCGATACCGTTGTTGTAACACCTTTCAAGTTTAATAATATTTTTATTTAACTTGAATTTTGTTTCAATTTTTTATTCCGTACTAAATTCGATTATTCGGTATTGTTTGTATTCAACCCCCCTTCTACAAACACATTGGGACCTAATAATTGGTATTAGAGCCTTCTGATTAACGAACAAATCAAGATCCTAGACTTTTATGATTTTTCAACTCCTTGAATTTTTATTTATTTAAAAATTCATAATGACTTCACAAAAAGTTGGAATCGTTAAAATTCCACTATTTGATAAAGAAAATTATATCATGTGGAAGAAGAAGATGCTCTTGTTTTTACAAGTTGCGAATCCCAAATATCTGAACATGTTAAAGAAGGGTCCAAAAACTCCAATGGTTATTGAACCAGAGGTGATAGTAGATGATGTTGTGATTACCAAAGCTAGAACCTATCCAAAAGAGCCTGAGGATTTTTCTCCTGCTGAAAAAGAAGAAGCCTCCTTGGATGCCAGCCTTCAGTTAATTTTAGTTGATTCCCTCGATCCCTTGATGAATAGACATGTGATGAACTGTAAAAATTCCAAACACATCTGGGAAACTATTGAGGTGATTAATGAAGGTACAGAGGAAGTTAGGGAGAACAAGTTGGAGATCCTAACCTCTGAGTATGAACATTTTAAATCCAATCCAGGAGAAGGAATTACTGAAGTGTTTGAGAGGTACAATGCATTGATCAACAAACTGCACATAAATGGAAAATATTATTCAATCAGAGAGGTCAACAAAAAGTTCCTTTTAACACTGCCAACTCATCTTGAATATAGAATCACTGCCATAAGAGAAGCTAGAGATCTGAGTGAGATTTCTTTGGATAGACTCTATGGTATGTTAAAAACCTATGAGTTGGAGCAGATTCAGCAGAAGGAAGTCTACGGGAAATATATAATGGTCAGCACATCTACTGCTCTTGTAGCTGAAGGTCAACAACAACAACAATCTCAACAGTCGGAGAAAATGGTACAGTTTTCCAAGGCTGAGGAAAATGTGTTAGTAGCAGAATATGATCATCCTACTACAAATCAATCCAGTGATGATTTTTATTCCTTGGAAGAGCTGGAGCAATTGGAAGATAAGTCAATGGCCCAAATTGTCAAGAGATTCTCCAATGTCAGATTCAAGAGAAATCCCAAGTTCAAGTACAAGTCCAACTAAAACAGATTCCAGACAGGTGGATCTTCATCCTCTAACACCAGTAGTGGTGGATATAAAACAGGGATGGTTGATCAGAGCACCATTAGATGCTATAATTGCAATGAGTTGGGACACTTTGCCACAGAATGCAGGAAGCCAAAGCAAGTAAGGAAGAACTCTTATGATTCAAATCAGAAGAGTAACTCTGAAAGGGCTTACCTGGCAAAGGGAAGAAGCTGGGATGATACTGATAGTGAAGATGAAGAAGATGAGAATCTTGCTCTTATGGCTATTGATGGAAAAGCTTCATCGTCAAGAAAAGAGGTAAAATTTACTGATGCTGAATTAGTTTATCAACTAGGAGGTTCCTTAGATTGTGCTCATCGTGATAATGAACTGTTAAGTCAGCAGATCAAAGACCTTGAGAAAAAGGTCAATGAATTAAGACTTGTGCACATTAATCAAGACAAGTTAAAAGAACAAGTATCTTTTCTAGAGAATAGAGTTAACTGTTATAGACAACTCGAAACTATTCTCAAAGACAAGATCGCCGGTCTTGAGGCTAAGGTTAGAGCCTACTTCAATTCTTGTTCGAAGGCTAAAGAGTTCTACAGTAAGCAAGCTGTTAATCAAACATCTGGAATAGGTTATGATTACAATGCTGCTATTGGAGAATTAGGTATAAACTCCCCTCCTCGTGTCTGTGCTAAAGGTAGGGAAGTACCACATGTGCTTAAGGGTGTTGATAAACCCCTCTATAAAGCATCAATTGCTGAACCATTTGATGCGACCTCCTCTATTATTCAAGAAGAAATATGTGCTGAAGATCATGCTAATGAGAAGGTTGTTTCCAAGTCAAGTGTGTCGAAAGTTCCAGTCAAAGTTGTGAAAGCAACTGAGACTAACTCAGACACACATGAGTTGGATAACAAAACTGCCATGTCTACCATGCATATTTTTCCTGTTGTTAATCCCTCTCATAAAGCATATGGTGTTGCTAATTGTATGTCTTGTGCTTTCAATTTGATGTATGCTTATTTTAATGGTAAGCATGTTTCTAGTGATAAGACTACTCCTCGTCAGCATGTGAATAATAGGAAGCATGATAGGTCTAAGACTGCTAGTCCTTCTAAGGCTAGAAAGGAGACATTTGTGCCTAAGCCTAAAAAGAAATTTGTTAAGGCTGTTTACAAGGTCAAATGTTCATTCATTGAGAAAGTTGAGACCATGAAAATTAAAAATGTTGTTTTGCTTGACAAAGGACAATTCTACAAGTATGTCGGGCCCAACCAAGTTTGGGTTCCGAAGAAGGTCTAATCCATTTGTAGTGCAGGGCATTAAATAGGTGGAACAGGTAGTGTGGATTCTTGACAGTGGATCGTCAAGACATATGACCGGAGATAGAGCCCTGCTATCAAATGTGGTTGAGAAAGCTGGCCCACTGGTTACCTTTGGAGATAACAGCAAAGGTTTATTTGAGGGATATGGCTGTTTGTAAGCTGGTAATGTTATCATTGAAAATTTGTATATTGTGCTAGGTTATTATCAGGAAGCAATATCTAACATATAGCACCAGTGATGAGTCTTGAGTATATTACGACATATCAGGCACCTGATGCACATTACACTTGGAATTGGACTCTAGTAAGATGTGTACAAGTGTACTCCTGGTTGGTGAGTCAAAAGAGAAAGTCAATGCACCACAGTTCATGGACTTTGCAGTTGCAGATCTATTGGACTATGCAATCTCTTCTTCACAATGTCACTTCAGGTTGATATGAACTAGTGTACCACTCAAGCAATCGTTATGAACATGGTATGGCACTCTAACTGAAGTTACAGTTTAATATGAACTAGTAGAGTCGTCATTTTAATAACTCTCTTATTACTAGGCACAAACATATTGTTTTATATGTGCAGTGAGTTTTAGGAGAAAATCAAACTTCTTTCTACATTAATGATTTCTTATTTCATTAAAATCTTTTGAAATCACTAGTGTACATCATTTCTCTCAAAAGATTAAATGTATAATTTTCATTTCTTAAAGATCTTAAGTACATTTTATCTCTATATTGCCATATGTTCTGTGATACAGGTTCAGTCTCCAATGGCTTTCTTTCATTGACAGTCATGAGGTTGAAAACCCACAACATCTATCACAGACTGTAAAGACAAACACAGAAACAGAACCAGCCAACACTCTCTTACCACTAAAATGAAGTATGAGTGAGCGTGAGGGAGATAGTGCCTTAGTGCACCACATAAGGAAGGTTCTGTAGTCAACCCAGTAGCTCTGTCTCCTACAAAGATGAGTAGTATTTTAAACCGAGACAACTGCTAGCCCTCATACATCTTCTCAAAAAGATGTAATGGCTGAAAAGGCACAAAAACAGTTACTAGATTCATTCTCTCAACAAGGTGCGTCTATTGAAATTTGCCTGTCGGCCAGGGTATCCGTTGTAGTGTCACCACCTCAAACATAAAAAATTCTTGATGCACAAGGAAAGGTCACACACACAAAGGTTGAGTTGACGAAAATAAGAGTTTTGACCATTTTAAGGTCAGATTAGATTGTTCAAGGTTCGTTAATGGACCAATTGCCTTTACAGGTGTTAGGAGAGGATACTGATCCAAAAGCCATATGTCATTGGTCAGTGTCTACCTCCCCAGGCTTAAATCCCCTGGATGCATCTGCGGATAGTGGATCTGACATAGGCGCAGATCGGCAACTTGTTGACAATGATTTAGATATTACCTGATGAGTCATAAGGAAATGTCTTCACAGACATTAGAAGGGAACTTTGATCTTTATGCTAAATTCGTTGGATCATTTATTGTTTACCTTCCCAGAATTCAAATCTGGAACCCTAAAAGGGAAACTAGCAACTTGTAGATTATGACTCATATTCATCTGACGAGTTTAACAAGGATGGGGATTTGCGAACTCCCATGGCACCACCTATGACCTCCTTAAGGATGGCTAAGGTGATTTTCCTTGCAGGTACAGCTGAATTTAGGAGCTATGAGAGAAGAGTGATACACTTGTGAGAATGAGTGTAAACACGAGTGGAGAGAAGAGTGAGACACATGTGAGGTACACTAAACATAATCACACACTCACAATGAGGAAGAAAGAGATACTACTTGTTATTTCTTTTCTAACCAAGTGAAATATGAGAACTCCTTCAGACAAAGGCATTCATTCCTTCTCTAAGGGGGAGATAAAAGCTTAAGTAATAGTTTGGAGGATTCCTCAACTAAGGGGGAGAAATAGCAGGGAGGAAGAAAAAGATCCTACATATGTACACTACACCACACCATTGTTGTTTGTAACTACGGATCCTATTGTACGAGAGAGGTGGTAAACACAAGGTGATTTTCTTGTAAGGGGAGAAGCTGTTTTCCAAAAGGGGAGTACTATTGGTTTTTATCTGCGGATCCTATTGTACGGGAGATGTGGTAAACGAAGGTGATCTTCTTTAATCAGTTGATTCTCATAGGGGGAGAAGCAAGAGAGATATGTGCTTCTCAACAGGAAATGTGGTTGTACAAAAGAAGATGAAACTACTTGAAGATATGTTCAGTCTAGAGGAACATCTATTTGGAATCTGGAAAATGTTAAATTTAATCCAGAACTTTTCTGCTATTTACTTTGCATTTCTGTTTATATCTTTTTCTTATTTGTTTAGTTGAGTTATCCTCTAGGTATTTGTTGTTATTGTCTAACAAACAAATAGGGGGAGATTGTAAGGCATATGTCATAGCCTATTTATATATTCGAGGATTTAACTCAACTCAAATAAGAATGTAATAAGTATATAGTGGATCTACCGTCAAAGAGATCTCTCAAAGTAACATCTGTCAAAGGATTCAGAAACAAGGTTCATCTACAGACTTGAGGAATTAATTCACTGGAAGAAGTTCAAGAAATTGATCAAGCCTCAGTGATATAAATCAAGATTGTGTTTTTAATCAAGTGACAGAGATCTTGTCAAGGTATCAGATAATTACAAGGATTTAATCTGAAGAAAATCAAGTATCAAAGTCAAGACATGAAGAAACGTCACAGAAGTTAGTCACTCATGAACCAGACAGTACATCGAGTGCCAACATTGAAGTAGTGGAATTGATTCATAATTCTCAGTGATTTTCAGAAGATTTTCAGAAGAATGGTTGCTGTTCAAGATTAGTATTAATTCTCTATTAATTAATTAAGTCATATAGTTTAATTAAGAAAATAAATTAAATCTGCAAAATATAATTTATTGATTAATTGAATTAATTGATTAATTAATTCTGAATTAATATTAAGAATTTTCAGAATTTTAATTGGATTAAAATCAGTTTTAATTCAGCAAGACAATTGAAATTGAACTAGCATGACAATCTGGATTGTCATACCGATTGTCATGCCAGGTCATTTCAATTGTCTCACCGAAAGTTCTACTGGAAGGAGATAGTCTTGCTAGTTCAGTTTGATAGTCTTGCTAGTTCAACATATAGTCTTGCCGAAAGTCATACTAGCTTAAACTGATTGTCATACCGAAAGTTCTACTGGTTCAGCAGATTATCTTGCTAGTTCAACTGATTGTCATTCCAGTTCAAGTGATTCTGTTGATTGAATTAAAAAGACAAAAGCAGCAGAAGACACAATAATCCAACAGAACACAAGTCAACCAGTCAAGAACAAAAAAAGAAAAGAAGCAGCATCCAATATTTCATCTTTCATCTGCAAACTTCAAGATCACAATTTCTAGTTTTAAAGTTAAATCCAAACAACTAGAAATCATTCTCTTGTTCTTGTGTAACTATCTAGCGGATCAAAATCCCTAGAACTTAATCTCAAATTGCGTTTAGCACTTGAATCTTTTTATTGCAAAAATAGAAAAAGTTCATGTCGAATTTATTCTAAATTTGTGATAATTAATTTGAGATTAATCCCTTGTAATCGATACCATTGTTGTAACACCTTTCAAGTTTAATAATATTTTTATTTAACTTGAATTTTGTTTCAATTTTTTATTCCGCACTAAGTGATTATCTTTCTCGAGTAAGTTGCACAACGGCTTAGATATCTTCGAGAAGTCCTTGATGAAACGCCGATAAAAACCCGCATGACCAAGAAAACTACGGATTCCTTTCATAGAAATAGGTGGTGGAAGATTTTCAATGACTCCCACATTGGCTTTGTCCACCTTAAGACCCTTGCTAGAGACTTTATGCCCAAGAATAATGCCTTCACGCACCATAAAGTGACATTTTTCCCAATTGAGCACCAAATTAGTTTCCACACATCTTTTGAGCACCGAACGAAGATTATTCAAACATTCATCATACGAATGTCCAAAGACGGAGAAGTCGTCCATGAACACTTCGACATTGTTTCCAATCATATCATAGAATATAACCATCATACATCTCTGAAAAGTGGCAGGTGCACCACATAAGCCAAACGATACTCTACGAAAAGCAAATGTGCCGAATGGACAAGTGAAGGTAGTCTTTTCTTGATCTTCTGGTGCAATGCAAATCTGATTATACCCTGAATAGCCACCCAGAAGATAATAATACTCATGACCGGCCAACCTGTCAAGCATCTGATCAATAAATGGAAGAGGGAAGTGATCATTTCTTGTGGTTTTGTTCAACTTTCTGTAATCCATGCATACCCTCCATCCTGTGACTATTCGAGTGGGGATGAGCTCATTCTTATCATTTGCTACAATAGTTATACCTCCTTTCTTAGGTACACATTGCACGGAGCTCACCCAAGAACTGTCAGAAATAGGATATATGATTCCGGCATCCAACCACTTCAGAATTTCTTTCTTCACCACTTCTTTCATGATAGGATTAAGTCGTCGTTGTTTCTCAACAGTCGGCTTACTACCTTCCTCTAGCAGAATTTTATGCATGCAATACGAAGGGCTGATCCCTTTGATATCTGCTATAGTCCATTCGATAGCCAATTTGAATTCTCTCAAGATCCTCAAGAGCTTGTCCTCCTTACTACCTGAAAGGTCAGATGCAATAATAATAGGTAAAGTAGATGCATCACCTAAAAAAGCATACCTCAAGTATTCAAGCAATGGTTTAAGCTCCAAAGTAGGTGCTTCCTCAATAGATGGTTTGAGCTTTCCTTCAGCATTCTTGAGATCAGTAGTACCAAGAGATTCAAATGGCATGTCTAGCTTTCGCCTCCAAGGAGAAGCATTTAGATATTGTAGTTGCTCATTGCCATCCTCATCATCACTGTCAAACTCCCCCACTAAGGCTTTCTCTAAGGCATCAGACATTAGCATATGATTAATTTCTGAAGTTACCGCAGAATCAATCAAATCCACCTTTAAGCACTCCTCGTCTTCTGTAGAGAATCTCATCACTTTGAATACATTGAATATCACATCCTGATCCTGCACCCTCATAGTAAGTTCACCTTTCTGCACATGTAACAAAGGTATGGCCTGTAGCCAAGAAAGGTCTTCCCAAGATTATGGGAATCTTCTTATCTTCCTCGAAATCCAAAATGACAAAGTCGGCAGGGAAGAAGAGCTTATCCACCTTTACTAACACGTCCTCCACTATGCCTCGTGGGTATGTAATAGAACGATCAGCTAATTGTAGAGACATATAGGTGGGATTTGGATCAGGCAAATTCAACTTTTTGAAGATAGATAATGACATCAGATTGATGCTTGCTCCCAAATCGCACAGGCATTTGTTGAAAGACAACTTGCCGATGGTGCAAGGAATGGTGAAGCTACCTGGATCTTTAAGCTTTGGAGGTAATTTTTGTTGCAGCACAGCACTGCACTCTTCCGTTAGAGCAACGGTCTCAAGGTCATCCAGTTTTACCTTCCTTGAAAGAATACTCTTCATGAATTTTTCATAACTAGGCATTTTCTCCAGAGCCTCAGCGAAAGGTATGTTGATGTGAATTTTCTTGAACACCTCTAGAAACTTACCGAACTGCTTATCCAGCTTTTGTTGTTGCAATCTCTTAGGGAAAGGTGGTGGAGGATAGAGCTGTTTCTCCCCTGTATTACCCTCAGGCAGAGTGTGTTCAACAGTAGTCTTCCTTAGTTCCTCCGCTTTCTCCTTTTGCTTCTCTTCTTCATCAACAACTTCAGCTTCTCCGTCTTTCGCTTTTTCAGCATCAACAACTTTTCTAGACCTTAAGGTAATAGCTTTGACTTGCTCCCTAGCTTCCTTCCTGCCTGTCACTTCAGTATCGCTGGGAAGTGTGCCAGGTTGACGATTGAGCACTGTATTGGCTATTTGACCGATTTGATTTTCCAAGGTCTTGATAGAAATAGCCTGACTTTTGCACAACAACTTGAGTTCCTCGGAATTAGCACTAGAAGGTGGAGCAGCACCTCCTTGTTGAGGATATGATTGCCTTTGAGCGTAATACTGTGGTTGCTGAAATCCAGGTGGATTAAACTGTTTACTTATGCCTAGCTGATATGGTTGCTGAATAGCATTCTGATTATTGCTCCAGCTGAAATTGGGATGATTTCTGTTGTTAGGATGATAAGTAGCTGGCACAGGCTGATGCGGTCGCTGATAATTGTTCACATACTGCACAGTTTCATTAACAAGAGAACACTGATCCATAGTATGAGAACCTGCACAAAGCTCACAGACCATAGCTATCTGATTGACTCCATAGTTGGCTAAAGAATTGACCTTCAAAGACAGCGCTTGGAGCTGCGCTACAATAGCTGTAGCTGCATCAACTTCCAGAATACTTGCTACCTTCCCAGGGATTATCCTTTGAGTTGGGTTTTGATGCTCATTTGCAGCCATAGTTTCAATAAGATTATAAGCCTCAGTATAGTTTTTGGCCCACAAGGCGCCTCCAGCTGCTACATCGAGCATGGGCCGAGATTGGGCCCCCAAACCATTATAGAAACCAGTGATCACCATCCAGTCAGGCATACCATGATGTGGACACTTTCTCAACATCTCCTTGTAGTGCTTCCAAGCTTCACACATAGATTCTGTTGGTTGCTGCGCAAACTGAGTAAGAGCACTCCTCATAGCTACAGTCTTTGCCATTGGATAGAACTTCGCCAGAAACTTTTGCGCAAGATCTTGCCAAGTAGTGATGGACCCAGCTGGTTCAGAATGTAACCAGTCCTTAGCTTTATCCCCCAGAGAGAATGGGAAAAGCCTCAGCTTGATAGCCTCATCAGTCACACCATTATATTTGAAAGTACTACATATCTCGACAAAATTCTTGATATGCATGTTGGGGTCTTCAGTCGCAACACTCCGAAAGAAACAGAAATCTGCACCATCTGAATAGTGCCCGGCTTGATTTCAAAAGTGTTAGCCTGAATAGCCGGATGAAGGATGCTTGACTGAATGTCATCAATTTTAGGCCGAGAAAAGTCCATAAGAGCTGGATCTTCCGGAACTATACGATCACCCATTATTATTGGTTCTTTCTGCTCACTCTCTTTATCCGAATCTTCAAAATCTATCTTCTCCGGAATATCAAGAACTGCGTCTGTCTCCTCAGCCGTATCCAAAGTCCTCTTGCGAGTACGAGAACGTGTTTGAATAAACGCTCGCTAAAGTACCTGAAACACAACTGGAAATAATAAGTAACACGTCTTCATCAATGAGTCCTAATGACCACTGATGGTAAGTACATAAACTAAACAAATACGCCGAGTCCCCGACAACGGCGCCAAAAACTTGTTAGGCACAAAACACGCGCTAATAATTCACACAAGTATACGCGTTCGCAAGTAATATAGAATAATTTCTAGTTCGTTCCCACAGAGACTCAGAATAATTATGTTCAATTAACACTTACTCACCAATGTATGATTACTTCTCAATGTCCAGACAATAACACTTAGATTTGATTAACTAATTATTAACTATAATTAACTACGAGGATTAAACACTTAATTGACACTTGAATTAACAATATTAAACACACATGAGATCATAACTTCATTACTACTTCCTTAAATAGTTATTATTATTACCCTTAGCATGTAACGATGATGATATTAATCGAACAACACGAAACTGATAAAAGCCAACTTTCGTTATACCAATACCATTCTACCAAACATCCACAGTTAAGATAGAAGTTGAATAGGCATCAATTATGTTGAGACCCTATATGTCTACAGAATTTGACAACATAACGATTTAAGCACAAGTTATTCCTTATGATTACACAGGGCAAGTAAAACGGTTAGAGTTACCCACTAATCATGCATACACACACATGAACCTATGCTACCATGGCAAGTTCTAAACCTCAAGATCCACCGTCGCTTCACAAGAGATTAACAGACTATCTTATATGTTCGCGACGCACATAAGACGAATTAGCATAACCTATGCTAGATATCATACAATCGTCACATACTAAGGTATTAAACAACTAACTAAAGAATTCCATAGTAAATCCGCTACGACCCCATGATCACGATTAGCCCGTGATAGAACTCATCGTCACCATGGGTTCATATGAAAATATGATATAACACACAATATAAACTAATAAAAATACTTATTAAAACCAGAGTATGTCACAAGAGTAATAAGGTTTAAAGTAATGAAAACTAGCATCCAGTGATACAACGAATAAAAGAATCACAAGAAAATGTATGCTTCCTTTTCTTCATTGTGATGTGCTAAAACGGTATTCTTCCTTCTCTCCTCGCTCTTTGATTGATACCACGCCACCGTGAAACGTCTCTGAAAACTACTTATATAGAAGTCCACAAGAAACAGTCGTCTCAGAAGTCCAACAGAATAAGGATTGTAAAAATCAATATAAAATTTCCCGACCCTGAGCGGCCGCCCAACAATCCTGAGCGAGCACCCAGCTTCCTGAGCGGCCGCCCAGCTTTCCTGAGCGGGCGCCCAGCAAGTTACTGGAAAAATACTCATTTTGCTCCCGATTTCTGCTGCGTTCTGCTCCTAACTTCCCACATCCATTGCCAAGCACTCCCCTAGGCTTATTCCTAATAAAATCTCCCCACAAATGCAAGTTATACCCTGACATGCACAAACACTAGAAAAACGCATCAAATACACAAAATACCTGATTTCAAGACATCAATTCAAGCCATTATAAGATGTTCTAAGTGGTATAAAATGCCACTTATCACTTGTTTCCTATTTAACAATTGAATGAACAATTTGAAATGTTTATATCCGCGGGATTACTTTACAGAATGTCGACAAGCTAGGGAAAACCGAAGAGGTTGTGAAAGTAGCTCCGGGACATTTCCGCAACCATTTGATGCCTAAATTGCTTGTTGTTCCTAATATCGACAAGTTGCTTATCTTATTAGTGAGCAGCGCAAGGTTTGTTTTTTAAGGCGTCTACATTTGTGTGTACAGTTATAGTGCCATGAATGCATATGCAGGATTTTAATGCTATTTTTATGGACTATTTCATAAATGACGCTTAGATGTCGAGACTTTTAACCAGCTTATAACATCCTCCTGAATTACAGTTTTTACATCCACTTGTAAATTAATTAATTCACACTTATATGTAGTTACTAGTCAGTATCATGTAGTTTAAGCTGAAACCTCACTAGGAACCAAACAAAAGAATTTAACAAACTCTTATGCATGATGATAGGTCCATATTATTGCATATTATTAATACCTATTTTATGTCCGTTTTCGTCATTTTATTAATAAATAAATTGTTTTACTTTGTTTTGTAGGAAAATAAATAAAATCAGAATTTGAGTTGGAAAAGGAGCAAATAAGGAAGGAGGTGGACTATTCTAGAAGTCAAGGGAATTGGAAGATAAATAGAATCCTTATTGGAGAAGAAGAATAATTTACTTTAAGAATCCTACTTGTATTCCAAGAACCCAACCCTCATATTTTCCCTATATATATGGGTCTCCCCTCTTGTATTTTATACATTCAACATTCCAACACCCGGGACATTCAATTAGTTATTTGTTTTGTTCATCTTTTTATCATGTGTAACTAAATTTGTTCCCTAGGATGAAGATGAAGTTAATTTAATTGCTTTGATATCTTCTCGTTCCTATTATTTGATTCTCATGATTTTTCTTGGTGCTTAATTGTTTAATTGACAAAGTAATTTTGATATATTATTGTTACTGGATTTATTTTTCATAGCCTATGCTTGCTCCATGAAGTTTTGATGGGTTATTGTTAGATAACAAGTTTCATAGTATATGCTTGTCTCGTTAATTAAAATTTATTAGTGAAGAAAAGAGAATTGATTTTAGGGCGAGTTGATATTAATTGTGATTAATTAACAGATTCGGATTCCTAGGTTTTTCAAATTATTTGATCTATTTGCTAATTAGGTTAATTCAAAGTCCTCTCAAATCGTATTGTCTAGTTCGCCTGATTTAAATTGTTAGGGTTTTGAAAATTCATAGTCTCTGTGGATCGACCTGTATTTGCTACAAATTACCGCTGTGCACTTGCAGTTATTTTACACATCAAGTTTTTGGCGCCGCTGTCAGGGACTATTGTTAATTTGCATTCCTTGATATTTAATTCTTCAGACTAGTTTTTTTGTTTTCTCTTTGTTTTTTTAGGGAATCGTGAAGCGGAGGAAAGTTTGGAAAAGAAGATCGCTAGGAGGCCTCGCCGTCTCTTTTGGAATTTTTGAAAGCACTTTTCGGTATTCCGTATCACCTCTCTATTTTTTTTTCTTCTCACTTTTATTATTGAATACTCCAAAAAAAAGAAAAAATATTTGAAAAATTCAAAAATATTAGTTAGGTAATTGTTAAAAACCAATTTGTTGCATCATTCATTCTCTCACGTAGGATCACATCATCTAGATTTTCTTTTTGTATTTATTGCTTTCCATCTTATACAATTGTGATGATTGCTGGAGAAAAGAGGTACGTACAATTTAGAATAATACACGTAGTGTAGTGCATCCATAACATGTTGATCACCTACTGCATGTTGATCTATTTGGTCCAGTCAATGTCATGTCTATTACAAAGAAGAAATATGCTATGGTTATAGTGGATGAGTTCACAAGGTACACTTGGGTATACTTCTTGCACAAGAAGAATGAAACTGCATTTACTCTAACTAATCATGTCAGACAGCTAGATAAGATGGTCAAAGATTCAGTTAAAATTATAAGAAGTGATAATGGCACTGAGTTCAAGAATTCAATCATGGAAGAGTTCTGCAAAGAGCATGGAATCAAACAGGAATTTTCTGCACTTGGAACTCCACAGCAAAATGGAGTTGTAGAAAGAAAGAACAGAACTCTCATTGAAGCTGCACGAACTATGCTTGATGAAGCAAAGCTGCCAACCTACTTTTGGGCTGAAGCTGTGCAGACTGCTTGATTTACACAGAATGCAACACTTATAAACAAGCAAGGAAAAACACCATATGAGATGGTGAAGAAAAAGAATCCAAATCTGAAATACTTTCATGTATTTGGTTGCAAGTGTTTTGTTCTTAAGACTCATCCTGAGCAGTTGTGAAAATTTGATCTAAAAGCTGATGAAGAAATTTTTGTTGGATATCCACTTTCCACAAAAGCCTTCAGAGTCTACAATTTAAGAACAAGGGTTGTCATGGAATCTATCAATGTATCTTTTGATGATAAGAAGATTACTGGACTTGAAGATTTCAATGATCACGATCAGCTGAGATTTGAAAATGAAGACTTAAATTCTGATTCTGTAAATTCTGATGACTTAAACTCTGATCCTGTAAGTACTGATGTCATTGAATCGGTGGTAATAACTCCAAAGGAAAATGCATATGTCCAGGGGGAGCAAGCTGGAAATCTTACCACATCTCAAGTCTCTCAAAAAGCATCAGAACCTGTCACTACCTCTTTAAGTTCTTATTCATCTAGTTCTGATGAGTCAAATTCTGATAATTCTTGAAGCTCTGATACTTCAAATCCTGAAGGATCCAAGTCAAATTCTGAAGTCTCAGAGAGCATAACTACAGGGGGAGCATCTGAAAATGCTGATGGAGAAAAAATGGATTAAGGGGGAGGATCCAGTTCTAGAAGTCAACTTCAATCTGCAAGGAAGTGGACCAAATCACATACACCTGACTTTATTATTGGAGATCCTGAAGCAGGTGTCAGAACTAGAACTGCAACATCAAATGAATATCTCTATCACTCTTTTCTATCTCAGACTGAACCAAAAAAAGTGGAAGAAGCTCTTCAAGAGGCTGATTGGGTGCAAGCAATGCAAGAAAAGTTAAATGAATTTGAAAGAAATAAAGTCTGGACCCTAGTGCCAAGACCAAAGAACAGATAAGTTGTTGGCACAAAATGGGTGTTCAGAAATAAAACTGACAATGATGGCATAATTACAAGGAATAAAGCAAGGTTGGTTGCTAAAGGCTACTCTCATCAGGAGGGTATTGATTATGATGAAACATTTGCACCAGTTGCTAGATTAGAAGCCATAAGAATCTTTTTGGCTTATACTGCTCACAAAAAGTTTAAAGTCTATCAAATGGATGTGAAAAGTGCTTTTCTTAATGGAGAATTGGAAGAAGAGGACTATGTTGAACAACCTACAGGCTTTGTAGATTCAAAATTTCCAAATCATGTCTACAGGCTTGACAAAGCACTTTATGGCCTTAAGCAAGCTCCTAGAGCATGGTATGAGACTTTAGCTCAATTCCTTCTGGAAAGTGGATTTCATAGAGGTACAATTGATAAAACACTGTTCTACCTCAACCATGGAAAGGACTTACTTTTGGTACATATATATGTTGATGATATCATATTTGGTTCTACAAATGCCAAACTCTGTGAGAGGTTTGCAAAGCTAATGCAGTCAAGATACCAAATGAGTATGATAGGAGAACTTAGTATTTTCTGGGCCTTCAAGTCAAGCAAAATGAAGAAGGAACTTTTATCTGTCAATCCAAGTACACCAGAAATTTACTGAAGAAATTTGGAATGCAAGATTGTTCAACTGCATCCACTCCCATGGCCACTACAACCAAGTTAGATAAAGATACTATCTCACCAGTAGATATTACTAACTACAGAGGTATGATTGGTTCATTACTCTATTTAACTACAAGTAGACCTGATATCATGTATGATACCTGTCTTTGTGCAAGATTTCAGGCTGATCCAAGAGAACCCCACTTAATAGATGTGAAAAGAATTTTCAAGTACCTTAAGGGTACATCTGATCTAGGATTGTGGTATCCTAGAGAATCATATTTTAAGCTAATAGGTTACTCAGATGCAGATTTTGCAGGATGCAAAATAGACAGGAAAAGCACTAGTGGAAGCTGCCAATTTCTTGGAGGCAGACTGGTTTCTTGGTTTAGCAAGAAACAGAAGTCGATTTCCACATCAACTGCAGAAGCAGAATATATAGCTGCAGGAAGCTGTTGTGCACAGATTCTTTGGATGAAGAATCAGTTACTGGATTATGGGCTAGAATTTTCTAAAATCCCTATTTATTGTGATAATCAAAGTACTTTTGCTATGACAGGTAATCCAGTTCAACACTCAATGACAAAGCACATCAGCATTAGGTACCTTATCATAAGGGAACATATAATGGAAGGTACAGTGGAATTGCATTTTGTTCCAACAGATCAACAACTAGTAGATATCTTCACAAAACCACTATGTGAAGCTACTTTTACAAGACTAGTAAATGAACTTGGAATTGTTTCAGGTTCTTTCTCTAAATCTGCTTAGTTTTTTTTGTTCTCATGCATCAAACTTTATGATCAGTGTTTACAGATTGTCTTATCTTCATGAAATCTGTTCTTTACTTGAAATTCATTAAATGCTGATTGTTATCTAATGTGGATCTTTAAACTCTGATAGTGTTTTGAATGTTCTGTGACTATTCAATCCAATGAGGATAGCTGTGCTAGATGCTGACCTAGTAGTCTTTAACATACTAGAAATCCCATATTTGAATTAGTTATTTATGTGGAAACTCATTAACACAAGAAAATTCTGATTTTGAGCTTAGTCAAGTTTACTTTGTGTATCTTATTACTAAGTCATAAATTAGATTCTTGCTTCTTATCTGTCAAATTCTTTTGTCAATAAATCTTGAGGATGAACTAAATGCTGATAAGCCTCACTTATCAAAAGAAAAGAAAAGATAAGAAAATAAAAGTCAGGTAATCCTTTGAGATCTAGAGTAAATATGTGGAAGGGAAGACCCAAGTGCATTGCTGGTATTAAGTAATATGCATTAGAAAAGCAAATAAATTTTCTTGGTGACTTTTCACATTCTCTGATCACTGGAGAAATACTATGACAACAGCATAAATTCTGATAAGTAGTCGTGACTCACTTACACTGAGAAGCCATTGTAAAAAGGAATTTCAAAAGATGCATAAAATGAGCACAAACAGTTGAGGTGGACTCTTGCATAAATTTGTTCTATAGTAGACTTCATGATTAATGACAGATTTTAAGCACTTTTCTTAGTTATGCCTTATTTCTAAGATGTACTGAAGTTTATCAGACTTTAATCTTTATCTGATATTCTGCTGAATGCACACACTTTCACTCCATATGAATGATGAAAATTACTGTGGTGATTAAGTTGTTTTTGATAAATAGTTCAGTGTCATTTGCATAAATTCTGAGGACAAGTTCTGATGGAAGTTTTGATGATTAAATTCTGAAGAAAGCAAGTCAGTATTTGTATGAAGAATCACAGAAAAAGATAATCACTTTTTGAGTATAGAAGCCATATTTTGATGACTGTTAAAATCTGATATAAGTTCAAGTTCTGATATTAAATCCTGATACAATCTCTGATGCTTACGTGGCATTATTCTTTACTTGACTTATTTGTGATAAAAACTGAAACAGTCATATTTAAATCAGAATATATTTAGGTAAGATAAAAATAGTCATAATCATTATGGGTTAGTGGTAAACGTGTTTGTCTTGAAAAACTGCATGTGCACAGTAATTATTGTTTATTTCTTATGCTCATTAACTTCTGCTATAACTTTTTACTGACTGTTATTATTACACATCAGTCAAGGGAGACGAGGCATCATTATTTCTACTCTTAATCATTAAATAGTCCTGAGTCCCTTGGTATTCCGATGGCTATTTAAACCGATAATTTTTGTCAGCAAAATCATCTTCCATTTTCTCACAAAGTCACTTTCTCTTTTAATTCTCATCATTTTTCTTCTTCATAATCAAAAATGGTTCTTTTCAATTTGTTCATGAACTATGAAACTTTCAATATAGAGTTGAGTTTTGATGACTGGCAACAGGAGTGGCATGTCACCGCCATTCCTGAAGAGATCTGGAACTCTGTTCCACAAGAGGTTCACACAGACCTCTTGTTCTTTTCGATGGACTATCAGCTCCATCTTGATCGATTGGAAGAAGAAAAGAGAGAGGCTCTCCTTCAGCAAGAATGGATAATCCGTCTTGCAGTGCTCTTTGTCAGCAGCAGGAGGAACTAGTCGATAGGTTTTCTTAGTTTAGAACTAAGGCTGTTGATGTTAAGCTTCTTAGACTAGGACTATCTTGTAATTTTTGCATGTAATCTATAAATTTCATGAAATGTACTCGTTTGATATATTAATGAAATTTCCTTTAATTGCAAGATTTAGTCTCTGTTTCTCTCATATTATGTGACTGTGAATGTTCTAATTATAATATGTTAATCTTTACTTCATCTATTTGAACTTTATACTTTGATGAATGTTTTGATTAAAATTATGGTCAATAATAAATTGTGATGATTGGAGAAACAGTTGAAGCACGGGTTCATGCATCAGAACCTGTGACAGTTGGAGCTCAGAATGTTACTTCTCAGAAAGAAGCTGCAGCTCAAAGTTCTGATACTTTGAAGAGGAAATCTGTAAGCTCTGAAGCTGCTAAAGCAACTCCTTCACTAGCAAGGAGACTAAAGAAAATGAGGGCAGAAAGGTACAAGGCCAAGCCTATATATGAGGATTCAACTGAAGCTGAGGAAGGGGATCAGGAATCTCTGATCTCATAAGAACCTGTGATAATTGAAGCTCTGCCATTCCCTACTCAAGCTTAGGATACTCTGTCAACACCTCCTGTCTCTCCTATTAAAGCTACAGATGATGCTGAAGAACAAACTACAACTTCTGAAATAGATATTCATAATTTGAATATACCAAATGTTCTTTATCTGGAAGCTCCATCTAAAGAAGCTCAACAATCTCCAACTCATTTTCCAATTTTAAATGCTGAGATACCATCTACACCAACCACACCAGCTCTAGAGATAAATTCTGATGTTCAGAATTTACATGAAGCTGTTCCTGAATCTCTAGTTGCTTCACACACTGTTGTGCTGTCAGAACATAATGAGTCTTCCTCAAGTTCTGAAGACAATGTTTCTGTTGAGACTCCAGTTCCAATTCTGGGAAAGGAAGAATTGGTGAAAAAATTTGTTGAAAAGGAAGCACCTATTCCTTGGGAGGATACTCACAGAGGTGTGGAGTGGACCAAGAAGTAAAATGACACTGATTTCATTCTAAGTTCTAACGTTTTGACAGAGCATATTGCTAAAGCTGATGAGTTGCTCACAAATGCTGATTTAAAGACACAACTCAAGATCACTGCTCTTTCTACCAAACATCTTCAAGGTCTACATTCTTCTACTCATGAAAAGGTTGATACACTAAAGGAACATGCTGATAAGCTAGATCTACAGATCAAGCTTGACAAGAATAGATATATCAGACCTACTCTTGAGAAAATGGAAGCCATTGAGAAGATTCAAGAGAAGCAACAGGCCCAAATTGATGAGGTTCTGGCTAACCAAGTTTCTCAGAAAGCTCAATTGGATGAAATCCAATCTTCAGTTGAACTTCTTCTTTCTCTCTTACTTCCTGATGATTCCAAAAAGGGGGAGAAGGTAGTTAAGTCCAAATACTCACCTACTCAACAACTGAAGAAAAAGGATGATAAAGGTGATGACCAGGGAAACTCTGATAAGAGCAGAGGTCAAGGAAAAGTTCAAGAAAAATCTTCTACACAGAACAAGTCAAGTTCTGATGCTGTGAATGCTAAAAGTCTGAAGTCAAGTTCTGATAAACAAAGTCTGATGTCAAGTTTTGATATTCTGATTCAGTCAGGATCTAAAGACTCTCAGAAGTTTTTACAAACTCTGAAGCTAAAAGGGAAGCAGAATACTGTTTATTACAAAAATCCTAAAATCCAGACACTTGATGAGGAGATAGCTAGAAGATTATTTCTGAAACAAAATCTAGGAATGGATTTGGAAACTCTCAAGGAGGAAGAAGCTAGATTTGGAGCTGAGAAGACAAATCTTAAATATAAAGCTTCTAATTACAAAGAAACCTCCAAGGCCTAAGGAAAAAGGCATTGTGATCAGAGAAAAGTCAAATTATGAGACTTCAAAGTCCAAGACTAGATAACAAACTGAAATTGATCTTAAGTCAAAAGGAAAAGAAAAGGTTGATGAACCTTTAAAGAATGAGAAAAAGATAAGTTCTTCCGTTCCAGTCTATCAAACTACAATGCATGATGATGATTTGATAGAAGATGAAACTGTTCAAATTCTGAAGAGAAGAAAGATAATTAAAGAATCTAAAATAACCTCTGACACTGCTCAAGTTATTCAGAATGAAGAACAACAAGTTACAGAAGAAACAACAAATTATGATCAAGTTAATTTGGAAAAGATGACAATTGCTGATAAGAAGAAGCTGTTATAGAAGAAAGCTACTCCAGTTGAACCAAAATCCAATCTTATGATGAATCAACTCGCAATATTTGGGTTGAGATCCAAGCAACCTAGAGATAGAACTGGATTAGGTTCTGATGAAGAAAAGATACAAATAGGAGTAGAAGTTACTCTAAGAGATCCTTTCATGTTGACAGAAAAACCATATGAACAAATCAGACAAAAGCACCTTGACAAAGTTTTTTCTGCTCAAATTGTGATAGATGCTCATGAGAAGGATAATCTAAAGGAGAAATTAATTTTATTTCTCAATGATGGATTAACTTACAGACTAGCTGATACTGATGTGCTAAAGAAGTCTGTCAGAGAACTTCAACATATTCACTATCTTCTGGAAGTAAAATCTGATGTTGCAAGAAGATGGTCAAAATACATTTTGAAGGCTATAAGAGATCTATTTAGAATCTCTGGTACACAGACTTCTCAGTATATACCAATGATTACTGAAGGTGATGGAAGAGAAATTCCTATGCTAAAGAACTCTGCTAAAGTGGAAGTTATTCTGAAAGGAAAATGCTTATGTTATAATGAAAACTCTTCACATCCTAGAGTTATCAAACTTGGTGATGGACTTGAAAGAACATCAATTCAAGCTCTCAGAACAACCATTTATCAAATTGATGATAGTAAAGATGAAGAAGTGATGCAGGTCAAAGCACAGTTAGTTGAAGTTCTGAGAAAAGCTGAAGACAAGCTGGTAAAAGATTTTGTTAAGAATCATTATGGATTCAGATTGATCCAGTGAAGTTGGTAAAGCTACAACGACTGTAAGTTGTAGTTAATAGTCTTATTAAACTCTCATTGCATTTGAACTTAAATGTTTTTGACATCATCAAATCTATTAACTTGTATATTTTGCATAATTTACAAGTTGGGGGAGATTCTTAGATATATTTGAGATGTCATGTCTAATATGTTTCATGTTTAGTTTTCAGATCTTAACAAACTAGAAATATCAGTACTTACTGGAATCAGTACTTACTGGAAGTCAGAACTTAAGGATATCATAACTTAGATTATCAGAAGATACATATCAGAAGATGAATATCAGAACTTAAGTACGAGAGGACTTACAGTTAAGGAAGGAAGCTGATTTACAGGAAAGAAGATCGAGACTAATACAAAAGAAGATATGCATGGAAAGAGTTAGAGGACTGAAAGAATTGTATAAGATATCTGATTGATATATTTTAGGAGACAAAATTATATTCCATATCAATTAGAAGTTATCTTGTAACTGTGTAATATATAAACACAGACATAGGTTTACACTATATGTGTTATCATTATCGAGAAGATCATACATTGTAACCTAGCAGATCTCGTGATATTTGTTCATCACTGAGAGAGAACAGTTCCATTGTAACAGAGTTTATTATATCGAATATATCTGTTTACTGTTACTTATGTTCGAAATCGATTTGAATGTATTCTACACTGTATTCAACCCCCTTCTACAGTGTTGTGTGACCTAACACACTTTTTTAAAATATTTGCTAAACCTAGTAACTTCATTTACCGTCCCAATTTGACCAATTAGACTATGGCAGTATTACATTATGGTTGCTTTCAGAAATACTTTGTTAGCTGTATCTTGTCCTTAGTCTACATCAACAGACTATAGGAATATTTTGCTCCAATGATGAAGCAATCAAATGATATTGAAAGTGTCTTCTATCCTTAATAAATCAACAGGGTTAGCTAAAGATGTTACTTTTGCATCTTCATTTATGTTATTTCTTGGTCAATTACTATAAAAGCTATACACCGATAAATGTTGTATCCATTACAAATAAATACAACATTAACAATGCAATATCAGTTGCACAATAGAAAATTGTATTTCTATTATAAGGAAAAGGTACTCATTTTTTTACTGCAAAGACATTGACTAAGTCTCTGATAACTAGTTTGTGCACGTCTTCAACCACATAAACTGCGGTGGTACAATGCTGTCAAGGCACATAGTCTTCATTTGACATAATTTTTTGAAACTTTAAATTTTTTGGTGCTTATTGCTGAATTCAAGATAATTCTAACTTTATGTTGTCCCAGTAATATTTTTTAGCTTGATTTGTCGATCGTACTTCATTGTTTGATTTGTTGTTTTGTTCGGAGCTTATCTTTACTACTGCTTAGTTTACGAATTGTGTTTTTGGTTTGAGCAGTTTAATGGTACGCCTACAAGACCAAGACTTTCGGTATTCTGCTCTGATAAACAGTTATATGCTATGCTGGTTGATGATCATAACAAGAAAAATTTGTTTTATGGAAGTACTCTGCAGAAAGCAATGTGTGAGGACCCCACCTGTAGCACTGTTGTAAGTACACATTCTACATAAGTTGATGTCAAGAGAGTAGACCATATCTTATAGAAGGTGCTTATTTTAAAAGAACCGAGAGTTTTTGTCTACTTATCACTTGGACAAATCTTGTGGTTGAGTTTTTTGACATTGAACTGCTGTTTAGATTAGCTTTTTTCACATTTCATAATCTCAGGAAGCTGCAAAACGAATTGGTGAAGAGCTTGTCAAGGTTTGTATTGATCTTAACATCAATGAAATATCTTCTTATGATCGTAATGGATTTGTCCGTGGTGCAAAGATGGAAGCCTTTGAGATTGCGATTTCGTGTCATGGATTCTTGCCTTCTGTATCTAGTTCTCTTCAGTTGTGTTCATATTAAAATGTAAACATGTGTAAAACCCAACTATATGTAAAAGTTACATTTACAGTTTCCAGGAGCTGGAATATTTCTGAATATGTGAACACGGGTTGACAGGAATCTATATGTATTCTCTGGATCTTTAATCACATTCATGATTTATTCCCAGTACAACACCTTATTAGCAAATTTATGGTTTAAAATACTAGGAAATTATATTGTTGGGACTGGTTTTACTAACAAACCCTTGTGGACTCTGGCATGGTTGTGTTAGATATATATGAGATGTCAGGTCTAATATGTTTCATGTTTAGTTTTTAGATCTTAACAAACAGGATATATCATTTCTTACTGGAATCAGGACTTACTGGAAGTCAGGACTTAAGGATATAAGGACTTAGATTATCAGAAGATAATATCAGAAGATGGATATCAGAACTTAAGTACTAGAGGACTAATAGTTAAGGAAGGAAGCTGATTTACAGGAAAGAAGATCGAGACTAATACTGAAGAAGATATGCATGGAAAGAGTTAGAGGACTAGAAGAATTGTATAAGATATATGATTGATATATTTTAGAAGATAGAATTATATTCCATATTAATTAGAAGTTATCTTGTAACTGTGTGTCTATATAAATACAGACATAGGTTTATACTATATATGTTACGTTCATCGAGAATATTATACATTGTAACCTAGCAGCTCTCGTGATATTTGTTCATCACTGAGAGAAAACAGTTCCATTGTAACAGAGTTTATTATATCGAATACATCTGTTTTCTGTTACTTGTGTTCTAAATCAATTTGATTATATTCTACACTGTATTCAACCCCCTTCTACAGTGTTGTGTGACCTAATAAGTGGTATCAGAGCCTATCTGTTAACACACATACAGTAAAGATCCAAAACAAGCATGTCTGAAGAAGCAGAAAATCCAACCAAGCCCGCGAAAATTGAAGAAACTCCAAAGACTCAAACCTACAGTCGATATGAGACTATCAGGGTTCTCATGCTGAGACCTTCTGAGTATCCCATATGGAAAGTGAAGATGGCTATGTTTCTGGAAGCTACAGATCCAAAATACCTTGATAGAATTTATGAAGGACCGCATAAGCCAACCAAGCTCTCTGTTGTAGTTGCAGATCAGCCAACAAAGACCATACCAAAGGAGAAAAGTGAATATATAGCTGAGATATCTCATCTATTGCCAAGGATACAAAGGTAAGGCATTTGCTGCATAGTGCCATTGATAATGTCATGTCAAACAGGGTAATTCAATGCAAGACTGCAAAGGAGATATGGGATGCTTTGGAAACAAGGTGTCAGGGAACTGATGCAATCAAGAAAAACATGAGGACTATACTTACTCAAGAGTATGAGCACTTTGACTCAAAAAGTGATGAGTCATTAACTGACTTATATGACAGGTTTGTCAAACTTTTGAATGATCTGTCACTGGTGGACAAGGAATATGATATTGAAGATTCAAATCTAAAATTCCTTTTAGCTCTTCCTGAAAGTTGGGATTTGAAAGCTACTATTATAAAAGACAACTATGCTCTTGATGAAACTACTCTTGATGAAATTTATGGTATGCTCAAGACTTATGAACTTGAGATGGATCAAAGAAGCAAGAGACATGGGAGAAATTCAAGGACAGTTGCTCTTAAGGCTGAGGAGGAATCCCCCAAAGTGGCAGTCTCAAAGAAAGGCAAAGGAAAGTCTCTCATTATAAAATCTGATTCAGAATCATCAAGTTCTAATAATGATGATTCAGAAACTGAAAGTCTACCTGAAGTAGATGTTGATGAAGAGATGATGAAATTGTGTGCTCTTATGGTGAAGGGTATCACAAAGATAGCCTATAGGAAATTCAGAAGGGGAAATAAGTTTTCTAGGAAAGGTAGAAGTTCTGATAAGAAGGGCTTCAGAAAATCTGAAGGCAAAGGAGTAAAGTCTGACAGAGAAGATTACTCAAATGTCAAATGCTACAACTGTGGTGAGAAAGGCCACATATCTCCTGACTGCAAGAAAGGAAAGAGTGACAAAGGCAAGGCTCTTGTCACAAAGAAGAAAAGCTGGACATACACTTCAGATTCTGAAGATGAGGAGACCTATGCCTTAATGGCAAATGCTGATAGCAATTCTGATGCTGCTGAGTTAAAGGTACCTCAAACAACTTATGCCTTTTATACTGATAATATTACTGAGTTGAGATTATATCTTAAAACCATGTTTATTAGTTACAGAGATCAAACTTTAACATGTGAAAGATTAACTTCTGAAAATCTTGCTTTTAAAAAGAGGAATGATTATTTAGAAAAAGAGTTAATTATGTTCCATCAAACTCAGAAAGAAAGATATGATGCCTTTTATATTAGAGATGAATTGATGAAAATAAATAAATCTCTAAAAACTGAGTTAGAAAAGGAGAGAGAGATTATCAGGACTTGGACTAACTCTGGTAGAGCAACTCAGGATATACTAAGTAGTGGAAACTGGAAAGAGGGCTTAGGTTATGGAGATGATAAAAGTGAAAAAGGAACTGAACAAGTTAAGCCAATTATTGTTAAACAGACTACTAAGCCAAAGGTAAATCCTGTTAAATTTGTAGCTAAAACTGTAAAGTCTGATTCTGAAAAGATGAAAGATATTGAGACAAAAGTGATAGCAGAGTCAACTTCTGACAAATTAGAACAGGATAAACCAACTGAAGTTAACATAGGCCTAATGACAAAGAAGCAGCTTAAACATAAGCTGAAAGAAATTACCAGTATGAACAAGGTAAATGAAGCTAGGAAAAATAGGAATGGAAAGGAAGGTGTGAATAAAAGCAACAATTATATGGTTGTTCCTAATGCTCCTCGAAAGAAATGCTATAACTGTGGAAACTCTAACCATCTTGCTTCTTTTTGCAGGAAGAATAAGAATATCAACTCTTTACCTCCTAAGTCAGGAGTTAAGAGTCAGTCTATTAGGTTTAAGCCACAAAATCCTTGTTTTCATTGTGGTAGTATATGGCATTCCATTTATACTTGTAAGGAATATCATAGTTTGTACTATGATTATTATCAGATAAAACCTTCTTTGAAGAAAGTTGCTTTAATTCCTTCTAGTGTAAAGTATGATGCAAAGTCTGATAATATAAAATCTGATAAGAAAAATGTTAGCATAAACTCTGATGTTAAATCCGCTGCAAAAGTTAATAAACTTAATAAGGCCAAAGGATCCAAGCAAGTATGGGTCCTTAAAACTAACCATTAGTGGTCTTTATGATGGCAGGGCAACAGGAAGAACATCCTAGTAAGGGATAGTGGATGTTCAGGACATATGACTGGAAATAAAGCCCTACTATCAGACTTTGTGGAGAAAGCTGACCCATGAGTTTCTTATGGAGATGGCAACATTGGAAAAACTCTGGGATATGGCAAGATCAATCTTGGGAATTTCATCATTGAATCAGTAGCTCTAGTCTCAGGACTTAAACACAATCTGTTGAGTATAAGTCAAATCTGTGACAGAGGTTATCATGTGGATTTCTTTGAAGAACACTGTGAAGTTATAAGTAATTCTACAGGAAAAGTGGTTCTGAAAGGTTACAGGCATGGTAACATTTATGAAGCCCAACTTTCAACAAGTACTGATGGTTCTGCTATCTGTCTGTTGAGTAGAGCATCAATTGAAGAAAGCTGGAATTGGCACAAGAAACTCTCTCATTTAAATTTTAACAATATAAATGAGCTTGTAAAGAAAGATCTTGTGAGAGGACTACCAAAAACAATATTTGCTCTTGATGGCCTTTGTGATTCATCTCAGAAGGCAAAACAAAGAAAATCTTCTTTCAAGAGCAAAACTGAGTCATCAATTCTTGAGCCTTATCACCTACTGCATGTTGATCTATTTGGTCCAGTCAATGTCATGTCTATTGCAAAGAAGAAATATGCTATAGTTATAGTGGATGAGTTCACAAGGTACACTTGGGTGTACTTCTTGCACAAGAAGAATAAAACTGCATTTACTCTAACTGATCATTTCAGACAGCTGGTTAAGTTGGTCAAAGATTCTGCTAAAATAATAAGGAGTGATAATGGCACTGAGTTTAAGAATTCAATTATGGAAGAGTTCTGCAAAGAGCATGGAATCAAGCAGGAATTTTCTATACTTGGAACTCCACAGCAAAATGGAGTTGTAGAAAGAAAGAACAGGACTCTGATTGAAGCTGCACGAACTATGCTTGATGAAGCAAAGTTTCCAACCTATTTTTGGGCTGAAGCTGTGCAGAATGCTTGTTTTACTCAAAATGCTACACTCATAAACAAGCATGGAAAAACACCATAAGAGATGGTGAAAAAAAGAAGCCAAATCTGAAATACTTTCATGCATTTGGTTGCAAGTGTTTTGTTCTTAAGACTCATCCTGAACAGCTGTCAAAATTTGATCTAAAAGCTGATGAAGGAATCTTTGTTGGATATCCACTTTCCACAAAAGCCTTTAGAGTCTACAATTTAAGAACAAGGGTTGTCATGGAATCTATCAATGTCTCTTTTGGTAATAAGAAGATTACCGGACTTGAAGATTTCGATGATCATGATAAGCTGAAATTTGAGAATGAAGATTTAAATTCTGATTCTGGAAATTCTGATGACTTAAATCCTGATCCTTTAAGTTCTACTGGATTAAGTTCTGATGTCATTGAACTGTGGTAACTACTCCAAAGGAAAATGCACCTATCCAGGGGGAGCAAGCTGAAGATCCTACCACATCTCAAGACTCTCGAGAAGCATCAGAACCTGTCACTGACTCTTCAAGTTCTGATTCATCTAGTTTTGATGAGCCAAGTACTGATAATTCTGGAAGCTCTGATTCTTCAACTCCTGAAAAATCAAACTCAAATTCTGAAGTCTCAGAGAGCATAACTACAGGGAGAACATCAGAAAATGCTGATGGAGATATCATGGATCATGGGCGAGGATCCAGTTCTAGAGATCAATTTCCATCTGCAAGGAAATGGACTAAAGCACACACACCTGATTTAATCATTGGAGATCCTGAAGCAAGTGTCAGAACTAGAACTGCAACTTCAAATGAATGTCTCTATCATTCTTTTCTATCTCATACTGAACCAAAGAAAGTGGAAGAAGCTCTTCAAGATGCTGATTGGGTGCAAGCAATGCAGGAAGAGTTAAATGAATTTGAAAGAAATAAAGTCTGGACCCTAGTCCCAAGACCAAAGAACAGATCTGTTATAGGCACAAAATGGGTATTCAGAAATAAAACTAACAGTGATGGCATAATTACAAGAAATAAAGCAAGACTGGTTGTTAAAGGCTGCTCTCAAAAAGAGGGTATTGATTATGATGAAACATTTGCACCAGTTGCTAGGTTAGAAGCCATAAGGATCTTTTTGGCTTATGCTTCTCACAAGAAGTTTAAAGTCTTTCTAATGGATGTGAAAAGTGCTTTTCTCAATGGAGAATTGGAAGAAGAGGTATATGTTGAACAACCTCTAGCCTTTGTAGATCCTAAATTTCGCAATCATGTCTACAGGCTTGACAAAGCACTTAATGGCCTTAAGCAAGCTCCAAGAGCATGGTATGAGACTTTAGCTCAATTCCTTCTGGAAAGTGGATTTCACAGAGGCACAATTGACAAGACTTTATTCTACCTCAACCATGGAAATGACTTACTTTTGGTACAGATATATGTTGATGATATCATATTTGGTTCTACAAATTCTAAACTTTGTGAGAAGTTTGCAAAGCTAATGCAGTCAAGATATCAAATGAGTATGATGGGAGAACTCAGCTATTTTCTGGGCCTTCAAGTCAAGCAAAATGAAGAAGGCACTTTTATCTGTCAATCCAAGTACACCAGAAATTTACTGAAGAAATTTGGAATGCAAGATTATTCAACTACATCCACTCCCATGGCCACTACAACCAAGTAAGATAAGGATACTGGTAAATCAGTAGATATTACTAACTACAGAGGTATGATTGGCTCCTTACTCTATCTAACTGCAAGTAGACCTGATATCATGTATTCTACCTATCTTTGTGCAAGATTTCAGGCTGATCCAAGAGAACCTCACTTAATAGTTGTGAAAAGAATTTTCAAGTACCTTAAGGGTACAACTGATCTAGGATTGTGGTATCCCAGGGAATCAGATTTTAAGCTAATTGGTTACTCAGATGTAGATTTTGCAGGATGCAAAATAGACAGGAAAAGCACTAGTGGAAGCTGCCAATTTCTTGGAGGCAGATTGGTTTCTTAGTTTAGCAAGAAACAGAAGTCAATTTCCGCATCAAATGCAGAAGCAGAATATATAGCTGCAGGAAGCTGTTGTGCACAGATTCTTTGGATGAAGAATCAGTTACTGGATTATGGGTTAGAATTTTCTAAAATCCCTATTTACTGTGATAATTAAAGTGCTTTTGCTATGACAGGTAATCCAGTTCAACACTCAATGACAAAGCACATCAGCATTAGATACTATTTCATAAGGGAACATGTAATTGAAGGTACAGTGGAATTGCATTTTGTTCCAACAGATCAACAACTAGCAGATATCTTCACAAAACCACTATGTGAAGCTACTTTTACAAGACTGGTAAATGAACTTGGAATGGTTTCAGGTTCATTTTCTAAATCTGCTTAGTTTTTTTTTGTTCTCATGCATCAGACTTTATGATCAGTGTTTACAGATTGTCTTATCTTTATGAAATCTATTCTTTAATTGAAATTCATTAAATGCTGATTGTTATCCGATGTGGATCTTTAAACTCTGATAGTGTTTTGAATGTTCTGTGACTATTCAATCCAATGAGGATAATTGTGCTAGATGCTGACCTAGAAGTCTTTAACATACTAGAAATCCTATGTTTGAATTAGTTGTTTATGTGGAAACTCATTAACACAAGCATATTCTGATATTGAGCTTAGTCAAGTTTATTTTGTGTATCTTATTACTAAGTCACAAACTAGATTCTTGTTTCTTATTTGTCAGATTCTGATGTCAGTAAATTTTAAGAATAAACTAAGTGCTGATAAGCCTCACTTATCAAAAGAAAAAAGAAAAGAAAAGAATAAAATTCAGGTATTCCTTTGAGATCTAGAGTAAATATGTGGAAGGGAAGACCTAAGTGCATTGCTGGTATTAAGTAATATGCATTAGAAAAGAAAAAAAAATTTCTTGGTGACTTTTCACATTCTATGATTACTGGAGAAATACTCTGATAACAGCATAAATTCTGATAAGCAGTCGTGACTCATTTACACTGAGAAGCCACTATAAAAAGGAATTTCAAAAGATGCATAAAATGAGCACAAACAGTTGAGATGGACTCTTACATAAATTTGTTCTATAGTAGACATCATGACTGATGACAGATTTTAAGCATTTTTCTCAGTTATGCCTTCTTTCTAAGATGTACTGAAGTTTATCAAACTTTAATCTTTATCTGATATTTTTCTGAATGCACGCACACTTTCACTCCATATGAATGATGAAAATTACTGTGGTGATTAAGTTGTTGTTAACAAACAGTTAAGTGTCATTTGCATAAATTCTGAGGACAAGTTCTGATGGAAGTTATGATAATTAAACTCTGAAGAAAACAAGTCAGTATTTGTATGAAGAATTACAGAAAAAGATATTCACTTTTTGAGTACAGAAGCCATGTTCTGATGACTGTAAACATCTGATATAAGTTAAGTTCTGATATTAAATCCTGATGGAATCCTTGATGCTTACGTGACATTATTCTTTACTTGACTTATTTATGATAAAATCTGAAATAGTCATATTTAAATCAAAATATATCCGGGTAAGATAAAAATAGTCATAATCATTTTGGGTTAGTGGTAAACGTGTATGTATTGAAAAAATGCATGTGCACGGTAATTATTGCCTATTTTACGTGCCCATTAACTCCTGCTTTAACCTTTTACTGACTATTATTATTACACATTGATCTAGGGAGATGAGGCATCATTATTTTTACTCTCAATAGTCAAACAGTCCTCGCATCCCTTGGTCTTCCATTGGCTATTTAAACCGACTACTCATCAAAGCCAAAGTCATCTTTCATTTTCTCACAAACTCACTCTCTTTTTATTCTCATCAACAAAAATGGTTCATTTCAACTTGTTCATGAACTATGAAACTTTTAATATAGAGTTGAGTTGTGATGACTGGCAACAGGAGTGGCATGTCACCGCCATTCCTGAAGAGCTCTGGAACTCAGTTCCACAAGAGGTTCATATAGACCTCTTTTTCTCTTCGATGGACTACCACCTCCATCTTGATAGTTTGGAAGAGGAAAGGAGAGAAGCTCTCCGTCAGCAAGAACGGATCATCTGTCTTGCAGTGCTCTTCGTTAGCAGCAGAAGGAACTAGTCGTTAGGCTTCTTAGACTAGGATTAAGGCTGTTGATGTTAAGAATCTTAGAATATGACTATATCTTGTAATTTTTGCATGTAATTGATAAATTTCATGAAATGTACTCATCTGATATATTAATGAAATTTCCTTTAATTACAAGATTTTGTCTTTGTTTCTCAAATTATATGACTGTGCATGTTTTAATTGCAATTTGTTAATCTTTCCTTCATCGATTTTGTTGTGCATATGTTATGTACTTGATGATTTCATAAACAAAACATCTAAGTAGATTTTACTTAGTGAAATTATGTAGCACTCGACGGATAAGAATTATAGTCCCGACGGATAACTCATTATAGTCCCGACAGATGATTAACTTATTATCCATCGAGTGAGTAGCTTATGTAATAATAAGTTTGTAGCACAGTTATGTATGCACCTTTGTATATAATATGTAGTAGCATATATATCATGTTGACTTTAACTAGATATGCAGAATAGGTTGATTAATTGTACATAATTGATGGCTTGTAATTCTGCATAAGTGATATAGAGTCAAGTGCCAAAATAGCTACCGACGGATGATTAACAAAGCCATCGACGGATGATCAAATGACTATCAACGGATGTTTAATATAGCATTCGACGGATGATCAATTAAACCATCAACGGATGTTCTGAAAGTCGACGGATGATCATATGAAGAATTCAAACAGCAGTTGAACAGTGAAAGCTGACACACAGTCGTCGAAGATGTATACAAACACACTGTGGAAGCCCATTAACTGGGTAATAGAGGACGAAAAGCAGCAAAGCTTAAGACTGTTAGATTTTATATTTATTCAGTCTTTTTGACTTTGTAATCTTGGTATTATATAAACCAAGAGAGTAGCAAATAGAAAAATAACTGAGATAGCTGAGAAACACAAAAACAGAGAAATCTTTGTAAGCATAATCTTTAGCATTTCCTGTATTCTCAGTAGTTCCATTTGTAAGCAGCTGTGAGCATTTCTGCACACAGAGTCCTCTCGATATATTATAGATATCTCTGGTGGAATTGTTTAAATCCACCAGAAAGTTTTTAAAGACTCTTGTTTTTAATTACTTATGTTTTGATTCATGTAAGTTTACATTCCGCATTGTGCTAATCAAAACAAATATATCTATAATCGAGTTGAACATTTTTATTTCAAGAAAAAGGTTCTAGAATTCCATTCAACCCCCCTTCTGTAATTCTTGCTACATTGTTAAGGGACTAACAATTGTCATCAAAGCAAGCTCTTAATCTACAAAGAGTTTAAAGATCAAAACAATTCAGCAAGATGAACAAGAAAGATGTTGGAGTCAAGATTCCTTTTCTTGATAAAGATAATTACCATCATTGGAAGGTAAAGATGCATCTTCATATGCTTTCTCAAGATGAGGCCTATGTGGACTGCATAGAAAGAGGCCCTCATGTTCCAATGAGAGCTGTAACAGGAAACGAGCCCTTTGTTCCAAAGCCAAGGCATGAATGGTCTGATCCTGACATTGAACAAATCAGGAAAGATAAAAAGGCCATGAACATTCTGTTCAATGGTGTTGATGCAGATATGTTTGATAACATCATCAACTGCAAAACTGCCAAGGAAGTTTGGGACACAATACAGATAATTTGTGATGGCACTGAGCAAGTAAGAGAAAATAAAATGCAGCTCCTGATTCAGCAATATGAGCACTTTCACAATGAAGAAAGTGAGTCACTCACTGACATTTTTAGTAGATTCCAAAAACTACTAAATGCTCTTAAGTTGCATGGAAGAGTCTATCAGACTAAAGACTCTAATCTGAAATTTCTCAGATATCTTCCAAAGGAATGGAAACCAATGACAGTCTCATTGAGAAACTCACAAGATTATAAGGAGTTTACTTTGGAGAGACTGTATGGCATTCTTAGGACCTATGAGCTCGAGATAGAGCAGGATGAAATAATGGAGAGAGGAAAGAAGAAAGGAGGATCCATTGCACTAGTTGCTGATCTGGAAAAGAAGAAGAAAGTGAAGATGGAAGCTGTAGAATCAACTTCAAAGGTCTGTGAGAATAAGGGTAAGGGGCTAGCTGAAAGTGAAGATTCATTGAGCCAAGATGACATGGTGGACATTGATGAGCACCTAGCATTTATTTCAAGAAGATTTGCCAAGCTCAAGTTCAAGAAGAACTTTGGAGCAGCCAAGCCAAATAGAAACATGGTGGATAAGTCAAAATTCAAATGTTTCAAATGTGGCTTGGCAGGGCATTTTGCAAATGAGTGTAGAAAGTCAGATTCCAATAAGAAAAGGTTTGAGTCTGTGGATTATAAGCAAAAATACTTTGATCTACTCAAACAAAAGGAAAGGGCTTTCATTATACAAGAGAATGACTGGGCAGCAGATGGTTTGGATGAAGATGAAGATGTCAGCTATGTCAATCTAGCCCTAATGGCCAAGTCTGATGAAACAGAGACAAGTTCCTCAAGCAATCAGGTAATCACTATAAACCTTGCACATTTATCTAAAGCTGAGTGTAATGATGCCATAAATGACATGTCTACAGAATTGTATCATTTGCGTGTTACACTTAAGTCTCTCACTAAAGAAAATGCTAAAATCAAAGAAAACAAGTTGTTTTTAAGTGAGAGGAATAATGTGCTTGAGTCTCAATTTGTTGAGTTTGAGAAACTAAATATTGAGTGTAAGATTGCCAATGAGGAATTAATTGAGTCCTTGAAAAAGGAAGAAATTTTGAAGAAGCAGCTCGAGCGTGAACAAGAGGTGATTAAAGCATGGAAAACATCCAGGGATGTTCATGCTCAAATCACCAAAGTTCAAGGAATTGAGTCTTTTTGTGATGAAGCCTGGAAAAAGAATAAAGAGAAACTAGAACCTATTTTGGTAGATGGGTTGCTGACAGATGTAGACTCGACGGATGATGAAGACTATCCGTCGGATAACAAAAAGTGTTATCCGTCGAATGATAAAAATCCTCATCCGTCGGCTGTAAGCAAACCCATTAGCAAAGCCAAATTAATCAAGCTAAATGATAAGTATGGGTCTCTTTCCAAGAACTTTATTTCAGGAGAGTCAAGTCAAGCTAAGAAAGGGAAAAAGGCTAATGTTGGTCACATGACTGTCAAACAGTTAGGTGACAGACTTGAGAAAATAGAGGTAAAAACAGAGACTAAAAAGAAAAACAATAGGAATGGTAAAGTAGGGATTAACAAATACAATAGCTACACACCTGATAAATATGCTCCTAGAAAAATCTGTGTCAAGTGTGGTAGTGTAAATCATTTGTCTGTTAATTGCAAATCTGTCATGCCAACTCCCATGTCTGTTCAGCCTCAATTTCCTAACATGAATGCCATGCCTCCCATGCCTGTTAATGTTATGCCTACACAGAACATGAATGCACAGTTTGCTAATATGCCATTTGTACCTAATCCATATTATGCTGCATACAATATACCTCAAATGCCATTTAGCATGCCTTACTGGAATAACATGTTTGCACCAAGCATGTCATTTCCTGTTAGCCATAACATGCATGTTAATTCTGTTGCATTTAGTGGTTTCAAAGGTACAACCCAATTGACTAAGGAAGAATCTGGAATTCCTAAGTCAAATGAGATAAAACCTAAGAAACAGAAGAAGAAAGCTAACAAGGCAGGACCAAAGGAAACTTGGGTACCAAAATCAACTTGATTTGATTTTGATGTATGCAGGGAAACAGAAAGAATCTTTGGTACTTGGATAGTGGCTGTTCAAGACACATGACTGGTGATTCTACCCTGCTCACAGAGTTTAAGGAGAGAGCTGGCCCAAGTATTACTTTTGGAGATGACATCAAAGGTTATACTGTGGGATATGGCTTGATTTTAAAGGACAATGTCATCATTGAAGAGGTTGCCTTAGTGGATGGTCTCAAAGACAATCTGTTGAGTATCAGCCAGCTTTGTGACAAAGGCAACTCAGTAACCTTCAACAAAGAAGCCTGTGTTGTGATTAACAATCAAAACAACAAAGTGGTTCTCACTGGTGTGAGAAGAGGAAATGTGTACCTAGCTGACTTCAACTCAACCAAAGCAGTATCTGTAACCTGTCTTCTCAGTAAAGCAAGTCAAGATGAAAGTTGGCTATGGCACAAGAAGCTATCCCATTTAAACTTCAAGACCATGAATGAGCTGGTAAAGAAAGAACTAGTAAGAGGCATTCCTCTAGTAGAGTTTACAAAGGATGGACTGTGTGATGCTTGCCAAAAAGGGAAGTAGATCAAAGCATCATTCAGGAAGAAACTTGATTCAACAATTGATGAGCCTCTGCAATTGCTTCACATGGATTTGTTTGGACCAGTCAATGTATTGTCAATTTCAAAGAAAAGATTTTTCCTAGTAATTGTAGATGATTTCTTAAAGTTCTCTTGGACATTATTCTAAAGTCTAAAGATGAGTCTAGTGAAATCATCATCAATCACATAAGGCAAGTTAACAATCATCCTGATTTCAAAGTTAGAAGAATCAGGAGTGACAATGGAACGGAGTTCAAGAACTATGTCATGAGAGCATTTTGTGAGGAAAATGGGATCTTGCATGAGTTTTCAGCAGCAAGGACTCCACAACAGAATGGAGTAGTAGAAAGAAAGAACAGATCTCTTATTGAAGCTGCAAGGACAATGCTTGAAGAATCAAAATTACCAACTTATTTCTGGGCTGAAGCTGTAAACACTGCATGCTACACTCAGAACATCTCTCTGATTAACCAAGCAAGATGCATGACTCCTTATCAATTGTTCAAGAACAAGAAGCCAACTCTAAATTTTCTTCATGTCTTTGGCTGAAAATGCTATATTCTGAGAAATCAAACTGATCAAAATGGGAAGTTTGATGCTAAAGCAGATGAAGGAATTTTTGTTAGATATGCTGTTGGTAAAGCATATAGAGTCTACAATCTAAGAACCAACATTGTTGTGGAATCTATACATGTTGTGTTTGAAGATAAAAAGATTGAAGGACTGAAAGATGGAGATTACCATGAGAGCCTCAAATTCGACAATGTTGAGATGGTTAGTGATGAAAGTGATGATGAGAGTGATCAAGAAACAGTGTCTAAGGATAATGCGGACAAATCTACCACCAATGAAGCACAAAACTCAACATCCGTCGAGTTGCAAAATGCTTCATCCATCGGAAGGCAATCTGTGTTATCCGTCAGTAGACAACCTGCCTCATCCGTCGGTACTCAAAATTCACCATCTGTCGGGTTATCAAAAGGAGCAGGAAGTCAAGGCAGATCACTCATAGAAAGTACCCCTTTCTCAAATCAAAGATCCACAAACTCAGGGGGAGTTTCTAGCAATCATAACTCAATCACACATCAAGAAAACATTGAGGTCTCTTCATCTAGAGCTAATCTACCTCAACCAAGGAAATGGATAAAAGATCACCCCTTTGAACTGATTATTGGTGATGTTTCTTCTAGAGTTCAAACCAAGAGAGCAACTGAAGAAGAATATCTATACAACAGCTTTCTGTCAAAGGAAGAACCAAAGAAGGTAGAAAAAACCCTGTTAGATCCTGATTGGATTTTAGCTATGCAGGAGAAGCTAAACCAATTTGAAAGGAATAAAGTATGGAAGCTGGTACCCAAGCCTACAGGAAAGAATCCAATAGACACCAAATGGATATTCAGAAACAAGATGGATGAAAATGGCATAGTAGTAAGGAACAAAGCCAGATTGGTTGCTAAAGGCTATTGACAGCAAGAAGGAATAGATTTTGATGAAACATTTGCTCCTGTTGCAAGACTTGAAGCCATCAGAATCTTCTTGGCCTATGCAGCCCATGCCAATTTCAAGGTCTATCAAATGGATGTCAAAAGTGCCTTTCTGAATGGAGATTTGGAGGAAGAAGTGTATGTTAGTCAACCTCCTGGCTTTGAAGATCCAAATTTTCCAGAGTATGTCTATTATCTACTGAAAGCACTTTATGGACTGAAGCAAGCACCTAGAGCCTGGTATGACACTTTATCAAAGTTCCTTTTGGAAAATCACTTCACAAGAGGTACTGTAGATAAAATTTTATTTTTCAGAAATGTTAATGGCTCTAGCATACTTGTTCAAATTTATGTAGATGATATTATCTTTGGCTCTAAAGATGAGAAACTTTGTAAAAAATTTTCCAAACTGATGCAAAGTAAGTATGAAATGAGTATGATGGGAGAACTAACTTACTTTCTTGGTTTACAAGTTAAGCAAGTTAGTGATGGAATATTCATTAGTCAAACTAAATATATTTTTGATCTTTTAAAGAAGTTTGATCTAATGGATTGCACATCTGCAAAAACTCCCATGGCCACTGCAACTAAGCTTGAACTAAACACTACTGAAAAGTCTGTGGATATTTCAAGCTATAGAGGCATGGTTGGCTCACTTCTGTACTTAAAAGCTAGTAGACCAGATATAATGTTTGCTACATGTTTATGTGCTAGATTTCAGGCTGATCCTAGAGAGTCTCACTTGATAGCTATTAAGAGAATTTTCAGATATCTCAAGGGAACACCAAAAATTGGCATTTGGTATCCTAGAGATTCTGATTTTGATCTAACTGGTTATTCAGATACAGATTATGTAGGTTGCAGAATTGACAGAAAAAGCACAACAGGAACTTGTCAATTTCTAGGAAACAAGCTTGTGTCCTGGTTCAGTAAAAAGCAAAATTCAGTTTCTACTTCTACAGATGAAGCTGAATATATTGCTGCTGGCAGTTGCCGTGCACAGATTTTATGGATGAAAAATCAATTGCTAGACTATGGTTTGCAAGTTGAGAGGATTCCTATTTTCTGTGATAACACAAGTGCAATTTCCATCACTGAAAATCCAGTGCAACATTCAAGGACAAAGCATATGAACATCAAGTACCATTTCATAAGGGAATATGTAATGAATGGTACTGTAGAGTTACATTTTGTTCCAAGTGAGAAGCAACTTGCAGATATATTTATCAAGCCACTGGATGAATCCACCTTTTCTAGGTTGGTAAGTGAGTTAGGTATGCTTAATTACTCTTGAATCTATCTGAGTTATTTTGTAAGTTGATATGTAGCCAGAAATTTAACTGATTTTTAGTCATGAGTGAAATTTTGGCTAAGTCAAAATTTGCATCTCGACGGATGACCATTATCCATCGAGTTGAGTCATCCGTCGATGTACTATGTACAAATAAAAATCAATTACTTTTCTGGAATCTTTTAAAACTCGATGGATAACAGTTTATCCTCATCCGTCGAAGTGTCTAAATCTTAACCGTTAATTCCCTGAACATTATCCATCGAGTATACTTACAGTTTGTAAGCATTACACGACGGATAATGGGTGGAATTTTTATAGTTTATTTTTAAATGGTTAATTTAGGCAATTTCTATTGGGTAATTTACTTTTCTTTATTATTTTCATCCGTTGTTTTTGAGGAAGTATAAAGCTTATTTCATTCCAATTATTTTCTTTTATCATTCTTAAATTCAACTGCTTTTATTTATTCTCTCTCAAGCAAATATCCTCTTTCTCTTCAAAGCTTTCATTCTCTAACAATGGCACCTGTAGAAAAGATCATGTCTCAGACTGGGTTCATTTATGAGAAGAACAACTTCACTGCTTTGGTCAATAAGGGTATTCAGCAATCAGAAGACTATCACAAGATGATGGACTTCGTGAAGAACTGCAAGTTAAGTTATGCCATGCTTGAATCACCCACAGTTTACTGTTAAGTTGTTAAAGAGATGTGGACCACTGCAATCTACAACTCTACTGACAAAACCATCACTCTAACTATCAAAGGTAATGAGTTCTATATCAATAGTGATGTGATAAAAGCATGTTTCAAAATTCCTGATGATAATGTAACTTCACCACACACTGACACTGATATTATCAATATGCTTAATTCCATGCATTATGCACTTTCTACTAATAAGCTAAGTGAGATTAGAAGATTAGGTCTTAGGAAGGAATGGAGTTTTATGTGTGATGTTGTGACTAAAGTTTTCTCTGGAAAAGTCAGTAATTTTGATTCTGTGAACATTTCCATGCTTAACATGCTATACATGCTAGTTACAGATAAATTTTACAATTTCAGTGACCTTGTCTTGTATGAGTTAGGTTTTAAACTAGGTGAGTTAGCCAAAAGGGGAAGAATGTATATTATGCTAGATTTTTCATGATATTGGCTAACCATCTTTGTCAAGAGATTGTACTTGAGAACTCAAACAACAAATTAGCTTGTTGGGTTCAAGAGAGAAGAATTATTGCAGATTTGAACAGAGCCAACCATCATAGGGATGTGCCAATGTTCTACTTTCCTGTAATGCAGACACCTCAGGTAAGTGAGGTAAGTTCATCCATACCCTCAACTATTCCAATCTCCTCAATTTCTTTGAGTTCAGGAGTAGCTATGGCAACTGTGACAATGACCAAATAGTTTCCTACCAAAGCTGCCAAAACAACTGTAATTTCCAAATCCAAGTCAAAAAAAACCCCCTTTGGTATCTCTCAAAAGGTACCAGTTGAAAAATCTACCACATCCAAAGAGGGGAGTGTGAAGGAGGATCAGTTAGGTGAGGGAAGGGGTGAACATCAAAGAAACCCCAAGGATAAGGTTGGAGAGTTGAGTGAATCCCAGCCTAGCCACACTGCAGTTTCTCAACAAACTGCAGTGCTTAAAAAGGACAAAAGCTCACTTCTAGCTGCATCCTCCCAAAAGGATGTGGCTATTGAACAAAGCTCTCAGCCAAGAGCACAGGCCAAAAGGGTTAGGGACACAAGCTCACCACAAACCTACACAAGAAAGAAGAAATCCAAAACAACTGGGGATGCACAGGGCTCACACACAGTGCAAACTGGTGCTAAAGACACAGTCCCTTCACTTTCTCAAATTCAGATTGATGTGGCTCCAATAAATGTGGAGTCACAGCCAAAATCTCTTATAATAGAAGCCTTTGAAACACCATACTCACCAACAAACTCTCTGGAAGTGGATATGATAAACACTTCAATTCTTGATTCCCCTTCTTTAACTCTGTTGGGGAAGCCAAAATCTAGTGCAAGTGAGCATCATCTTTTAGATGATTTGTTGGCTCACTTACCAATTCTTTCAGATACTATTATGACATCTGTGCCTCAAATAACTTCAATCAACACAGAGTCGACAATAGTTTCTCTTCCCACCTTATTCATTTCTACTCTCTCGATGGATATTGCTCATCCGTCGAGTAGTGATTTTATCCCAACGGATAAGCTTAACAGCAGTTATCCATCGGATAGCTTTACCACTCACCCGATGGATATCACTTATCCGTCGAGTGTCTCTGCACAACTTTAAACTTCAATTATTTCTAGTGCAGAAGACTTAGTGGTAATACAGTAACTCTTAGGACTGAGAGAGGAGAGTGCATTGAGTGAGAGGCTGGGTTGCTCCCAGGCAAAAGGAGAGGAAAAGAGTGAATCTCAGCAATCCATTTATTCAGGATTGGCAAAAGTGAGTGAGAGGAATTCCACCTTAGTAGGTGAAGGTGAGGGTGTGAGGGTGGGGAGCCAGGGTGAGACCCTGATGCAACAAAAGAGAGATTATGAGAGAAATGCAGGTACAGGAGAAATAAGGATGGATCCAGCCATTGCTAGTGAGTCAATGATTATGGATGATGCTGAAAAGGGAAGACAATTTCAGCAACATTACAAAGCTGAAATTGATAACATTTCCTTGGATGCTGACACTTTTACTCATCCTGTGTCAGCCTATCAATTATTGGCTGCTCAGGGCAATGTGTAGGCATAACAGACTTTGAATTTAGTACACACCTCAGAATCTCTTCAAAGAGATAAAGCTGCTGTCAATAGGATGCCTTCTCAAGCTGGTGAGCCATCTGAAGAATTTGGAGTAAATTCTAATGATGATGACTCTGTTTCTTTGGATGGAAGCATAAACTTAGGGGGAGATGAAGGCCCAAGTTCTGTTTTAAATTTACCTGGATGGGCATGGACAAAGGAATTTACACCAGGACAATTTGATGTGTCTTTGGTCAAGCAAGTGGTGGCTATTCAAAAGGCCCTTCAGGAGACTTCAGATGCTGGTACCAAGGCTATTCTTCAAGCTCACCTAGACTCTCTACATCTCATGAAGATCCAACACTTAAGACAAAATATGAATGTGGATGAACTAAAAAGAGATATAGCTGACTTGAAGACATACAATTCTGAGAAGCTGGATTCAGTAATGCCATATGGTACCATGCAAGATCTACTACTGAGATTAAGGAGAGAATCAGATTCTGAAAAGAAGCTAGCCAAGCTGGAAAACAGAGTTCAAGTTATTGAGAATTCAGTGGCTATCCTTCTTCAAAATCAACAGACTCAGACAAATCTTCTTATGCAACTGGCTAAAGCACAATGCCTAACTCCTCAACTTGATGATAACAAAAAGGGGGAGAGAGAATCAAGTAAGGGGGAGAAAGGACCAACTGAGGGGGAGAAACTTTAAGTACAAATCAGTAAAGTAATTGTACCTTCAATTACAATCTCCAAGCCAACAGTTGCAGATAGTATAGATCTAATTAAAGCAGCAACAGCAAATTTGAAAGTTGCTGAAAAAGGAAAGTTGAGTTTGATCAACTGGAATAAGATTGATGAGGAGATACAGAAAAAGTTTGAACTAGTCAAGGAGCCAGTTCAGTCAGCCATCCATCACTCTCATGTCAAGCCAATCAGTGTGAATGAGATGAGCATGAACTATCTGGAAAAAGGACAATCTTCCTGCATCAAGTCTACAAAGGCTGAAAAAATTCTTAAACCAAGGGCAAATTATCCAAAATCATCTTAGAAGAACCCTATGGACACTGTGTATGAGACACCCAAGCCTGATAAAAAGAAGCTTTTGTCAAGATCTATTGTCTTCTATAAAGATCCAGCTGATTTAGCTTCAAAAAGGAGAATTGCTAAGATATTCAGAAATGGAAAGGAAATTTGTGTGGTAGCTGGACATCCACAGTTTGCTCAAGCAAAGAAAGAAGAAAAAACCAGATTAAAGCAGGAAAAGAGGCAAGCTGCTCTAGATACAAAGAAGTCTAAACAAAAGAAAGAACAGATTGCTATCTTGGCCAAGCTACAGGCTGTGAATTCTTCTCAACAAATTCCCTCTCAAACATCTGAAGCTTCTGAATCAAAGAAGAAGATTGAAGAACAGAAGAAATCCCCAAGGAAGAAAGAATTGGCTAGAAGAACAAAAAGGAAACTGGATGTTGTTGACAAGGAATTGGAAGATCAGTTTCCTAAGGAATCCACACCAGCTACAACTCAAGCATCAAAGCCCTCTATGGTATTTGAAGGCATAAGGGTGGTGGATCCCTACAGGAACATACATGGTGAACCTATTGTGCCAAAGGATGAGCCAATAGAGTGGGATAACATACCAATTCCTGACTTCAACTTACCAATCCTTAGCAAGCCAAAAAGGACAAAGTCAAGGGTAGTCAAGAAAGTGAAGCTGTCACCTCTCAAATCCAAGTCAGTAGTTAAAGCTCAACCCAAGGTCAACAGGGGAGACTACTTGTACTTGTATGACATCAAAGAATTTTCAGATCTAAACCTTTATCTGGATGAACTGGATGAAGTAAGGGCAATTGATGCATACAGAAACCTACCTGAAAGGTTGGTGTTCAAGTACAAAGGAGGAAGGGAGATTCAGTGGCCACTTCACAGGATTCTTCAAGAAAGCCAAGCTGTGCTGATTAAAGTCTATTCATCCTTCAAGAAAAACTTTGGGTTCAATGTAACTGCAAGAAGACTAGTATTGAAGAAGACTGAAGAGCTGAGGAGTGTTAGAGCTAAAGATGCACTCCCAAAGACTCTAATCATCCCATACACAGGGAGAAGAGTGGATCTAAGGCCCTACTGGCTGATGGAATTCATGGATGACAAGGGTGTAAGAAGATTTTTCAGATTAGAAGACCAATTGGGTATCTCTAGCAATGAGACTCTCTTGGAAATGCAAGAAAAGCTAGATCTCTCAGAATCTGATGAACTAGAATTCCACAGGAAGCTCCAAAATCAAATTGAAGAAAATAACAGAAAGCTTGGAAGAAGATCCAGACCTTCAAGGAACTAGAAAAATCTGCTCAGGCTAGAGGAGCATCTTGAATTGACTGTGAGCCAAACCTTGTACATTTTGTTTAATTGAAGCACTTTCAGTTTATCTACTTCTCTTTAAAGATATATGTTCAGGATGGTTTGTTATCATCAAGTATCTCTTAATTTATGGCTACAATTCCAGTTGACATAAATTGGGGGAGATTGTTGTGCATATGTTGTGTACTTGATGATTTTATAAACAAAACATCTAAGTAGATTTTACTTAGTGAAATTATGTAGCACTCGACGGATAAGAATTATAGTCCCGACGGATAACTCGTTATAGTCCCGACGGATGATTAACTTATTATCCATCGAGTGAGTAGCTTATGTAATAATAAGTTTGTAGCACAATTATGTATGCACCTTTGTATAGAATCTGTAGTAGCATATATGTCATGTTGACTTTAACTAGATATGCAGAATAGGTTGATTAATTGTACATAATTGATGTCTTGTAATTCTGCATAAGTGATATAGAGTCAAGTGCCAAAATAGCTACCGACGAATGATTAACAAAGCCATCGACGGATGATCAAATGACTATCAACGGATGTTTAATATAGCATTCGACGGATGATCAATTAAACCATCAACGGATGTTCTGAAAGTCGACGGATGATCATATGAAGAATTCAAACAGCAGTTGAACAGTGAAAGCTGACACACAGTCGTCGAAGATGTATACAAACACACTGTGGAAGCCCATTAACTAGGTAATAGAGGATGAAAAACAGCAAAGCTTAAGGCTGTTAGATTTTATATTTGTTCATTCTTTTTGACTTTGTAATCTTGGTATTATATAAACCAAGAGAGTAGCAAATAGAAAAATAACTGAGATAGCTGAGAAACACAAACACAGAGAAATCTTTGTAAGCATAATCTTTAGCATTTCCTGTATTCTCAGTAGTTCCATTTGTAAGCAGCTGTGAGCATTTCTGCACACAGAGTCCTCTCGATATATTATATATATCTCTGGTGGAATTGTTTAAATCCACCAGAAAGTTTTTAAAGACTCTTGTTTTTAATTACTTATGTTTTGATTCATTTAAGTTTACATTCCGCATTGTGCTAATCAAAATAAATATATCTATAATCGAGTTGAACATTTTTATTTCAAGAAAAAGGTTCAAGAATTCCATTCAACCCCCTTCTGTAATTCTTGCTACATTGTTAAGGGACTAACAGATTTTTAACTTTATCCTGTGATGAATGTTTTGATTCAGTTTTTGATGATTTGAGGAAATAATTGAAGCACGGGTTCATGCATCTGAACCTGTGACATATGTAGCTGAGAATGTTACTTCTCAGAAAGAAACAACAGCTCAAAGTTCTAATACTTTGAAAAGAAAGATATCTGTAAGTTCTGTTGCTGCTGAAGCAACTCCTTCATTGGCAAGGAGATTGCAGAAAATGAAGGCTAGGAGGTATTTGGCTAAGGCTCCATCAGAAGATACTGAAGAAGCTGAGGAAGGGGATCAGGAATCTCTGATCTCACAAGAACCAGTTATCATTGAAGCCCTTCCAGCTCAAGACAAAGACACTGCTAATGATACAGTTGTTACCCCTCATGTCTCTCCTATTAAAGCTACAGATGATGCTAAAGAACAAACTGAAAATTCTGAAATAGATATTCATAATTTGAATATACCTGAAGTTCTTTATCTGGAAGCTCCATGTACATCAAAGACACCAGCTCTGGAGATAAATTCTGATCCTTAGAATTTAGATTATGTTATTCCAGAATCTCCAGTTGCTTCACACACTATTGAGCTATCAGAACAGCATGAGTCTTCCTCAAGTTCTGATGACAGTGTTTCTGCTGAGCATCCAGTTCCATTTCTGGGCAAGGAAGAATTGGTAATGAAATTTGTTGAAAAGGAAGCACCTATTCCTTGGGAGGATACTCACAGAGGTGTTGAGTGGACCAAGAAGTGGAATGAATCAGATTTTATTCCATGTTCTAAAGTTCTGACAGAGCATATTACAAAAGCTGATGAGTTGCTCACAAATGCTGATTTTAAGATACAACTCAAGATCACAGCTATGTCTACAAAACATCTTCAAGGTCTATATACTTCTACTCATAAAAAGGTTGATACACTCAAAGAACAAGCTGATAAGCTCGATCTACAGCTCAAGCTTGACAAGAACATGTATATCAGACCTATTTCTGAAAAAGTTGAAGCCATTGAGAAAACTCAAGAGAAGCAACATGCCCAAATTGCTGAGGTCCTGGCTAATCAAGCTTCTCAGAAAGCTCAATTGGATGAAATCCAATCTTCAGTTGAACTTCTTCTTTCTCTCTTACTTCCTGATGATGCCCAAAAGGGGGAGAAGGTAGTTAAGTCCAAATGCTCACCTACTTATGAACTGAAGAAAAAGGATGATAAAGGTGATGACCAGGGAAACTCTGAAAAGAGCAGAGGTCAAATAAAAGTTCAAGGAAAATCTTCTATTCAGAACAAGTCAAGTTCTGATGCTGTGAATGCTCAAAGACTGAAGTCAAGTGCTGATAAACAAATTCTAATGTCAAGTTCTGATATTCTGATTCAGTCAGGATCTGAAGACTCTCAGAAGTTTTTGCAAACTCTGAAGTTAAAGGGGAAGCAGACTACTGTTTATTATAAAAATCCTAAAATCCAGACACTTGATGAGGAGATAGATAGAAGATTATTTCCGAAACACAATCCAGGAATGAATTTAGAAACTCTCAATGAGGAAGAAGCTAAATTTGCTGCTGAGAAGACAAATCTTAAGTCTAAAGCTTCTGATGCAAAGAAACCTCCAAGGCCTAAGGAAAAAGACATTGTGATCAAGGAAAAGTCAAATTCTGAAACTTCAAAGTTCAAGACTGGATCACAGACTGAGAGTGATCCCAAAGACAAAGGGAAAGGAAAAGTTGATGAACCAACCAAGCCACTGGACTTGAAAACTTCTCAAGACCTGATGAAACCAGTGTGCAAAATGGTTCAAGTAACTGATGATAATCTTGTTGAAGATGAAACTGTTCAAATTCTGAAAAGAAGAAAGATAATTGAAGAATCTAAAACAACCTCTGACACTGCTCAAGTTGTTGTTCAGAATAAAGGACAACAAGGTACAAAAGAAACATCAAATTCTGTTCAAGCTATCAAGAAATCAACTACTGACAATGCTCAAGTTGATTTGAAGAAAAAGACATTTGCTGATAAGAAGAAGCTGTTATGGAAGAAAGCTACTCCAGTTGAACCAAAATCCAATCTCATGATTAATCAACTCGCTACATTTGGGTTGAGAGCCAAGAAACCTAGAGATAGAGCTGGATTAGGTTTTGATGAAGAGAAGATTCAAACAGGAGTAGAGGTTACTCTAAGAGATCCTTTCATGTTGACAGACAAACCATATGAACAAATCAAACAAAGGCACCTTGAAAAGGTGTTGTCTACTCGAATTGTGATAGATGCTCATGACAAAGAGAATCTAAAAGAGAAATTGATCTTATTTCTCAATGATAGAAGGACTTCTAGACTAGCTGATACTGATGTACTAAAGAAGTCTGTCAGAGAGCTTCAACATATTCACTATCTCCTGGAAGTAAAATCTGATGTTACAAGAAGATGGTCATAATACATTTTGAAGGCTATAAGAGATCTATTCAGAATCTCTGGTACAAAGACTTCTCATTACAGTCCAATAATTACTGAAGGTGATGGAAGAGAAATTCCTATGCTGAAGAATTCTGCTAAGGTGGAAGTTATTCTGAAGGAGATGATTATGTTATAATGAAAACTCTTCACATCCTAAGGTTATCAGACTCGGTGATGGACTTGAAAGAACATCCATTCAAGCTCTCAGAACAACCATTTATCAAATTGGTGATAGTAAAGAAGAAGAACAGATGTAGGTCAAAGCACAGTTAGCTGAAGTTCTGAGGAAAGCTGAAGATAATCTGATAAATCATTTTGTTAAGAATCATTATGGATTCAAATTGATTCAGTGATGTTGGTAAAACTGGATGTTTTGTAAGTTGTAGTTAATAGTCTTATTAAGCTCTTATTGCATTTGAACTTAAATGTTTTTGACATTATCAAATCTATTAACTTGTACATTCTTGCATAATTTACATGTTGGGGGAGATTGTTGGATATATTTGAGATGTCATGTCTAATATGTTTCATGTTTAGTTTTCAGATCTTAACAAACAGGAAATATCAGTTCTTACTGGAATCAGGACTTACTGGAAGTCAGGACTTAAGGATATCAGGACTTAGATTATCAGAAGATAATATCAGAAGATGGATATCAGAACTTAAGTACTGGAGGACTAACAGTTAAGGAAGGAAGCTGATTTACAGGAAAGAAGATCGAGACTAATATAGAATAAGATATGTATTGTAACACCCCCAAATCCGGGGTCGGGGATCCGGGTTGTCACGAGTTCTATTTCCCTTAATAACACCCAATCTTAATAAACAATCAACTTCTTCGTACTGTGACCCCACAATATACACACACACGCCACAAGTTATAGTCTCAGAGATGAATACCAAAAATAACACAAGTCATTTTATTCCACATTATAAGCCATTACACCTCAAGAGGGTTTCTGAATAAATTTACATTTCTTTTCCATTATTACAATTCATATAGATACATAAGTCCGGTACAATAAAAGTTGAAAGCCTAGCCTACTGGTAGTTCCTACCTCAGCTACAACGACATCAATGCCTACAGGAAATTGCGGAACGTTTCCTAACCGCTCACGAATTGGGAGCTTGATCCTGTTCATCATGTCTATCTGTTGTTGTGTGATGAAAGAAGAAAGCAAGGGTGAGCAACAAGCCCACCGAAATAATATGTATAATAATTAACAATATATGAGCATTCTCATAGTACTCATGAAAGTCTTGGTCAAGAAGAAATGAACCAAGTTTGATATCTTAACGCGACCAAGTCACAAAATATTCAGTATATATGTACATATACTTTTCAAAATCTTGGAAGTCCTCTTCCATGCATAATAAACACAGAGTTCCAGTTTATAACTGTATAAAAATATCGTTGCAAGGTGATCTCATATATCTAACCTTGTCTCAACGTTTTTGTGAAAATCTTTGTCATGCATAAGATAACCATTAACCAGATATAAGTTGAAAAGATGAAGTTACAAGATACTCCAATATACTTATATCTTTTCCGAATACTACATGAACTACCACCGTTCAAGGTATAATCAGTTTCAAAAGTTCATCACATAGATGAGACTACAAGAAAAGACTTGGATATATTCAATCTTTGAAATATCATTAGAAATAATTAAGTTACGAGATACTTCATTAAGTCCCGATATATATACACCTATATATATATTTCATACACTCCTTGAAAACCTCTGTTATGAAAATTATAAATAGAGTTGCAATATCCAATGAATTTGGAAAGGAGAAAACCTTGGCATAAACCTGATATCTTGCTGATCAGGCAAAGATACCAATAAGTAACCTTTTCTACTAGTAGATGGACGAATTCCCCACTGGTCATCACCCTGGCCGCAATAGGACCTTATGCTGGACTGCCACTCAGCCACTTACGCATTTGATGGACTCCCACTGAGCCACTTACACCTTCATGGACACCCACTGAGCCCATGTTGCTTATGCCGACTTAATAGATGGACTTACTTCCCGAATGTTGGGTAAGTAATCAATTCATTTATCAAAACAACAACCTCGTTGTGAATAAAAAATACACCACAGAGCCGGATCCCTCAGGTTTTGAGCAAGTATTTAAATCCCCTTTGAAAGGAAGATCTTAAATATAAAAATGAGTTTTGGGATCCGCTATAACTTTTAAAATCATTTTGAAGACTCGAAAACATTTTTAAGAATGTTTGGAGTAATGCTGATTTAATGAAATAAATCAGTCCCGATATATTAAAAAATATCAGAATATTATTATTAAATAATATTCCCATAAAGGATAATCTTTATAAAAATAATTGAAGTAGAAGTTTTAAGACTCATACTTGAAATGAATAATAAATAACCAAAGATATACTTATATGAAAGTACGATCTTTATTTAAATAATTGAAAATAAGTTTGATTATCGAAACATTATTCTTTAATAAAATAAAAAATAATATTTAATAAAAGGAGCGGAGTCATAAGCCCTCGAATGAATATTCAAAATAATATTCATTAAATAAAGTAAGCGGAGTCATAAGTCCTCGAATGAATATTCAAAATAATATTCATTAAATAAAGTAAGCGGAGTCATAAGTCCTCGAATGAATATTCAAAATAATATTCATTAAATAAAATAAAGTTATCGAATAAACCTTATTCGATTAATAGTTTTGAAAACTATATCAATATATATATAAATATATATATATATATATTATACTCGGGAACATCGACACCCGGTTTAGAAAATATTCGCCTTTGGGTCCCCTATACTAAGGGTATACGCAATTACTGCTTATCTCTAGCATAGGTATTATGCAACTTATAAGCATTTGAATCAACAGTTAGATATCAATATTATGAAACAGGCATGCATATAAACCATATCAACATGCTCCTATATATCGCAAGATTTGCTAATAACAATCATGCATCTATCACAAGATAATGCATATACATATATATATCACCACAACAGTATAACGGGTAGAAAACTTGCCTGAGTGCTCCGGGGTAGACTTAAGCTTAGAGTGGGTCCGGTAACCTATGAACAAAAACATAAGCCAGAATTAAACCATGGTCTCTTAAGAAACTAGACTTTAACCAATTGAACCCTAACGTTTGCTTATGGTCATTTCTAAGCTTAACAGATCACATAAGTCATTCATGTACCCTCGGCTCCACCATTTTTAATAAATTAACCGTTACGAATTTTAAGGCGACGCTTTCGCGAATACCCTCCCAACTGCCTAGTCCACTTTACATAATTGTTTCATACTCCAATTAGTCATTTAAGGGCCTTAACCAAGGTTTCAAAGTAAGGCGAGGGGTAATGGTTCATTCGCGAAACGCCGTTACTTAAAACGGTCGTTTCTCTTAAACCGTACATCGGATTCAAGCGAACCACATATCAAAACGAAGCTCGTGACATGAAATATCTAAAAATGGCAAAGTTTAGAATCTTTAAGTGAGTTCACGGGTCCTAAAGTTAAGAACAGAACAGTTAAGGAAAATCGGGCATTATGACTTTTATGTCTACGCGATTTCCAATTTTTAAACCACTCCAAACAACCACCATTCAACTCACAACCAACAATACAACCAACCCTCATCCAAACCTTACTACATCAGTCCCCAAACCTCAATATTTTCCAATTTATACAACCCCACACATGAACTACTAGCTATACTTAAGTTTCATTAACTATAAACAAGATTTCAACATCCAAATCACTACAAATCCAATCCAAACTCTAAACACACAAGCATCATGCTTCTCATTTACTTTAACCATCATAATACTCAAAGTAAATTTAGGGTTTGGAGGTGTTATACCTTCCTTGGAGTGATTAGAGTAGCTAGGAAGTCTTAGGGAGCCTCCTACAAGCTTGATCTTTCCAAAGAAATCAAGAACACAAAGATAGGTTTTGAAGTTTCTAAAAGTCAAATTGAAAGAACTGTCAAAACAAGGGTCTTACCTTATTTATTTGGACGAGACTTGTGAATAAGAGTTGTAGGCCATCTAAATACCTTTCCAAAGATCTATAGAACATACTATTTGAGTGAGTATTGAAGGAGATATGGTAGTTTGAAGTTGCTGCTCTGGTTTTGGCCGAGAGCTTTTTGAAGGAAATGAAAGTCAACTTGTATTTTGTGTTTTTGATTTGTTTTTGCTTGGTTGCTTTGTTTTGTTTTGTTAATTATCCTTTTACCATGGTAAAAAATGAATGGCTTAAAATCAACCAACCAATCCCTCCATTTGTCATGCTTATGTCACCATGCCTATGTCATCCATTTTCCGCATGTCTCTTCCTTATGGTTTGATGATGTCACAATCCTTGGCTTTTTGTACAAGCTTGTCTCTTGGTCGCTTATTTGTTTTACGGTTCGCTTAACTTTCATTCTCGTTCGTCGTTTGAGGGATCATATCTGGGATCTTATTACTTGGGTTCCCCTAAACCTTTCTCAATATTTTGTATTCCTTTTATGATCCTCTCTTATAATCCTTAAATTTAAATTCTTTTAATCATGTTACCTTATACTCAATTCTTTCGGTATCTGGTGGATTTTCGGGAAAAATCAAAGTGTTCGAATTCGGATTCTGACGATCTTTACATGCATTTATTTACTTTATGGAGTACTATTACGATCTTAGAATTTCCATAACAGTACTCCTATATAGCGTGTTCTGATAATTTTCCTTAATCAGCATCATCAGCAAAAGTTACTATTCATCCGTGTTTCAAAAATTTCCAAAAATTGGGGTTATTACAGTCTCCCCTCCTTAAAAGGATTCCGTCCCGGAATCAGATAGAAAATGAATAGGGATACTCTCTTAGCATTGCACTTTCTAAGTCTCAAGTAAATTTTCCCACATTGTGGTTCTACCACCAAATTATGCCTAGTTTGATAACCCTTCTCCTAAGCACTTGTTCCTTTTCGATCTATAACCCTTTTTGGTTGCTCCATATAGGTTATGTCTGGTTGCATGCTTATGCGCTCATATGCCCCTATTTGTCTGGCATCCGAATTATACTTCCTTAACATTGATACGTGGAACACGTTATGAATTTGCTACATGTTCGGGGGTAGGGATAGCTCATATGCTAACTTCCCAATACGTCTTAATACCTCAAAGGGTCCAACAATTCGTAGGCTTAGCTTTCCTTTCTTTTGGAACCTCATCCATCCTTTCGCAGGGAATACCTGTAACAACACTAGGTCCCCTACTTCCTATTTTTTGTCCTTTTGTGTCGAATCCACATACTTCTTATATCCATCTCGGGCTACTACCAGCCGTCCTCTGATTAGATCTATTATATCCTTGGTCCTTTGGACTACTGTGGGTCCGAGCATCTTGCGCTCTACAACTTCATCCTAACATAAGGGAGATCGACATTGTCTTCCCTTAAGGATCTCATAAGGCGATACCTCGATACTGACATACGATCGATTATCATAAGAAAACTCAATCCGCGTTAAGTGATCATTCCAAATTTCTTTCAAGTCTATTGTACAGACTCTCATTATCTAATCTAGATATACAGCTTTTGCTTCTCAATACCCACTCTTTTCCAGTTCGTAATCGTTACTACCTTCCGTACCAAATTTTATACTGATTACACTTTTGCTCGTTAGCGTTCTATAACCTTTTAATAATCGCGTCAACCTTAGAATCACGAACGCGTTAGAATCGGAATACCACCATACTTGGTATCACTTCATCTCTAGCTGCCTCCATCTTCGAAAGCTTGGTCCTTCATATAGAAGTAAAAGAATTTATTGAGAGATCACTATGATCATGAACACTTGTTACATTGCATAGTTAGTACAGAAGGTGGCCAGCCTTTAGTACTTGACAAGCAATTAAATAATAGATGGTATCCTACTAGGCTTTTATCACACAGATAGATAGTCATTCGGTAATACCTCCCCTTCTGGAAGGGTTGTTCTTCTCAGCTTATATGAAATGAAAAGGAGAGAAAAGAACGAATTGAATATATATAAAATATACTGCCGCAAAATATCTGGCTTGCAATCTACCTCTGAACTATAGAGGTTTGTCATAGGAGAACAAAACATATATGTATATATATCAACATCAAGTATTATAACATCGTATTTCACGTGTCGGAATATTTACTATTCCGTCCATCATTCTATGGACCCATGCTCTTGCTCGAGCTTATAAACAATCACCATTAAAACTCCCTCGACAGCGAAAATCGAATCTGGGATTTCATTCTAGACCTCCTCGTTACTAGAATTTTATGCTTGCACCGCAACCTTCCTCGTATAGTAATACGACTCTCTATTGATAAGAAGAAATAAATATTCAATAGGTAGATAATCGACTTAATTAGTCTATCAATGATAACTTATATATCACCATGACCCGATTAGTGGTACTTAATCTCAACATCCATTACCATACAACTCTCGCGGTTGTAATCGGCTCATTATTCAAAGAATCATTGATGCATTACTATAGTCCACCACGGACCTACGGTAGTCATTCGTTTTCCTTGGAATCTTAATAGCTAACCATACGGAGTCCATACCTGTCATATCGAATTCTTCTAAGGAGGTAACATGATCACCGCTCATGATTCATGAAGAACACTCCTGAACTTGACGCACATATGACATGAAGCAGATAAAATTTCAGAAGAGTTTTAATGAAAGCAACGATAGCAGGTTAATACCATTATTAACCATATGTCTTTATTAGTAGACATGAAGCTCAAAGGTTCATTTAGTCCTCTCGTAACATGGTCCTGGCTTATCTCAAGATAGGACCTTCTAAAATAGATAGCCCGCTCACAGTGCTAACATGAATTAAATCTTTACCAAACTACTATTACGGTTGAGTATCGTACAATCATCAGAAGAAATGTCAATCTTTCAAACCATAATACAACCTTCATGACTTTAACCATCGTCACTGTATTCCTCTAGCACGTGTGCTTATAATCGTCCTTTTACACTTAAAGTGTCGGCCACCTCTTTGACCTTTCCTGATAGTAAAATTTACTTACAATCAATGTCATATTTTTTAACCACCTCCAAATAAATTTTCTACCTCATTTCAATCACTGCTTATGTGAAAATGCTTTTCTAAAGTCCTGGTGAGAAGAAAAAAAATCACCATTTTTTTCCATAAGTCATTGCCTTAGTCTTTAGATGTGAACATTGCCACGACTGACTCTCGATCATACTTAGGACGTCTCTTATCTTGGGTCCTTCTTGTTTTCACCAATCTCGACCCTCATTGGGTCGATCTATACTTTCTTATGGTTCAACACGTGCCGCACCTGGCATTATTATAATTACGTCATATTTCCTTTATCAAAATTTCTATTCTTGAGAACTTTGAATATTACCTTTTCTCCTTGTAAGACCTCTAAGGTTATCCTTAAATCCTTCATCAGGTACACCCTAGGCACAGGGCATATCAAGATACCATTTACTAATATCAGAATCATTGTCTATATACTTCTGAAAAATTTCTCCACTGATCATTAAAGGTTGTTGTTACCTTAATCCTTTCCAATTCATACTGTCAAAACTCATGCTTTCCCTATTAAGGGTGAAATTCCAACCTTTATGCATTCTCCTAGGATTCATTTCAAGTTATCGGGGTTTTATCCTTAATTCCACCTTTACAAGATACTTACACTCTTCCATGGATAAATCAAGTCATATATACTTTATAGATTACCTTATTCAATTATTCTCACTTCGATAGTCTATACTTAATTTCACAATAACATCCTTATTCAAACTGAGGTCAATCCATATGGCCTCCAAAAGATAACAACGGTTTTTTTTTGCGCTTTGCTTGCCTAATTTGGTAATGACAACAGGGATGTTCTGGAAGATATTGGTCGTGTTCAACGTGAACTTCTTCTTAATAATTCCTTATTTACTTTTGTTGTTTATCTCAATAGTCATCTCAATGTTAGGATATCTTTCATACCCGGCGTCTCCCTTTCTGGGTATCAAGCCACCGGTCTTACACTTCATATTCTTGAAGGTCACTTCCTTCATCCAATTTTCCTAATTTCTTACTTCCTTTTCTCCTCAGTCTATCCGCGTCTCATTATTTATCCTTCGAACTATCTAAAGGTTTCCTCGAATCCTCCCAACTTACAGGGGATAAAATATATGTATCTCTTATGCCTTCAACCATCAATTTTAACTCATGGTGAATCACCTTCATCCTGACGATTACATACTTTTCTATTTCTCTTGCTACGAGTCTTTAGGGTTTCCTCATACCCAACTCCCTTATCATTCCTCAAACTCTATTGCCTTTATATTCCTTTCCACTTCAGTTTCTTTTTATTTTCCTTTCTCTTATCATTATTTCATGAACCAACACAACATAAGCATTGATTTCAAACATCCCGACATTTTGGATTCGTGTCCTCAGAACGAATCTTGACAACTTTTACAACTTAGATTTATAATTCATCATACTCGTTTGCCTTTGTTCTGGCTCTAAAGCTTTTACACTATCTCCATAACCTTGGGAAGTACTTTCCTGAAAATAATTGACTGAACTTAAATCAGTTTATTATAATCTCTTGCTCCGTGCCTTCCTTGGCCTTTTACCAGCGGGTGGCCTCTCTCTTAGGAGGGTAAGTGACAAAAATAGTCTTTTGTGATTCGTCAATCATTTAGAATCTCAAATGATTCCTATGTTTCCTTTAGCCAGGCTCTTGCCTCGACTGGGTCAGCTTGTTCCTTGGAACTCTGAGAGCTTAGCGACTTAAAGGTCCTGAAAGAATTTCTCACCGCATTGTTTCCTCAGGGTGGTGGTTGGGGATAATAGTCTAAGTTCTATCTAGAAAGGTCCATAAATTATCGTATAGGAGTACCGTCTCGGGTCTCCTTTCCTTACTCGACTTCGGTTTCCTTAGTCTAAACATTCCCTCCTCCTGCCCATAATCGGGGTCATCCTACATGTTTTAAATCCTCATTTTCCACTTCATTATCTTATGGGTTCCTTCTATCTTGATGGCGACCTCCCTGACTATCACGTTCAGGGTTTGCTCTAAATCTTATTCCTCAAACTAGCTTTCATCTAAGATCTCATCTTTAAGCTCTTGAACATTTGGAACCCAAATTCTGTAGGGATACCTCATTATTCCCTCATCATCTTTCTAGGTATTAATCTCTTCTCCGGTCATTGGTTCTCTGCCTCTATTCATCACTTTTTTTTTCTTGGCGCAATATGATCTTCTCCAATAATTCGGGCTGTATTGTAATCTCAAACAGCTTTTCGGTACCGGCTCCGGTTACCTTCACTTCTATTTCCATTTTCTCAAAATCTCTTATAAACTTTCCCAAATACATTATCATCTTGAGTCTCTCCTTTTTACTAAGGATATCAGCCACCACATTGGCTTTCCCCGAATGATAAAGAATCTCCCAATCAAAATTCTTGATTAGCTCTAACCGCCTCCTCTGGCGTATGTTGAGCTCTTTCTACGTAAAAATGTACTAGAGCTCCTATGGTTTGTGTAAATCTTGCACTTCTCTCCATACAAGTAGTGCCTCCAATCTTTAGGGAAAAACTATTTCCACGAGCCCAAGCTCATGGGGGGGGGGAATATCGAATTTTATATTCCCTTAATTGTCTTGACGCGTACGCGATTACCTTGTTGTGCTGTATAAGAAGCACCCTAATTTCTTATGCGAAGCGTCACTACACATCACAAAATCTCCTTTTATATCCGACAACGCCATCATAGGGGCCGTCACCAATCTTTGGTTCAGTTCTTAAAAGCTGATCTCGTATTTTTCTGTCCATTCAAACTTCTCAGTCTTACGAGTAAGCCGCGTTAAAGGGGCTACTATCTTTACAAACTTGAACGAACCTCCGATAGTGACCGGCCAATCCTACCTCTGGTAGTCGCCCTAACCATGGTTATCAATTCCTCAGTGGTCCTTTATTCATTCTTCTCAGGATCCTGATGGGATCCTTCTCAGCAATAATCCCTTCTAGGACAACATCCTTAACCGCTACATCCTCAATATGAACATCATTCGGTCTCGTGTTAGGACGCTCTATCGAATCCACAATCTGATGTCCAATAATTAATAAAACATCATCGTGTTGTTGCTCCTCAACCTCAGGGTTCGGAGTCCCGCTACCATATACGATAATGAACTACGCTTCTATCACGATATTTATAAGGGTTCCCATAAGGGTTTTAACTGTCAGTACTATGTTAGGTAGTCCGACTATGAACTTGGCAAGAGTTCTTATTATCTTAGTGAACTTATTATTTTAACGTCATATCATCTCTGAGGTTTATAACGCTTAGCTCTGATACCATTTCTATAACACCCCCAAATCCGGGGTCGGGGATCCGGGTTGTCACGAGTTCCATTTCCCTTAATAACACCCAATCTTAATAAACAATCAACTACTCCGTACTGTGACCCCACAATATACACACACACGCCACAAGTTATAGTCTCAGAGATGAATACATAAAATAACACAAGTCATTTTATTCCACATTATAAGCCATTACACCTCAAGAGGGTTTCTGAATAAATTTACATTTCTTTGCCATTATTACAATTCATATAGATACATAAGTCCGGTACAATAAAAGTTGAAAGCCTAGCCTACTGGTAGTTCCTACCTCAGCTACAACGGCATCAATGCCTACAGGAAACTGTGGAACGTTTCCTAACCGCTCACGAATTGGGAGCTTGATACTGTTCATCATGTCTATCTGTTGTTGTGTGATGAAAGAAGAAAGCAAGGGTGAGCAACAAGCCCACCGAAATAATATGTATAATAATTAACAATATATGAGCATTCCAATAGTACTCATGAAAGTCTTGGTCAAGAAGAAATGAACCAAGTTTGATATCTTAACGCGACCAAGTCGCAAAATATTCAGTATATATGTACATATACATTTCAAAATCTTGGAAGTCCTCTTCCATGCATAATAAACACAGAGTTCCAGTTTATAACTATATAAAAATATCGTTGCAAGGTGATCTCATATATCTAACCTTGTCTCAACATTTTTGTGAAAATCTTTGTCATGCATAAGATAATCATTAACCAGATATAAGTTGAAAAGATGAAGTTACAAGATACTCCAATATACTTATATCTTTTCCGAATACTACTTGAACTACCACCGTTCAAGGTATAATCAGTTTCAAAAGTTCATCACATAGATGAGACTACAAGAAAAGACTTGGATAGATTCAATCTTTGAAATATCATTATAAATAATGAAGTTACGAGATACTTCATTAAGTCCCGATATATATATACACCTATATATATACATTTCATACACTCCTTGAAAACCTCTGTTATGAAAATTATAAACAGAGTTGCAATATCCAATGAATTTGGAAAGGAGAAAACCTTGGCATAAACCTTTTCTACTAGTAGATGGACGAATTCCCCACTGGTCATCACCCTGGCCGCAATAAGACCTTATGTTGGACTGCCACTCAGCCACTTACGCATTTGATGGACTCCCACTGAGCCACTTACACCTTCATGGACGCCCACTGAGCCCATGTTGCTTATGCCGACTTAATAGATGGACTTACTTCCCGAACGTTGGGTAAGTAATTAATTCATTTATCAAAACAGCAACCTCGTTGCAAATATAAAATACACCATAGAGCCGGATCCCTCAGGTTTTGAGCGAGTACTTAAATCCCCTTTGAAAGGAAGATCTTAAATATAAAAATGAGTTTTGGGATCCGCTCTAACTTTTAAAATCATTTTGAAGACTCGAAAATATTTTTAAGAATGTTTGGAGTAATGCTGATTTAATGAAATAAATCAGTCTCGATATATTAGAAAATATCAGAATATTATTATTAAATAATATTCCCATAAAGGATAATCTTTATAAAAATAATTGAAGTAGAAGTTTTAAGACTCATACTTGAAATGGATAATAAATAACCAAAGATATACTTATATGAAAGTACGATCTTTATTTAAATAATTGAAAATAAGTTTGATTATCGAAACATTATTCTTTAATAAAATAAAGAATAATATTTAATAAAAGGAGCGGAGTCATAAGCCCACGAATGAATATTCAAAATAATATTCATTAAATAAAGTAAGCGGAGTCATAAGTCCTCGAATGAATATTCAAAATAATATTTATTAAATAAAATAAAGTTATCGAATAAACCTTATTCGATTAATAGTTTTGAAAACTATATCAATATATATATATAAATATATAAATATATATATATATATATATTATACTCGAGAACATCGACTCCCGGTATAGAAAATATTCGCCTTTGGGTCCGCTATACTAAGGGTATACGCAATTACTGCTTATCTCTAGCATAGGTATTATGCAACTTATAAGCATTTGAATCAACAGTTAGATATCAATATTATGAAACAGGCATGCATATAAACCATATCAACATGCTCCAATATATCGTAAGATTTGCTAATAACAATCATGCATCTATCACAAGATAATGCATATACATATATACATCACCACAACAGTATAACGGGTAGAAAACTTGCCTGAATGCTCTAGGGTAGACTTAAGCTTAGAGTGGGTCCGGTAACCTATGAACAACAACATAAGCCGGAATTAAACCACGATCGCTTAAGAAACTAGACTTTAACCAATTGAACCCTAACGTTTGTTTATGGTCATTTCTAAGATTAACAAATCACATAAGTCGTTCGAGTACCCTCGGCTCTACCATTTTTAATAAATTAACCGTTACGAATTTTAAGGCGGCGCTTTTGCGAATACCCTACCAACTGCTTAGTCCACTTTACATAATTGTTTCATACTCCAATTAGTCATTTAAGGGCCTTAACCAAGGTTTCAAAGTAAGGCGAGGGGTAATGGTTCGTTCGCGAAACGCCGTTACTTAAAACGGTCGTTTCTCTTAAACCGTACATCGGATTCAAACGAACCACATATCAAACGAAGCTCGTGACATGAACTATCTAAAAATGGCAAAGGTTAGAATCTTTCAGTGAGTTCACGGGTCCTAAAGTTAAGAACAGAATAGTTAAGGAAAATCAGGCATTAGGACGTTTATGTTTACGCGAATTCCAATTTTTAAACCACTCCAAACAACCACCATTCAACTCACAACCAACAATACAACCAACCTTCATCCAAACCTTACTACATCAGTCCCCAAACCTCAAGATTTTCCAATTTATACAACCCCACACATGAACTACTAGTTTTACTTAAGTTTCATTAACTATAAACAAGATTTCAACATCCAAATTACTACAAATCCAATCCAAACTCTAAACACACAAGCATCATGCTTCTCATTTACTATAACCATCAAAACCATCATAATACTCAAAGTAAAGTTAGGGTTTGGAGGTGTTATACCTTCCTCGGAGTGATTAGAGTAGCTAGGAAGTCTTAGGGAGCCTCCTACAAGCTTGATCTTTCCAAAGAAATCAAGAACACAAAGTTAGGTTTTGAAGTTTCTAAAAGTCAGATTGAAAGAACTGTCAAAACGAGGGTCTTACCTTACTTATTTGGACGAGACTTGTGAATAAGAGTTGTAGGCCATCTAAATACCTTTCCAAAGAGCTATAGAACATACTATTTGAGTGAGTATTGAAGGAGATATGGTAGTTTGAAGTTGCTGCTCTGGTTTTGGCCGAGAGCTTTTTGAAGGAAATGAAAGTCAACTTGTATTTTGTGTTTTTGATTTGTTTTGGCTTGGTTGCTTTGTTTTGTTTTGTTAATTATCCTTTTACCATAGTAAAAAATGAATGGCTTAAAATCAACCAACCAATCCCTCCATTTGTCATGCTTATGTCACCATGCCTATGTCATCCATTTGCCGAATGTCTCTTCCTTGTGGTTTGATGACGTCACAATCCTTGGCTTCTTGTACAAGCTTGTCTCTTGGTCGCTTATTTATTTATAGTTTGCTTAACTTTCATTCTCGTTCGTCGTTTGAGGGATCATATCCGGGATCTTATTACTTGGGTTCCCCTAAACCTTTCTCAATATTTTATATTCCTTTTATGATCCTCTCTTATAATCCTTCAATTTAAATCCTTTTAATCATGTTACCTTATACTCAATTCTTTCGATATCTGGTGGATTTTCGGGAAAAATTAAAGTGTTCGAATTTGGATTCTGACGATCTTTACATACACTTATTTACTTTATGGAGTACTAATACGATCTTAGAATTTCCATAACAGTACTCCTATATAGCGTGTTCTAATAATTTTCGTTAATCAGCATCATCAGCAAAAGTTACTATTCATCCGTGTTTCAAAAATTTCCAAAAATTGGGGTTATTACATGTATGGAAAGAGTTAGAGGACTAGAAGAATTGTATAAGATATCTGATTGATATATTTTAGGAGATATAATTATATTCCATATCAATTAGAAGTTATCTTGTAACTGTGTGTCTATATAAACATAGACATAGGTTTACACTATATATGTTACGATCATCGAGAAGATCATACATTGTAACCTAGCAGCTCTCGTGATATTTGTTCATCACTGAGAGAGAACAGTTCCATTGTAACAGAGTTTATTATATCGAATACATCTGTTTTCTGTTACTTGTGTTCTAAATCGATTTAATTGTATTCTACACTGTATTCAACCCCCTTCTACAATGTTGTGTGACCTAACAGGTTGAGTAATTGACTTTACCAGATGGGTAGACATTGCAGTCTATATATGGAGTACTATAGCCAGTTCCTAGTTTATACCACTTTTTATGTTATCCAAGCTGCAGTGTCCATCATCTTGATGTATTATTGCAGTTTCAAGGCTTTACAGAAGCTACATTTTAGTCTTGAGATATGGTGTCAATATAAAGTAGTTGTGTTAATCTAGAAAGGATATGGAGTATATTCCATGTTTAGTCCAGTTGTATATCGTGACCCCAAAATAGTGTTAATCTCTACCATGGATTATTAGAAATATATATAAACACCTTTTATATTGTAACCCCAAAATAGGGTTAGCTAAAGATGTTACTTTTGCATCTTTATTTGTATTTCTATTGGGGTGATACTTGAACCCAATAGAAAAATGTTGTGAGGATTAATGCACCTGTTCAGAGAATAAACACCTTTTGTTATGTTATGGACAATTCCGGTTCATTTCTTGTTCAAAGATTATTTAATATCAGTCTTATACATACAATATCATGCATGTAGTGAACCTCAGTCAACAAGTAATGCCTTTAGTGAAATTGGTAATACATCAGGTTGGGAACTTGCTCTAGTTACGACACCGAGCAACACCACCAACAGCAACACAACCCAAAATTATAATCTGGTTTGTACTTATTCCCACTATATATTTGACTTGCTGGTGAGACCAATGTGCAGGCAAGTGATTATATATTTGTTTTCATTTGCCACTAGACAAACACCATCTCAATTTCTGATTAAATAATTTGTTGTATTTTCTAAATTCCTTTTTATCATTTGGATTATAAAGGGCGAGGAACAAAATAACCAGGGTTGTTCTGGTTTGAATTGATGGTTTGTTCTTGCAGATTTCTAGTTGTACAGGTAATAAGAAAGAATCTCCTAAAGTAAAAGCATGAGTAAAAGTTTCAGTCCTACAAGGATATTGAGCAGAAATTATATATGGTACATTAATGGGAAAGAGTAAATGCATGAAAAAGAGCCCGAGCATGAGCCCTTGGAGAAGCATGACCCCTACTAGGAGCATGAGCATGGGCATGAGCCGAAGTCGAAGTGTTAGTGGCAGCCTTCCGCGTGTCACTCGTAGAAGCAGTAGTTCTAGTAGAAGTCCTATTAGAAGTAAAAGTTGTTGTGATATGTGTCGGGGGTGTGAGTAGTTGATGTTAGTATAAAGTTGACACTGTTATTTAGTAGTATGGTTTGGATATTAAGAACATTATGTATGATAACTTTAATGTTTTGTTGCTTATGGGATTGTTCTTTAAATTAAGCATATTTTTCAAAAAATTTAAAATTAACAGTTAAATTTGCCCCTATTATAGTGTAATATATGATTATATATAGTATTACGTTGCTAGTGTTGCTTAATTATAAAAAAATTATGTTACAATAGATAAAATAGACTATTACAATAGCTTATATGGGACTCACAGGTGGGTCCCACTTATGCAATCTTGATCAAGCTATTGCATCACTCATTTTGCGTTATATTTATGCCTTTTAGTGTTACAATAGGTGCCTATTGTAACATTTTCCTCTCTGTTACAATAGATCAGTGAAGTGTTACATTAGGGGTCTATTGTAATGCTCGTATACGTAACGCCCCTTGGTGTTACAATAGACCTAATGTAATGCTTTTAGGGCCTATTATAACACCATTTAGGCATTACAGTAGCCCACTTATGGCGTAGTGTCCCTTGCTACAGATAAAAGTTACCCCTACTTATGTTTTTAACAACTTTGAGTTCTGTACTTCATTTTAGGGGTTTTTATGAATATTCATACCATAAGGCCATCTCCAAGAGCGGTCTGTTGGCCTAAATTTGGACCGATTTCGGTCCAAATTTACCCAACCTTGGTCTATTACCCTGTTTCAATTTAGGCCGGTAATAAAATATTAATTTTTTATGTTTTATATATTTGTTAATTAAATGTTATTATATATATATTAAGTAGTTTTTAATTTTCACTTATTTATATAATAATTATTTAACAAAAATATATTAAACACCATAAATTGTTTTAATTCAAACTAATAATACATCAAACATAAAATAAAGATTACACTTGATAAAAATTAATTGCAAATACAACTAATACAAAAGTATAATATGAATTTAAACATCGATTTAATCAAAGAAATTATTTCTTAATCCTCTAAGATAATCATAATATTGAGTATAATTATGATCATTTTATGATCCTTGATCTTCATCTTGCAAGCCAAATAATATATTTAAGGTCCAATTGAATTAATAAGTTTATGAATTAGTATCAACTCATTAAAATAATAATATATTAATAGTTGAAAAAAGTAAAATATTGATATATAAATTTGGACCAAATTTTAGACCAAACTGTTGGAATAGAGAGTTGTCTCGGTCCAAATTTAGACTAAGATTTAGGCTAAAAACCTTGGCCACTCTTGGAGTTGCTCTAAGGATGAAAGATCTGCAAAACAGGAATGAGAATGATACTAAAGGGAGAAAGTGATAGAGAAATGATTAGAGAAAAGCAACATTCATTTCATACAAAAAGTTATTATCCTGAACTCCAAAATGAGTATACACCATATCCTTAAATAACAAAATATGAAATTACTAGATGAGGCCTAGCAGTAGCAGTACTAACAACTTTTGTCCCTAAGGACTAACAACTTTTGTTTTATCAGTAAGGATAAATTACAGATTGGCCCCTTATTAGTTTTCACTGTTCATGTTAAACACGACCTTATTTTACCTTATCCAAATAAAAAATTATTAAACCTAATGTATTTGAATTAAAAAACGGTAAAATCAATTTAAATGAATTGTATATAATTTTCATATACGCTGATCTGTTATTACTTTAGCATCTTCGATTAATTACAATACATAGTCCATTTATCTAAAGTTAGTCCGTCGTCACGTTTGCCACCCAAACTTCTAATTTATATCCTTGTAATTTAGGGGAACGGTATCTGAAAAACATTTGTCATTGAGGAATTAGGTAATTATCCATTTAACGCTCGAGATGAGTTAAAAAATTAGTACGTACAACAGGCGCATACATTATTCAATGTCCCTAAAAAATTTTCTAACCCGTAGGTATATACATCAGTGTATTTGGTGTGTGTATACATGTTTCAGATTTAATTTGGTATAATTTTGTGAATTTAGGTGTATTTATTAAATTAAATTGGTACCAATTTTATTTATTATTTGAAGTACAATTTTGTCGGTATATAATGAGATTTAATATATATATATATATACACTAACCTATAACCCATGCGATGTACAGACTAATTATACATTTATAATTTTATTATTTTATAAAAATAATCTATAAAAGACAATAATTATATATGTTAGGAATATGTTGTGAACTTGATGATAAGTTAAACAAAATACCTTAGTAGATTTAAATTAGTGAATTTTGTAGCACTCGACGGATGACCTAATATAGTCCCGACGGATGAATTTTATAGTCCCGACGGATAATAAATTGACATCCATCGAGTGAGTAGCATATGTAACAAATAAGAACTGTAGCACATTTTTGCAAATAACATGTATTAGTCAAGTAGATTGCTTAGGGTTCTGTAAGTCATGTTGACTACTAGATTGATATGCATAATAGGTTGATTAATTATAAATATGAGATGTCTTGTAATTCTGTATAAGTGAAATAGAGTCAAGTGACAGATAGACTCCCGACAGATGATCTACAAGACTCCCGACGGATGATCAACAAAGCTCGCGACGGATGAAAAACATAGTCCCGACGGATGATTAAATTCAAATAGTTGTTGACAGTGACAACACAGTCACATGCATTGGGTGTTTGAAAAAGGAATGTGCCAGCCTGTTAAGTAGGAATTTGAGAACAAAGAAGCATTACCATTTCCCTGCAATTGTAAAGATACTCAAAGATGCTGGAATAGAGTAGTGAAACAACATGGAGTTTGACTAGATATGTTTTGTTTTATTATCTTATCTTATTGTCATGTAAACTTGGTGATATATAAACCAAGTGAAACAAGTAGAATAACTAACTAAGCAAGCTCATTCTCAGAGAAATATATCAAGCTATATTTTGTAAGCATTTCTCTGAAGTTTAGTTGTTCGAACTTGTAAGCAACTGTGAGCTATATAAAACTTCACAGAGTTCTCAATTTGATATATATATATATATATATATCTGGTGGATACTTTCAAATCCACCAGAAAGTTTTAAAACCCCGTGTTTTTATTACTTAGTGTTTTGATTTCCATTACTCTTTTATTCCGCAACATTGCTAATCAAACACTATTATATTTATCAAGTTAGAACATTTTAAAATCTGAAAAAGTAGCCAAATTTACATTCAACCCCCCTTTTGTAATTCTTGTTGTATTGTTAGGGAATAAGAATTGGTATCAGAGTAAGCTCTTGAAGTACAAAGAGTATAAAGATCACAACAAATAACAAGATGAACAAAAAGGATGTTGGAGTGAAGATTCCATTTATGGACAAAGACAACTATCACCATTGGAAGGTGAAGATACACCTACATCTTCTTTCCCAAGATGAGGCTTATGTGGACTGCATAGAGAGAGGTTCTCATGTACCAATGAGAGCTGCAAATGGCAATGAGCCATCTGTTCCAAAACCTAGGCATGAATGGCCAGACCCTGATATTGAGCAAGTCAGGAAGGATAAGTAGGCCTTGAATATATTGTTCAATGAAGTTGATGCTGATATGTTTGATAACATCATTAATTGTAAAACAGCCAAAGAGGTTTGGGACACAATCCAGATTATTTGTGATGGTACTGAGCAAGTAAGGGAGAACAAGATGCAACTACTGATTCAGCAATATGAGCATTTCCACTGTGAAGAAAGTGAGTCTCTCACTGATATTTTTAGTAGATTTCAAAAGATACTAAATGCTATGAAGTTGTATGAAAGAGTCTATCAAACAAAAGCCTCTAACCTCAAGTTCCTTAGATCTCTTCCAAAGAAGTGGAAGCCAATGACAGTCTCATTGAGAAATTCACAGGATTACAAGGAGTTCACCTTGGAGAGACTGTATGGCATCCTAAAAACCTATGAGCTTGAAATAGAGCAAGATGAGAGGATGGAAAAAGGAAGGAAGAAAGGAGGCTCCATAGCTTTGGTTGCAGAGCTAGAGAAGGAGAAAGAGATGAAGGTATAAGTTGTTGAGTCTACATCAAAGGTTTGAGAAAGCAAGGGTAAAGGGATGGTAGCTGAAAATGAAGATCAATTAAGCCAAGATGACATGGATGATATTGATGAACATCTAGCATTCTTATCCAGAAGATTTTCCAAGCTCAAGTTCAAGAAGAATTTTGGAACAGCTAAGCCAAATAGAAACATGGTTGATAAGTCAAAATTCAAGTATTTCAAATATGGCTTGGTGGGTCATTTTGCTAGTGAATGTAGAAAGTTTGATTCCAACAAAAAGAAGTTTGAGCCTGTTGATTATAAACAGAAATACTTTGAGTTGCTCAAACAAAAGGAAAGGGCTTTCATCACACAGGAAAATGACTGGGCTGCAGATGGATTGGATGAAGATGAAGAAACAATCTATGTCAATCTAGCCCTAATGGCCAAATCTGATGAAACAGAAACAAGTTCTTCAAGCAATCAAGTAATCACCACTAACCTAGCACATTTATCTAAATCTGGGTGTAATGATACAATAAATGACATGTCCACAAAATTATATCACCTGCGTGTTACACTTAAGTCCCTCACTAAAGAAAATGCTAAGATCAAAGAAAACAATTTGTTTTTAAATGAGAGGAATAATGTGCTAGAGTCTCAGTTTATTAAATTTGAGAAATTGAGAATTGAGTGTAAGATTGATAAGGATGAATTAACTGAGTCCTTGAAGAAATAAGAGATTTTAAAGAAGCAGCTTGAACGAGAACATGAAGTGATTAAGACATGGAAATCATCTAGAGATGTCCATGCTCAAATCACTAAAGTTTAAGGTATTGAATCCTTTTGTGATGCAGCCTGGAAGAAGAGTAAAGAGAAGCTTTAGTCCAATTTGGTTGAAGGATTGTTTACAGATGTGGACTCGACGGATGATGAAAATCATCCGTCGGATAATCAAAAGGATTATCCGCCGAGTGACAAGGAGCCACATCTAAGCTAGCTAAGTTGAATAAGAAGTATGAATCAGTTTCTAAGAACTTTATTCCAGGAGAATCAAGTCAAGTCAGGAAGGAAAAGAAAGTTGATGTTGGTCATCTGTCTATCAAGCAATTGAATGACAGATTAGAAAAGATTGAGGTTAAAACATAAGCTAAAAAGAAAAATAATAAAATTGAGAAAGTAGGAATTAATAAACATAACAACTACACACCTGATAAATATGCACCGAGAAAAATCTTTGTTAAGTGTGGTAGTGTTAATCACTTGTCTGATAATTGCAAACTTGCTATGCCTACTTCCATGTCTGCACCCTCTTCTTTTCCCAACATGACAGCCATGCCTACCATGCCTATAAATGCCATGTCTACTCAGAATATGAATGCATAATTTGCTAATATGGCATTTGCACCTAATCGTTATTATGCTGCATTTAGTATGCCTCGAATGCCATTTAGCATGCCTTACTGGAATAACATGTTTGCAAATAACATGCCTTTTCCTGTTAATAAAAATGTGCATGATAATTCTGTTCTAATGACTGGTTTCAAAGGTCCAACTCAAATGACTAAGGATGAATCGGAAATTCCCAAGTCAAATGAGATTAAACCTAAGAAACTAAAGAAAAAAGCTAACAAGGCAGGACCCAAGGAAACTTGGGTACCAAAATCAACTTGATTTGATTTTGATTTGTGCAGGGAAACAGAAAGAATCTTTGGTATCTGGACAGTGGTTGCTCAAGGCACATGACTGGAGATTCTACCCTGCTCACTGAGTTCAAGGAAAGAGTTGGCCCAAGTATTACTTTTGGAGATGACAACAAAGGTTATACTATGGGATATGGCTTGATTTCAAAAGATAATGTCATTATTGAAGAAGTTGTTCTAGTGGATAGTCTCAAGCATAATTTGTTTAGTATTAGCCAGCTTTGTGATAAGGGCAACTCAGTTACTTTCAATTCAGAAGCTTGTGTTATGACAAACAAAAAGAGCAACAAAGTGGTTCTCACTGAAGTGAGAAAAAGAAATGTGTACCTGATTTCAACTCATCTAATGTAGAATCAGTCACTTGTCTTCTCAGTAAAGCAAGTCAAGATGGAAGTTGGCTATGGCACAAGAAGCTGTCCCATCTAAACTTCAAGACCATGAATGAGCTTGTCAAGAAAGAGCTGGTTAGAGGTATTCCTCAAGTGGAGTTTACTAAGGATGGATTGTGTGGTGCCTGCTAGAAAGGAAAGTAGATCAAAGCATCATTCAGAAAGAAGCTTGATTCAACAATTGAAGAACCTTTGCAATTGTTGCACATGGATTTGTTTGGACCAGTCAATGTGTTGTCAATCTCAAGAAAAAGATTTTGCCTAGTAATTGTGGATGATTTCTCAAAGTTCTCTTGGACATATTTCCTAAAGTCCAAAGATTAAGCTAGTGAAATCATCATCAATCACATAAGGCAAGTCAACAATCATCCTGACTTTAAAGTAAGAAGAATTAGGAGTGATAATGGAACCGAATTCAAGAATTCTGTGATGAGATCATTTTGTGAAGAAAATGGGATTATGCATGAGTTTTTTGCAGCAAGAACTCCACAATAAAATGAGTAGTGGAAAGGAAGAATATATCTCTTATTGAAGCTACAGGGATAATGCTTGAAGAATCAAAGTTACCAATATATTTTTGGGCTGAAGCTGTGAACACTGCCTGCTACACTCAGAATATCTCTTTGGTTAATCAAGCAAAGTGCATGTCACCCTACCAATTGTTCAAGAATAGGAAGCCAACTCTAAATTTTCTTCATGTCTTTGGCTGTAAATGTTATATCTTAAGAAATCAAACTGATCAACATGGAAAGTTTGATGCTAAAGCAGATGAAGGAATTTTTAATGGATATTCTGTGGGAAAAGCATATAGAGTCTACAATCTAAGAACCACCATTGTTATGGAATCCGTACATGTTGTGTTTGATGATAAAAATATTGAATGACTACAAGATGGAGATTTCCATGAAAGCCTCAAGTTCGATAATGTGGAGATGGTTAGTGATGACAGTGATGATGAAAGTGATCAAGAAACACTAACTAAGGATAATACAGAAAAATCTACAACTAATGAAGCACATAATTCAACATCTGTCGAGTTACAAAATTCTTCATCCGTTGAGAGACAATCTGCCTTATCCATCGGGAGACAATCAGCTTCATCTGTCGAGATACAAAGTGCATCATCCGTCGGAATAATGAGAGAAGCTAAGAGTCAAAATAGATCACCTACATAAAGTACCCCTTTCTCAAATCAAAGATTCACAAACTCGTGGGGAGTTTCTCATAATCAAAACTCAGTCACACATCAAGACAACAATAAAGCCTCTTCATCTAGAGCTAATCTACCTCAATAAAGAAAATGGACTAAAAATTACCCTTTTGAGCTCATCATTGGTGATGTATCTTCTAGAGTTCAAACAAGGAAAATAACTCAAGAAGAATGTCTATATAGACGCTTCATTTCGAAGGAAGAACCAAAGAAGGCAGAAGAAGCTTTGTTGGATCCTCATTGGATTTTAGCTATGTAGGAGGAGCTAAACCAATTTGAAAGAAACAAGGTATGGAAGATGGTACCCAAACCTAAAGGAAAGAATCCAATTGACACCAAGTGGGTATTCAGAACCAAGATGGATGAAAATGGCATAGTGGTCAGGAACAAAGCTAGATTGCTTGCTAAGGGCTACTGTCAATAAGAAGGAATAGATTTTGATGAAACTTTTGCTCCTGTTACAAGACTTGAAGCCATCGGAATATTCTTAGCCTATGTAGCTCATGCCAATTTCAAGGTCTATCAAATGGATGTCAAAAGTGCATTTCTGAATGGAGATTTGGAGGAGGAAGTCTATGTCAGTCAACCTCCTTGTTTTGAAGATCCAAATTTTCCAGAATATGTCTACTATCTTTTGAAAGCGCTTTATGGACTGAAGCAAGCACCTAGAGCCTGGTATGATACTTTATCAAAGTTTCTTTTGGAAAATCACTTCACAAGAGGTACTGTTGATAAAACTTTATTCTTTAGAAATGTTAATGGCTTTAGTATACTTGTTCAAATTTATGTAGATGACATTATATTTGGCTCTACAGATGAAAAACTTTGCAAAAAGTTTGCCAAATTGATGCAAAGTAAGTATGAAATTAGCATGATGGGAGAACTAACTTACTTTCTTGGTTTATAAGTTAAGAAAGTTAGTGATGGAATATTCATTAGTCAAACTAAATATATTTATGATCTTTTAAAGAAATTTGATCTAATGGATTGCACATCTACAAAAACTCCCATGGCCACTACAACTAAACTTGAATTAAACATTACTGAAAAGTCTGTGGATATTTCAAGCTATAGGGGCATGGTTGGCTCACTTCTGTACTCAATAGCTAGTAGGCCATATATAATATTTGCTACTTGTCTTTGTGCTAGATTTCAGGCTGATCCTAGAGAATCTCACTTAGTAGCTATAAAGAGAATTTTCAGATATCTCAAGGGAACACCAAAACTTGGCATTTTGGTACCCTGGATATTATAGTTTTGATCTAACTGGTTATTCAGATGCAGATTATGCAGGTTATAAAATAGACAGAAAAAGTACAACATGAACCTTTCAATTTCTAGGGAACAAGCTTGTGTCCTGGTAAACTAAAAAGAAAAATCCAGTTTCTACTTCTACAGCTTAAGCTGAATATATTGCTGCTAGTAGTTGCTGTGCACAGATTTTGTGGATGAAAAACCAATTGTTGGACTATGGTCTACAAGTGGATAGAATTCTCATTTTCTGAAATAACACAAGTGCAATTTCCATCACTGAAAATCCAGTACAACATTCAAGAACAAAGCACATAGACATCAAGTACCACTTCATTAGAGAACATGCGATAAATGGTACTGTGGAACTTTATTTTGTTCCAAGTGAAAAGCAGCTTGCAGATATCTTTACCAAGCCACTTGATGAATCCACCTTTTCAAGGTTGGTAAGTGAGTTAGGTATGCTTAATTATTCTTGAATCATTTCAGATATTTTTGCAAGTTATGAAGAAGCCAGAAACTTAATTGATTATTCTGTTTTGGATGAAATTTTGGCTAAGTAAAAATTTACATCCTGACGGATGCTCGTTATCCATCGAGTTTGATCATCCGTCGGAATAATATTTATTAATAAAAATCAATTACTTTTCTGGATTATTTTATAATCCGACGGATAATTATTTTATTCTTATCCGCCGAATTGTCTCAATCTTAGCCGTTAATTCTCTGAATATTATACATCGGATATACTTACAGTTTGTAAGTATAACACGACGGATAATTGACAGAATTTTGACAGTTTATTTATTTTAAACGGCTATTTTGGGCTATTTTGATTGGTTACTTTATTTCACTTTATTATTATTGACAGTTTATTTCTGAGATAGTATAAAAGCAGAATTCATTTTTATTATATTCTTTTATCATTCTCAAATAAATTGCTCTAACTCCTTTCTTCTCCAAAGCAATCCCTCTCTCTGCAAACTTCCAAATTTTAACAACGGCATCTGTAGTCAAAATCATGTCCCACTCTGGGTTCATCTATGAGAAGAATAATTTTGTAGCTCTTATGAACAAGGAGATTCCACAATATGGAGATTTTCACAAGATGATGGACTTTGTGAAAAAATACAAACTCAGTTATGCTATTCTGGAATCACCAATAATCTACTGTGAGGTTGTGGAGGAGATATGGACAACAACTGTGTATCATTCTACTGACAAGACCATAACTTTCACTCTCAAAGGTAAGCAGTTCTGCATTAATAGTGACATTATCAAAGCGTGCTTTAAAATTCCAGATAACACTACTACTGTTCCATACACTGATACTAATTTAGTTACCATTCTTAATTCTATGGGCTATGCACTTTCTACTTCTATGTTAAGTGAGATTAGGAGGCTAGGTCTTAGAAAGTGTAACGTCTGAGAAATATTATGTAATTATTTTTATCAATAAATAATTATTATGTGATTTTATGTGAATTTTGGTGAATTATTTGATAATTGATATTAATATTTGGATGTTGTTTCTGATAAAAATTTAGATATTTTAATCTTTAATTATCCAGAATAAAATATAAAGTGTTTTGGTATTTTTTTGATAATTTTTGGATTATCATATGATTTTATAAGGATTTATAGAATTAATAATGATTATTTCACGTAATTGTAAAATTACTTTTTAGAAACAGAAATCGTCTCACTTCAATCGGTTTTGCATTTTTACAACCCGAAACTCTTCCGAAAACTCCTTCCTAACCTAATCTGATAATTCTGAACACTTTTCATGTTTTGACTTTTTCGATCTGGGGTACGGTTTAATCCGTACGAGTCCCGACGTGAAATTCTCGATACACGCTAATCATTTTTATAAACCGATAAAACCCGTATTATCGAAGGACGGGATACTGTTACTTTCTTTTTGTATAAAGTGTTTTATAAGAGGCCCTTTTTTGATAATTATCCAAATCTAGTATCATAATTGTATCGTTATATGGTTACTTAGCGGCTAAGTAACCTATTTTCGGATCCGATATATAAATATAATTATTGAATTATCAAATGAATAAAATATGTGATGGTCCTGTTAGCTATGTATTGCGATGTTATTAATTGTAGTTGATTGGTTGGGTACGAAGATTGGTTGTATAATTAATTATTGAGCAATATGAATTCATTTTGCTTTTAAAATGATTTTATTGAATCTTTATTCTCATAAATGCTTAAATTGTCTCTAAAATTATTTTTGTTGCTTTATAATTTTATTTATTTTTGCTAGGAGTTTTTAAAAGTTTAAAATCAATATTTTAATCATTATTTATTTCTTAATGATTTTCAGATTGTAATTAATTGTAAAATCAGTATTTAATTCTAGATTACTTCAAAAATCATGAAAAATTTTATTTTATGAAATTTTAAATATTTCGAGAGTTTTAAAATTATTCCAGTAAATTTCTAGCTTTTATTTACCTGCACGTTTATTCGTTAAATCGTAAAATACATGTATGATACCCGATCCAAAAATAATTTAAAAATTATGAAATTTTATTTTATTAGATTTTAGTTATTCTAAAATTTTAAAGAGCTGTTGGAAATTTATTCGACTTATATTTAAGCGCAAATTTTGAACTTTCGAGTAAGATCGAGCCTGTGAAAAATCGTAAAACATCGTAAAACATGGGTAAAACCCTCGTTAATTTTCAGAATAGGCTTAACAGATAAATAAACTTCCTCCTTATCTCCCCCCAACTCGTCTATCATGCCTCTCCCCCTCTCTCTCCTGTTCGATCTCCCCTTTCTCTCTCACCTCTGTCATATCTCTCTCTCTCGCGTCTCGTCTTTCTCCCCCTTCTCTCTGTTATCTCCGTCTGGGCCTCTATTTCCGGTGGATTCAGTCGGGTTTCTTTCTTTCTCCGGCCTTATTCCCTTTTACGTTTTCTGTTCAGATAGTATAAATATATACATACACTGTGTATCCATCTGTGCGCCGCCCTCCTTGTTTTCCGACAGGGAGGCGGTGGCGCGTGGGGACGGTACACGCACGTGTGCTATGTGTTTTTGTGAAGTAGCTGCCTTCTGTTGCTTCTTTTGCTGCAATTAGTTGAGTGTTTGTAGTTAATTCGAATGATTAATCTGATATCTGATTGTTGGTTCAAAGTTTCAGATTTTTGCAGCCTTTGTGATGAATAAATGTTCGAGTTATTTTATTAAAATTCGAGTGAATTTCCTGTGGTTATTCGAATTGATTGACTATTGGGATATTCGTAGTTTATTGGTGAAATTCGTAATGGAAACCTGGAAATTACCGGGCACCGACGAATTTTACTACCGTCGGCGATGAGCCTCGGCGAGCCGACGGTGGACAATGATGATTAATTCTGAGTCCTAAATTATAAATAAATAAAATTAAAATTAGTTTGTGAAATAAATTTCGAAACGAAAAGGAATAATAATAAATAATTGTTAATAATAAAATTCGTACCGGTGGTTGGGATTGATGAATTGGATTATGGACTGGATTGTATTGCAATTGTTGTTGTGTTTGACGTCGATTCGATTTCGACGGGTAGACCGATAAACAAAGGAGACGCTGCCCGATTTTTGGGAAATTGATTCCGAAAATACGGGAGTGTAACCCGCAATTATCGGAGATGTTGAATAACCATATATAATTATATTATATGAACTTAAGTGCGATTGAGACAAAATAATTTATAAATAATCGATTGCCCTATTTTTCAAAATGACGAGTATACGTATTTTCCGAAAATAAATACCGAACCGAGTTTCGAAGATGTGAACCATAATTGCTATGTGTGTTTCAATAATACATATAAATATGAGTTGGGATATGAAATCGTATGGGTAGAATAAGATAGTGGTGTTATGTTAAGTGAAACGATTATCTGAATTAGGATATTTTAACCCTGTAGGTCCTAGACGGAAAACCCGAGTATTGACATCGGACTAGGAACGATCTAGTGATTAGACGTCGAGATCAACGAAGTTCCAATTGAAGGGCCTGAATGTTGGGATCGTATCCAGAATGGAATAGTAGTTTGACGATAAAGCCGAACGTCCAAATCGAACCAAAGTCCACTAGTAATAGCGATTAAAGCTTATTAAGGCAAGTATTCCTGAACTTTCTTTTAAATTACTGCAATTATTTATTCGTTCCTATTCTAAGTTTATAATAGTTAAATGTTTTACATTTCGCTGCAATTACTTTGATTATGCATGTTCTTTTCATTATTGTTCCTATAATTCGATTGCTCTCTCGAGCAAATACCCATTCTTTCGGGTTATTTGTGAACCCTGAATTGGGATGTTTTGAATTCAAATGATTTGACATCAAAATACTCCACGGGCTGGATAGTGATATTTTGGGAATTAAGTTTTACTAAATCCTAAGGACCGGGACACGACCGGTGCCTTGAGATGGGCTGTAATGCCTGGGGACCCGACTAGATCTATATAGGTAGGTATAGATATGCACTGTATCCTGACTGATCAGCATGATATAGATGCGAACTAGTGTCCAGTCTAATTTGTTGTTGATCGCCATTAACGACATTCGCTCTCGAAAGGTTTTATGATTCCAAAACCAAACAAAACCCTGATTCAGGAGATGAATCTGGGAATCGCTTGTCACTTTTAGATTTATAATCAAAGGCTGGTGACAACCATCGTTTATTCGCTCAACTCACTCAAATAAATAGAATTGTTTAAAATTGTTTAAAGCTTTTGTCCGAAAAATTCCTTTGATATTAATATTTGAAACTCAAATTATATAATTGCTGGGCATTTTTGGCTCACTCTTGCTTTGAAATTCTTATTTCTTCCAGAAGTAGATAATGATAAAAGTGAATAGCTTTTGATAGACAGCAGAAGATAGGGAAATCTCCGCTGCGAGAGATCGAAGATGTTAGAAGAATAAGACAAGAACATTTGTGTAAAGGTATTTACACTCGTATTGTAGTTGTTGTGAATTGTAGAAGGTTAAATTCTTGTTTTATACCATAACCTATAAATGATCCGGATTCAAGGGGTTAATTGAATATTATTTCACTTTATGTAAAGATTGTTTCGTGACACCAAATCTTGACCCCGGATTTGGGTTGTTACAGAAAGGAATGGAGCTATCTGTATGATGTGGTAACTAAGGTATTTTCTGGTAAAGTGAGTAATTTTGATTCTATTAACATTGCCATGCTTAAAATGCTTTATTTTCTAGTTACTGATAAGTATTTTAACTTCAGTGACATGATCATGTTTGAGTTAGGTTATAAGTTTGGGGAACTTAACAAGAGAGGTAAAAGTGTCTATTATGCTAGATTATTTATGATGCTTGCTAACCATCTTATTGAGAACATTGCTGTTGAGAACCCAACCAACAAACTGAATTGTTGGGTCCAAGAAAGGAGAATCATTGCAGATCTTAACAGAGCAAGTCACCACAAAGAGGTGCCCCTCTTTTATTTTCCAATCATTGGGGGACCTCAGGTAAGTGAGGTAAGCACCCCTGTCTCTACTCTTCCAACCTCACAAATTTCTTTTCCTTCAAGTGTAGCTATGACATCTGTGTCAATGACCCAACAGATGCCTACCTAAGCTACCAAATCAACAACTTCAAAATCCAAAGCAAAAAAATCCCCCAACGGTTTTTTTCAAAAGAAACCAGTTGCAAAAACTACCAAACACAAAGAGGGGAGTGTGAAGGAGAGTGAGTTAGGTGAGGGACAGGGTGAAAATCAAAAAAATCCTAAGGATAAAGCTGGTGAGATCAGTGTACCCAAGCCTAGCCATACCACAGTTTCCCAACAATTTGTGGTTGTTAATAAGGAAATCAGCGCAATTCTAGTTTCATCCTCCCAAAAGGATGTTACTATCGAAATAAGCTCCCAACCAGAGCACAGGCCAAGAGGGTTAGGGACATAAGTTCACCACAGACTTATGCCAGAAAGAAAATATCTAAAACCCTTGGGGATGCACAGGGAACACACAGTGCAAACTAGAGCTAAAGACTCAGTCACTGCACCATCTCAAAGTCAGCTTGATGTGGCTCCAATAAATATGGAGTCACAGTCAAAATCAATGATAATTGAAGCACCTGAAACACCAAATTCACCTACACACTCACTGGATGTAGACATGATTCATACAGCACTTCCAAATTCTCCATCTTTAACTCTCTTGGAGAAGCCAAAAATCCAAGCAAGTGAGCATCATCTTTTAGATGATTTGTTGGATCACTTTCCAATTCTTTCTGAGTCTATTGAGACATATGTGCCCAAATTTTCATCAATCTGCACAGAGTCTATAATAGTCTCCACTCCAAACTCATTCACTTCTTCTATCCCGGTGGATATTGTTCATCCGTCGAGTAGTGATTGTATCCCGATGGATATGCCTAACAGAAGTCATCCGTCAGATAGCCAAACTACTATCCCAATAGATGTTCCTCATCCATCGGTACTCTCTCCACAACTTCAAATCCATACAATTATCACAAGTGCAGATGACCTAGTAGTAGTACAATCACTCTTAGGACTGAGGGAGGAGAGTGAATCGAGTGAGAGGCTGGGTTGCTCCCAAGGAGAGGAAAAGAGTGAACCAATGCAGGCCATTTCTTCAGGTCTTGCAAAAGTGAGTGATGGGAGTCCCACCTTAGATGGTGAAGGTGAGGGTGTGAGGGTGGGAAGCCAAGGGGAGCCCTTGATGCAAGAAAAGAGAGATCATGAGAGAAATGCAGGTACAGGAGAAATAAGGATGGACATCATTGTTAGTGAGTCAATGAATACCAATAATGCAGACATAGAGAAACTATCTTAGCATGATCAAGCTGACATAGATTCCATCTCTTTGGATGATGAGGCATTTATTCGATATGCTGGACAGGGCAATGCAAATGTAGAAAAGATGCTGAACTTGGTGCATACTACTCAATCAATGCAAAGAGAAAAGGATGCCATCACAGCCATGCCACCTAGAGCTGGTGATGATGTTGACTATGGTACTGGTGAGTCTGCAGATATCTTTGGAGATGATGGTGATGATAGTGAAGAGCTGATGGACATAGGGGGAGAAGCAGGCCCTAGCTCTAGATCAAACATTTCTTCTTGGGTGTTTTCTATAGAGTGTGATGAACATCATTTTAAGATAACTCTTTTTCATATCATTCAACAGACACATAATACTCTTCAAGCCACTACCAATTGTAGCACCAAGAAGCTTCTACAGGCACATCTTAACTCACTATAACTCCATCAAATCCAAGTTCTTCAACATAACCAAGATGTCACTTCCATCAAGACAGAGATTGACCAAGTAAAGAAGGATGTCTCTGAAAGATTGGATGCTAAAATTCCAGATGCAACAATGCTTGACATTAAAAGACAGCTAAGGAAGAATTCTGATCTTGTCACTAAAGTGGATTCCCTGGATACAAGGCTGACTGCAATGGAAGCCTCTCTCACAGCTATTCATCTTCATCAAGCACATCAAACTCAGTTGCTGCAAAAGCTGGTGGCTACACAAACCTCAACCTCCACTATACTTGATGATAACAAAAAGAGGGAGAAAGATTCAACAATCCAAGTCAATCAAGCAGAGCCAACCAGTGAGGAGGAGCATATGGTAAATGTTCAAATTAGTCAAGTAATTGTTCCATAAATTACTCTTCCAAAGCCACCAGTATTGGACAACATTGATCTGATCCAAATAGCAGCTGCTAAACTTGATTATAAGATAAATCCAAAGATGCTTGATGTTGCAGCTGTTGAGAAGGAACTAGATGAGAAATGGAAGAAGATTGATGCAGCTATTCAGGAGAAATTTGGTCAGCTAAAAAATCCAGACAAGACCTTTCATCACCATTCTCAAGTAAAACCCATCTCAGTGCATGAAATGAGTCTAGGCAACCTGGAAAAAGGCCAAACTTCTTGCATCAAATCTCCAAAGGCAAATCTGTCCTTGAAGCCTAAAAGAAATTACTCAAAGTTCTCAAATAAAAATCCTATGGATCTTGTGTTTGAGACACCTAGGCCTGATGAGAAGAAGCGGTTAGCTAGGTCAATTATATTTTTCAAAGATCCAACTAATTCAGCACTTAAAAGAAAGATTGCCAAAATCTAAAGAAATGGTAAGGAAATCTGTGTGGTGGCTGGACACCTTCAGTTTATAGAAGCTAAGAAGGAAGAGAAGGAAAGAATTAGGCAAGAAAAGAAGCAGGCTACCTTAGATGCTAAGAAGCTTAAACAAAAGAAGGAGCAAGCTGCTATCTTGGCCAAATTTCAAGCTGTGAAGACTACAACTGAGATGTATGCACAACCATTTGTGATTGCTGAACTTCAAGATCAGAAAATGCATCAGGAACCACAACAGAAAAGAAGATTCAGATACAAGCTTCATTCTAAAAGAAAATTGGACTTTAGTTATGAGGAAATGGAAGACTACATTCCCAAACAGTCTACAACTTCAACTCAGACATCCAAGTCCTCAGTGGTACATGAAGAATTCAAGGTGGATCCAACTAAGAATTTTCATGGTGAGCTTATTATTCCCAAGGATGAGCCATTAGATTGGGAAAGTCTGCCAAGTCCTGAATTCAACTTACCTATCTTCAACAAGCCAAAGAAGACAAAGGTAAGAGCAACCAAGAAAAGCAAGCCTGTCACTCTCAGAACCAAGACTTTAACCAAATCTAAATCTACAGTCAACAAGGAAGATCTTTTATATATCTATGATATCACGGAGTTTTCAGATTTAAACCTCTATTTGGATGAACTGGTAGAAGTACGAGGAATTGATGCACACATACATCTTCCTGAAAGATTGGTGTTAAAGTACAAGGCAGGGAAAGAAATCACATGGCCTTTTCACAGATTCTAGAAGAAAGCTGCTCTATACTAATAAAGATCTACTCATCTTTCAAGAAGAACTTTGGATTCAATGTGACTGCAAGGAGATTGGTTCTGAAGAAGATTGAAGAGTTAAGGAGTAATAAAGCCAAAGATGCACTTCCAAAAACTCTGTCAATTCTTTTCACAGGGAAGAGAGTGCATTTAAGGCCTTATTGGATGATGGAATTCATGGATGATAAGGGAGTTAGAAGATTCTTCAGACTAGATGACCAATTGAGTATCTCTAGCAATGAGACTCTATTGGAAATACAAGAAATGTTGGATCTATCTGAAGCTGATGAACTTGAATTCCATAGACAACTCCAGAATCAAATAGAGGAAAACAATAGGAAGTTTGGGAAGAAATTCAGACAATCAAGGAAATAGAATTATATGCTCAGACTAGAGGAGCACCTTAATAACGATTGTGAGAACTCTTTGTACACTTTGCTTTGTTCAATTTTTAATAAATTTTGTAGCACTTATCAGTTTTATCTACTACTTTTTAATCTGTATTTTAGGGCATTTTGTTATCATCAAGTTTCTCTTAATTTATGGCTATAATTTCATTATACATAAATTGGGGGAGATTGTTAGGAATATGTTGTGAACTTGATGATAAGTTAAACAAAACACCTTAGTAGATTTAACTTAGTGAATTTTGTAGCACTCGACGGATGACCTAATATAGCCCTGAAGGATGAACTTTATAGTCCCGACGGATGACAAATTGACATCCATCAAGTGAGTAGCTTATGTAACAAATAAGAACTGTAGCACATTTTGACAAACAATATATATTAGTCAAGTAGATTGCTTAGGATTTTGTAAGTCATGTTGACTACTAGATTGATATGCATAATAGGTTGATTAATTATAAATATGAGATGTCTTGTAATTCTGTATAAGTGAAATAGAGTCAAGTGGCAGATAGACTCCCGACGGATGATCTACAAGACTCCGGAAGGATGATCAATAAAGCTCCCGACGGATGACAAACATAGTCCCAACGGATGATCAAATTCAAATAGTCGTTGACAGTGACAACACAGTCACATGCGTTGGGTGTCTGAAAAAGGAATGTGGCAGTCTGTTAAGCAGAAATTTGAGAACAAAGAAGCATTACCATTTCCATGTAATTGTAAAGATATTCAAAAATGCTAGAATAGAGTAGTGAAGCAGCATGGAGTTAGACTAGATATGTTTTGTTTTATTATCTTGTCTTATTGCCATGTAAACTTGGTGATATATAAACCAAGTGGAACAAGTAGAATAACTAACTAAGAAAGCTCATTCTCAGAGAAATATATCAAGCTATATTCTGTAAGCATTTCTCTGAAGTTTAGTTGTTCAAACTTGTAAGCAGCTGTGAGTTATTCAAAGCTTCACAGAGTTCTCAATTTGATATATATATATATATATACATATCTGGTGGATACTTTCAAATCCACCAGAAAGTTTTAAAAGCCTGTGTTTTTATTACTTAGTGTTTTGATTTCCATTACTCTTTTATTCCGTAACATTGCTAATCAAACACTGTTATATTTATCAAGTTAGAACATTTTTAAAATCTGAAAAAGTGGTCTGAATTACATTCAACTCCTCTTCTGTAATTCTTGTTGTATTGTTAGGGAATAACAATATATAATTGAGATTAATGAAGTTAAAATATTTACGTATTATTTTGTATGTAATATAATTTTTGAATGATTCAAAATTTAGATACTTAAACTATTAAAATATTCTCCTACTATAGCTTATAGATCACTTCGCTACGTGGGTGCAGAGCCTATAAGAAAATGTGACAGTCTTGAATAGCAATGATGTATGTGGATGATTTGGTATTATTTTTGTAATTTTGTTTTTTAAAATATTTCATGATTTATTAATTAGTTTTTTTAATATTATAATTTGAATTACTAAACTTAATTTTGGAAGGGTTTTGTTTCCCTACAAAAAGATCAGAAAGAAGTTGAGTGCAATTATAAATTAAGTTGGATAATAATTCATAGAATTTGTAGTTATATTAGATATATGATTTAATATTTTAATAATTTATAAAAGATAATAATTATATATAATTGAGATTAATGAAGTTAAAATATTTATGTATTATCTTGAATGTATTATATTATTGAATGATTCAAAATTTAGATAGTTAAAATTTTAAAATATCATGTGCAAAGACTATATGAAAATGCGATTTTTGAATAGCAATGATGTATGTGGATAATTTGGTATTGTTTTTTCCAATATTGTTCTTTTATTTTTTTATTGATTTATTAATTATTTTATTATATTATAATTTGAATTACAAAAAAAATTGAAAGGTTTTTGTTTCACTACAAAAGAGATAAGAAAGAAGTTGAGTGCGATTAGAAATAATAATTCATACAGTTTGTAGTTATATCATTTACATGATTTAATTTTTTAACTAAATTATATTTGTTTAAATTTTATTTTAGAAGTGTTAACATACTTTTTAGGTATGTATTGACCGATCGACCAATCAAAAATATGTTTCGCTTATAATAGTGTATTATAAATGTATGTGTGTGTTCATTATAATGATTTGAATGGGATTATATTTTTATAAAATAAAATTAGAAACCAATCTTATATATTATAATTTTACTATTAAATCTTATCAATTTTAATTATATTATTTATTGAATATTGATATATGTTACTTAAAGATTTTATTTCATCCGTAAACTATAACAACTCATAAATTTAAAATGAAAATTATAAAAATATAAAATTTAAATAATGGAAGCTAAAATGATAAAAATTATAACACATTCAAGTAGATGTAACAAAACTATTTAAAATTTCGCAAAAATATTCAAAATACTTCCAAAATTAATCAAATTGATAATTAGATATCAATCACTAAATATATTAAAAAATTGTCATTATTACATGCTATTCCATAACCTCCATCTTGCAACCTTAAAAGAAGGTTTGCTTTCTCTTTTATTTTAGTTAATTAAATTTTATTATTTTATTTTTTCTTACTTTCAAGCTTAATTTATAATGTTATATACACACACATACACACACACACATATATATATATATATCATACTACAATTTTTGTTTCAATAGAAATAAAATTTATAATTAATTTATAATTTAGTTTTAATAAAATGAAATTTTTAGAGATAATAATAAAATATACATAATAACAAATAAATATGTACACTTATAGAGTGGTACTATAATCTCTTACTATATATTATATATCAACCAAGGGTAAAAAGAGCCATTTTAATGGCTGTGAAATCACAATTTTCCCCTTTTATTTTTTAGAAATTATAAAAATGCCAATATTACACAATTTTTGTTTATAATAAGTAGAATTGTTGTAACCAATAGGAATCGAACCCCTTACCTCTTACTAACAAATTTCGTGTCATTACCATCAAGATACATAACTTTTTGAGTCCAAATTAAATTTCTTATTAGATAAGCCATATCCTCTCCTTTCAACAAATTTTATTTTTTATTACTTTAACTTTTGAGTGAATAAAATGTTAGTTTATACTATTATACAACTGTCATGTAAATTTTGTAGTTAGACAAACACACAGACATATATATATATATATATCTCAATTATGTTGTAATTGTTATGATATATATATATATATATTATAAAAATAAATATTTTTTATACTTTTTTTGGATTTGTTTTCGAAAAATCATAATTTCATTTAATTAAGTTTGACTTGTGTGTTTATCGAGTCAAAATCATTCAGTTTAATCTGTAAATACTTGGAATGAGTAATGAGATAAAAAATCAAATATACGAGAATCGAACTTGTGACTAAATTTTATCTTAGAATCATGGTGCTATAATGAATTTTGATTTTATTTAAAAAGTATTGTTTAAAAAATTATATTTTCTCCTTTTTTTAATTTTAACTTTAAGTAAATAAAATGTTTGTTTATATAATTATATAGTTGCAATTTAAATTTTGAAGTTAGACACACACACATATATCAATTATATTTTTAAATATAATTTATAAAATTAAACATTTTTTTATACTTTTTTTGGATTTATTTTCAAAAAATCATAATTCTGTTTTATTCAGTTTGACTTTGTGATTTTCGAGTCAAAAGTACTAGGTTTAATCCGGGTGTACTCGGAATGAGTACTTGGATCTAAAAAATTAAATATATTAAAATTTTAACTTTAAAAACTAATACATTAGGCCATCTCCAAGCATTGCTCTATTTTAAAATAACTTTATCTTCAGATTTCACCTTTTTTAGTTGTATTACCATTTCATCTCCAATCATTTCTTCAAATTTTACTTAAAATTTACTTTATCACTATGTGCAATAATTAAATTATTTTAAAATACACAGATAGTTGGGCCTATATGATATAGAAACATGTGAGAGGGTTTATTATAAAACCAATATCTTCAAATCTACAGTGTAACTCCAAATTTGAAATTGCACAGTGCTTTCCCCTTTATATATAAAGTTAGGGTAATTCATCGGTGGAGCCCGTAACTTCATATATAGAGTAAGAAATAAAGTAATATGGCATATTAAGATGTGATTGGAAATACCCTTATTATAGATATATATCATATAAAATGTATATGTTACTTTTAAAGATGAAATCAAGCGAATCAATATGCATTACTCTTATTCTTATCATTATTATATACATACTCCTACATAACAGAAAAAATATTAATTATAATTCATTAAGGAGGTAAAAATGTTAATTTTGTACAATCGGACATATATAGATTACCGAACGAGATGAGTAAGTAAATTTTGTAAGACTCTTAAATAATTAGGTAGTTGTGTTGGTTCAATATTTTTCTTACCTTCTATTTATTTTAAGACTTCTTAATATTTAATCCGAGTAGATACAAGTTTGACCCGAGTCAGACTCAAAATCAGGTATTATTCGAGTAAAGAAAAATCAGCTCGTGAATAAGTTCAATTATGTGTACTCGGTCGATATCTTGGCTAAAACGTTCGAGTTTTAGAACAATGAATTGGGTTAGTCGAGCAGTGACACGGAAAAATATAACACTAAAATTTGATATAATATAAATAATATATTAAATGTAGTGCATTTCTTGTATTAAGTGTATTTGTAAAATAAGAAAATTAATGCTGAAAGTTTTATTAAATTAGACAACATTCATTTTTATACCCTCATTTTGAAAAAATTATTTTTTATCATCATATTTTTTCTGAGTGTACTTCATTTGTTATTATCTTCTAATAAAGAATGTTAGTTTTTTATTAGTTTTAAAAAATTTACACTTGTATTAATTTACCCGCTTAGTCAACCTAAGTGTTAACAATTGAGAATTGAGACGAATTAGTAATGAATCTGCTCTCTTTTTTTCGCTCTTCATTTTTTTAATCTCAACGAAATAAATAGGAATGAGAATTAACGTCATCCCTCCTGACCCCGATACCATGGAATAAGGTTTGGTCGTATTCATGGAGATTCCGTAAATATTCCATTCTAAAAATGGAAAGTTTGAAATAATTGGGATTTTTTTTGGAAATTGGCATGTACAGAATGAAAAATTCATTCTCGATTCTACGAGAATTTTTATGAACATTGATTAAATAAAGTAAAGGCTCTGGTGTATAGAGAAAACCTCACCGTTTAAGAAGTAACCATATAAACGAAGGAAGCCACTATTTTTTATCCATTTATATTTTTTATTTATTATATTTTGATAGGAGTTGCTCCGCTTTTCTGGTTGTTAGGGCAGTGAAATGGGTATCTTCGGGTCTCAATCGCCCCTTCGCCTCTCGGAAGCGAGAAAACGAGCAACAAGCTTAAAAAAAGCCCTTCCTGCCCTTCTCTATTTTCGATCCCAGCCCGTCCGGGTCATGGATTTCGAGAAGTTTTTGGGGGCAGACCTAGCAACGAGGAAGGTTTATAAAATTTCGCGACCGGGCGGAGTTTAGGATTAGTGTCTCCCCGCCTCATTTTCCCGACCCCGATTATATGTATTAGGGATGCCCATGGGTAGCGTTAACCCGGCCCTACCCGACCCTATTTTCGGCCAACCCGAGCCATTAAAATAAAACCGAACTATAAATGGGTTATATATTATAAAATCGAAGTTAATGGGTTGGGTTAGGTTTTTATAAATTTTAAATCTAACCCAACCCGAAATATATATAATGGGCATGGGCTGGACTATATTATGTTTGCAGAATTTATGCCTGCAGAATTTATGCCTGCAGAATTTATGATTCATGCGTAATATTTGTAGCTACTAACTGTTATGCTTTATCTTATACATAAAATAGCAGAATTCCTGGACTGCAACCTTAGAAGAATTGTTATGCTTTGAATTGTTATGCTAACTGTATTATCTCTCATTGTTATGATAATACATGAGTACATATCAGTGAACTTAAAAAGTTAGATGTACCAACTAAATTATCGAGTTTGGCTCTTAGTTGCAAGCACTATTCTGCAACTTTATTATTGTTGATTGGTCTTGTCATTGCATTATTTTATAATTTTTTTATTGTTAAACCGATTAATCCGAACCGAACCGAGGTACAAAGGGTAGGGTTGGGTTATAGGATTATTATTTTTACAATGGGTTCGATTTTGATAAAACCGATCTAAATGGACCGGATCATTAAAATGCCCGTAAACCGGCCAAACCGACCCGCGGGCACCCCCTAATATGTATATATATACATAACAACATATTTATATATTATATTAAATTAATTATTATAAAAATATAAATAAAATATTATTTTATTATTAAATTAATCTAAAATTTTGTTGATCAATTTTTTTACATTATAATTTAAAATATTTGTCCGAATTTTAATTTATCATTTCTTTATATTGTAAATCAATTTTAATATGATTTGATTTTAAAAATATGTGATATTACTAATGTTTTTGTATAATACGAATTAGTAATTCTTTTTAAAAAAATAAAAATAAAAATAAAAATACATGATTATTATTTTTAATTATATCCAGAATTCTCGCAGGATTCCCCATTCGGGTGAGGACTGGAAAGGAATAGAATATCCATTCGGGGTGTAGGGTTTGTTTGGGGATCCGATAACACTTCCCGAAGTGACCGAATACATATCCCTACAAACAAACTACAAGTATTTTTGTTATAATAGCAGAGTTTTAATTTTTTTAGTAATTATGTTTATCTACCTTAAACTAAGTATCTAATATTAAAATTATCGGGGGTGAGCAAAAATTGAACTTTATGACAAAAATAAGTTTTCACCACATAAGTTATCTATATGTTCGAAAAGAAAAAAAAAAGAAAATACAGTTATGACTTTTATGTCATCTCATTTTCATTGCATATTTATTTATTTGAATTTTTATGAAATGTAATTAAATTTATAAAAATATATCATTCATTATTATGTAATTGATGTATGAATATAAAATAAAGTTAAAATAATCATTTCTTGTATTCAAAAATTAATTTCTTATAGACGTAAATTCGTTCGAGATAATATTTCGATAAAAATACAGGCCTGTGCCTCACACGGGTTTTTACGCTAGTATCAATTTTTATCTAACTCCTCCCTGGAAAATGTTTGCCAAGGATCGGCCTCATTTAACTTATACTCTAAACACTAATTTTTTTGGTGCCTCTTTCCGATTCTTCACATCATGGACCTAAATCTCATCCCAAACCCAAACATTACTCCCATCCCAAACGCTCCTCCAAACCACCTCCCAAACACCTTCACGAATCTTATCCCAAACAACTCCGGAAACCATCCAAAATATCACTCTTATTGAGTTTAAATCACTTAAAAAGAAGTCGATGACGAACCTCTCACACAAAAGAGGAAACCAACAAAGATATATGATACTTGGGAGCATTTTACTAAAGTAATAGGAGGAAATCCCTTGAATCCAAGATGCAATTATAACTACTGCAGGGCTGATTATGCTTGTCACAATATCAATGGCACGAGTAGTTCATGGGATCACTTAAGATCCATAAAGGGCAGTGGATAAGAAGCAAAAATTACATAGCTTTTAGAAAGGAGACCAGTGTAACTTAAAATTGGTTGTTTGTTACATTTAACAAGGTGAAGTACGTTAAATAGGTTGGATTATAAATTTATATTTTATGAGTTGGGTTGAAAATTTACAAACCCAATTTAATTAGGTTTGGTTGTTAAAATCTCATGAAACTGACCAAATCGAATCGTGTACATCCCTAGTTCTAATACTGTTAAAAAAAAACTGTTTTACTCAAATATAAGTAGGATGCATGAGTAACATATAATTACAAAATATATTTTTTTGCTAAATATTTGAAGCTTTGGATGCATTTATTTTTAAGTATAAGTTTGTATAACTGTATTCATTGTTGATTTTTCAATTTTTTTAATACGGAAACACAAAGAATATCCTCGAAATGATATTTTCCCTAGAGAGATACTCCTAAACAAAATCACCTTGAGGAGCTTTCCAAGAAAAATCATCTCCAAAAACCTTCCAAAAAAATTACCCGAAAAGCCTTTCAAAACGATCATTTCTGATAGTCTTTTGAAGAATATCATATTGAAGGAACTTTCAAATCAATCATCTTTAAGAACTTTTCGATCATTATCACCCATAATCGCCTTTCAAGAAAATCACTCTTAAGGGCCTTCCAAGCATTATCCTCCTCCTTTCATATATAGTCACTGAGATATACAAACGAACAGACTCGAGTAAAGTTTTATTCGAATCGAGTTTAAATTTTTTAAATGTGCTGAGCTAAGTTTAATAATGGAAAGTTATGTTCAAGATCGACTCGTTAATAAAGTGTAACATCCTAGATCGATAAAAATAAGAGTATTTGGATCTTTTATAGAGAATAGTAAATAACTAATGTGTACCAATTGCCAGCTCTTTTGGATTGACCTATGGTGGGTTGTTGGGTCCGGTATAAATTTGACTGCTCGTCTGGATGTTTGTTATAAAGGGAGACAATATCAGTAACCCTAAGGTAGATAAGACTTCACATTTGATTTATTTCTCAACGTCGCAAAAGGTGATCTAGCCATAAGCTCTAAACGATCCGCATGCATTGTAATTCTTTTTATTTACACCTTGGGTCACAAATGATACCAATTACTGTCACATCATATGGAGACCTTTAAAGGAAAACTCATTTAAAAATTATCCAGGGTTATCGTGTCTCATGTAAAACAACATTAAAGTAAAACAACATCAATGTTTTCAAGATATTAATAAATTATGAACAAAGTTAATAATTCAAATAAGGAGAAACTGATCAAGGAAGGGGTAAATAAAAGAAGAATAAGGAAGATTTATGAGATCAAAGAAATTTCAAAGGGGAAAAACACTTACAAAAATAAATTTAGAATCGTAGAATAACTTACCTCATTCTTTAGGTAAAGGAATGCACCTCTACACAATTATTATACCTCTATAGATAGAAGCACAATAAATGTAAAGATGTAATTGCAGTAAAGTGGGCACAATTATTTTATTTTTGCACAGATTTATCCCAGTTGTGGTAACTAGCACATGAGTGGCCGAAAAATAATTTTTTAAGCAATTGATAGTGTTCCGTCAAATGTGGTTCGACATATGTTAGTTTAATGATAAAGTAAAACACAATTAAGGCTAAAAGGGTAAAATCAATCCAAATAAAGTAATAAAGTTTAAAAGGCTGAATTTGATGGAAAGCAAAATCTGAAAAGTAAAAAGATTATAAATTGGGCAAATATCAAAGTGAAAAGATGTGAAAGAACACACCAGATAGCAAGCTTTAAGGCGAGTGATAATTTCAAATCTTAACTAATTTAAAAATATAAGAACTTCGTTGATATTAATGATGTATTATAAACTTTATTTATGCAAAAGCCTTTTAGTATAGATCCCTATAGAATGTTGATGACAGGGCTACACAAGGAGAAAGAATGAAGATAAACTGGACTAACGCCTCATCTGAATCTATGTTTAGATCCTTCGACATTGATGTTTGCGAGTTTTTGACTGAATCTGATGGCCTTGCCGGAAAATGTGGAAAGTTGGGACAGTTTTGGTGGGACAAGCAGGCCATGAATAGGTTAAACAAGCAAAAAAGAAAGCAAATGAAGTGAGTTCTAGCCAACCAGGTATATGATTATTGTAAGGATGTATCTAAATTTCTTGAGCTCCCAAAAGAGTGTCAGCCTCTTCTTCATCAACCTGAAAGTAATTCTCAAATGTCACTTCTCCACTCTTGTGTTCTCTTCCACTATTGTACCAACTCTATATCCTAATCTAGCATTCTCATTCAATAGAATCAACCTTTTCGATTCCAAAACCTCCAACAAGCTCTTTTGCAATTCTATTTTCCTCGAAAACTCCTTCCACTTTTGGTCCCCTCCATCCTACTCATCAACAGTGATCTCATACTCAACGTTCTTGATCACAAACTCAACAATAATCTGATCAGTATTTGTTATGACTTGATGAATCTTGAATAAATTCAATCGAGAATGAAGTTTGGAAGGACAGTGAGCTCTCAATATAGGACACATTTCAGCTAATTAATTTGCCCTCAAGTTGAAATAAATGTTTAGATTCTAAGGTTTACTAAAAAGCAGTTGGGATACACATACACACACCATCTAAGTATATAGTTTTTTAAATTTTATTTACATTTTTACCGTTGATATACTAATGTCCGTCTAACCCCGTTGACGGAACGATATCGGGTACTCAAAAAATTATTGTTCCGCCATTCCCGTGCTAGTTTCCATAATTAGGTGCGGAAAAAAATAGTTGAGTCCGCTTTACTGCAATTAATTGAAATATAAATTATATCATCATCCATATTTATTAATTACCAAACCGTGATATATATAAAAAAATATTACATAATAAAAGGATTTAAAAATAAGACTTCTCTCGATATCTATTTCAATATATATATATAGATAAAGGATGTAGTATTTGTAATAACCCCAATTTTTGGAATTTTTGAAACTTTGATGAATAGTAACTTTTGCTGACTATGCTGATTAAGAAAAATTATCAGACCACGCTATATAGGAGTACTGTTATGGAAATTCTAAGATCGTATTAGTATTCCATAAAGTAAATGAATGTATGTAAAGGTCGTCAGAATTCGAATTCGAACACTTTGATTTTTCCCGAAAATCCACCAGATACCGACAGAATTGAGTATAAGGTAACATGATTGAAAGGATTTTAATTCAAGGATTATAAATGAGGATCATTAAAGGATTATAAAATATTAGGAAAGATTTAGGGAAGCTCAAATAATGAGATCCCGGATATGATCCCTCAAACGGGTATCGAGAACGAAAGTTAAGCGAACCGTAAAACAAATACGCAACCAAGAGATAAGCTTGTACAAGAATCCAAGGTATTATGACATCATCAAACCACAAGACAAAGACATGTGGCAAATAGATGACACAAGCAAGATGACATAAGCATGACAAGGGGTTTTGTTTTGTTGGTTAATTTTGAGCCATGTAAAATTTACCATGGTAAAAAGATAAAACATTTTCCAAGGCAAAAAGGAGAAGCAACCAAGCACATATCATAAAACACAAAAATTAGAAGTTGACTTTTGCTTCCAAGAGCAAAAGCTCTCGGCCAAAACAAATCCAGCAACTTTAAACTGCCATATCTCCTTCAATACTCACTCAAATGTTGTGTTCTATAGCTTGTTGGAAAGGTATTGAGATGGCCTACAACTCTTGTTCACAAGTCTCGTCCAAATTATCATGGTAAGACCCTAATTTTTACAGTTCTTTCAATCGGACTTTTAGAAACTTCAAATCCTAACTTTGTGTTCTTGATTTCTTTGGAAAGATCAAGCTTGTAGGAGGCTCCCTAAGGTTTCCTAGCAACTTAACACCTCCCAAGGAAGGTATAAACTTCAAACCCTAGCCTTTACTTTGATTATTAGTGAGTTTGAAGGTTGAGTTTCTAAATGAGAAACATGATCTTTGATTATTAGTAGTTTGATTGGAATTTGGAGTGATTTGGTGAATGAATCTTGTTATAGTTAATAGAACTTGATTGTGGTTGGTTGAGGTGAAGAATATGAAAAATAAGGACTGGTATAGTATTATTTAGTTTATGTTTTGATGTGTTAATGATTGTGGGTTGTTTGGTGAGGTTTTGGTGTAGTGAGAAACTTGGAAAACTCGTAAACATAGCCGTCGTAATGCCCGTTTTCCTTAGACTGTTGTACATGAAACTCGAACCAGATAACTCACTGACCAATCTGTAACTTTACAATGATTAGATAGTTCATGTTACGAGCTTCGTTTTGATATGTAGTTCGTTTGATTCCGATGTACGGTTTAGGAGAAACGACCGTTTTAAGTAACGACATTTCGCGACCAAACCATTACCCCTCGCCTTACTTTGAAACCTTGGTTAAGGACCTTAAAGGACTAATTGGAGTACGAATAATTTATGTAAAGTGTATTATGTAGTTGGTAAGGCACTCGTGAAAAAATCGCCTTAAAACCATTAATGGTTAATTTATTAAAAATGGTGGAGTCGAGGGTACTCAAACGACTTAAGTAAATCGTTAAGCGCGAAAGCGAACGTTAGGACTCTAAATGGTTAAAGTCTAGTTTCTTAAGGGACCGGGGTTTAATTCCGACTTATGTTGTTGTTCATAGGTTATCGGACCCACTCTAAGCTTAAGTCTAACCCGGAGCACTCAGGCAAGTTTTCTACCCGTTATAACTGTTGTTGTGATGTATATGTGTATATGCATGATCTTGCGATAAATGCATATTTGTGATTAGCAAATTCTTGCGATATATTGTAGCATGTGATATGGTATATATGCATGCCTGTTTCATATTCTTGATTTATATATCTGTTGGTTAAAATGCTTACAATTGCATAATACCTATGCTAGAGAATAGCGGTAAATTGCATATACCCTTAGTATAGGGACCCAAAGGTGAAAACATTTTCTAAAACCGGGAGTCGAGGATCCCGAGTAGATTTTATATATATATTGTAAGTCATATGTCATAGACCTATTTGTATATTCGAGGATTCAACTCAACTCAAATAAGAATGTAATAAGTAAATAGTGGAACTACCATCAGAGAGATCTCGCAAAGTAATATCTGTCAAAGGATTCAGAGACAAGGTTCATCTACAGACTTGAGGAATTAATTCACTGGAAGAAGTTCAAGAAATTGATCATGCCTCAGTGATATAAATCAAGATCGTGGATTTAATCAAGTGACAGAGATCTCGTCAGGGTATCAATAAATTACAAGGATTTAATCTGAAGAAAATCAAAGTGTCAGAGTCAAGACATGAAGAAACGTCACAGAAGTTAGTCACTCATGAACCAGACAGTACATCGAGTGTCAACGTTGAAGTGATGGAATTGATTCATAATTTTCAGTGATTTTCAGAAGATTTGCAGAAGAATGGTTGCTGCTCAAGACTAGAATTAATTCTCTATTAATTAATTAAGTCATCTAATTTAATTAAGAAAATAAATTATATCTGCGAAGAATAATTTATTTATTAATTGAATTAATTGATTAATTAATTCTGAATTAATTCTAGGAATTTTAGGAATTTTCAGAAGCTTAATTGGATTAAATTCAAGCATTAAATCAGCAAGACAATTGAAAATGAACTAGCATGACAATCAGGATTGTCATACCGATTGTCATGCTAGGCCATTGTCAATTGTCTCACCGAAAGTTACTCTAGGAGGGTAATTGTCTTGCTAGTTCATTCTGATTGTCTTGCTAGTTCATTCAGATTGTCTTGCTAGTTCATTCAATTGTCCTACCGAAAGTCATACAAGCTTAAAGGATTGTCATTCCAATTCAATTGATTCAGCTGATTGATTAAATAGAAGCAGAGAAGCAGCATATCATTAATAATACAAAAACACAAGCCAAGAACAAAGTGCAGCCGCCTTGAAATATAAAATCATCTTCTCTGCAGAAATTCAAGATTAAATTTCTATTTTGTTAATGTTAAATCCAAACCACTAGAAATCTTTATCTTGCTCTTGTGTATCAATCTAGCGGATTAAAATCCCTAGAACTTAATCTCAAATCGCGTTTAGCATTTGATTCTAATTATTGCAAAAATAGAAAAAGTTCATGTCGAATTTATTCTAGATTTGTGATAATTAATTTGAGATTAATTCCTTGTAATCGATACAGTTGTTGTAACACCTTTCAAGTTTAATAATATTTTTATTTAACTTGAATTTTGTTTCACATTTTTTATTCCGCATTTAATTCGATTATTCGGTGCTGTTTGTATTCAACCCCCCCTTCTACAAACACATTGGGACCTAACAATTGGTATCAGAGCCTTCTGATTAACGAACAAATCAAGATCCTAGACTTTTGTGATTTTTCAACTCCTTGAATTTTTATTTATTCAAAAATTCATAATGACTTCACATAAAGTTGGAACCGTTAAAATTCCACAATTTGATAAAGAGAATTATATCATGTGGAAGAAGAAGATGCTATTATTTTTACAAGTTGCAAATCCCAAATATTCAAACTTGTTAAAGAAGGGTATAAAAACTCCGATGGTTATTGAACCGGAGGTAATAATAGATGGTGTGGTGACTACTGAAGCTAGAACCTATCCAAAAGAGCCTGAAGATTTTACTCCTGCTGAGAAGGAAGAAGCCTCCTTGGATGCCAGCCTTCAATTAATATTAATTGATTCCCTTGATCCCTTGATGAACAGACATGTGATGAACTGTAAAAATTCCAAACACATGTGGGAAACTATTGAGGTGATTAATGAAGGCACGGAGGAAGTTAGGGAGAACAAGTTGGAAATCCTAACCTCTGAATATGAACATTTCAAATCAAATCCAGGAGAAGGAATTACTGAAGTGTTTGAGAGGTACAATGCGTTGATCAACAACCTGAACATCAATGGAAAGTATTATTCAATCAGGGAGGTCAACAAAAAGTTCCTTTTAACACTGCCAGCTCATCTTGAACATAGAATCACTGCCATTAGAGAAGCTAGAGATCTGAGTGAGATTTCTTTGGACAGGCTCTATGGAGTGTTAAAAACCTATGAGTTGGAGCAGATTCAACAGAAGGAAGTCTACGGGAAGGATAGAATGGTCAGCACATCTACTGCACTTGTAGCTGAAGGTCAACAACAACAACAATCTCAACAGTTAGAAAGAATGGTACAGTTTTCCAAGGGTGAGGAAAATGAGTTAGTAGCAGAATATGATCCTCCTACTACAAATCAATCAAGTAATGATTTTTATTCCTTGGAAGAGCTGGAGCAATTGGAAGATGAATCAATGGCCCAAATTGTCAAGAGATTCTCCCATGTCAGATTCAGGAGGAATCCCAAGCTTAAGTACAAGTCCAACTACAACAAATTCCAGAAAGGTGGATCTTCATCCTCTAACACCAGCAGTGGTGGGTACAAAACAGGGATGGTTGATCGAAGCACCATTAGATGCTATAACTGCAATGAGTTGGGACACTTTGCCACAGAATGTAGGAAGCCAAAGCAAGTAAGAAAGAACTCTGAAAGGGCTTATCTGGCAAAGGGAAGAAGCTGGGATGATACTGACAGTGAAGATGAAGAAGAAGGAAATCTTGCTCTTATGGCTGTTGATGGAAAAGCTTCATCGTCAAGAATAGAGGTAAAACTTTCTGATGCTGAAATGGTTTATCATCTAAGAGGTAACTTAGATTGTGCACGTCGTGATAATGAACTGTTAAGTTTACAGATCACAGACCTTGAGAAAGAGGTCAATGAATTAAGACTTGTGCACATTAATCAAGACAAATTAAAAGAACAGGTATCTTTTCTAGAGAATAGAGTTGACTGTTATAGAAAACTCGAAACTATTCTCAAAGACAAGATCACCGGTCTTGAGACTAAGGTTAGAGCCTACTTCAATTCTTGTTCGAAGGCTAAAGAGTTCTACAGTAAGCAAGCTGTTAATCAAACATCTGGAATAGGTTATGATTACAATGCTGCTATTGGAGAATTAGGCATAAACTCCCCTCCTCATGTATGTGCTAAAGGGAGGGAAGTACCACATGTGCTTAAGGGTGTTGATGAACCCCTCTATAAAGCATCAATTGCTGAACCATTTGATGCGGCCTCTTCTGTTATTCAAGAAGAAATACGTGCTGAGGATCATGCTTATGAGAAGATTGTTTCCAAGTCAAGTGAGTCGAAAGTTCCAGTCAAAGTTGTGAAAGCAACTGAGACTAACTCAGACACACATGAGTTGGATAACAATAATGCCATGTCTACCATGCATAAATTGCCTGCTGTTAATCACTCTCATAGAGCATGTAGTATTGCTAATTGTATGTCTTGTGCTTTTAATATGATGTATGCTTATTTTAATGGTAAGCATCTGTCTAATGATAAGACTACTCCTCGTCAACATGTGAATAACAAGAAGCATGATAGGTCTAAGACTGCTAGTCCTTCTAAGGCTAGAAAGGAGACATTTGTGCCTAAGCCTAACCAGAAATTTGTTAAGGCTATTTACAAGGTCAAATGTTCAGTCATTGAGAATGTTGAGATCGTTAAAATTAAAAATGTTGTTTTGCCTGACAAAGGACAGTTCTACAAGTATGTCGGGCCCAACCAAGTTTGGGTTCCGAAGAAGGTCTAATCCATTTGTAGTGCAGGGCATTAAACAAGTATAACCGGTAGTGTGGATTCTTGACAGTGGATCATCAAGACATATGACCGGAGATAGAGCCCTGCTATCAAATGTGGATTGAGAAAGCTGGCCCCCTAGTTACCTTTGGAGATAACAGCAAAGGTTTATCTGAGGGATATGGCTGTTTGCAAGCTGGGAATGTTATCAGTGAAATTTTGTATATTGTGCTAGGTTATTATCAGGAAGCAGTATCTAACATATAGCACCAGTGACGAGACTTGAGAATATTACGACATATCAGACACCTGCTGCACATTACACTTGGAATTGTACTCTAGTAAGATGTGTACAAGTGTACTCCTGGTTGGTGAGTTAAAAGAGGAAGTCAGTGCACCACAGTTCATGGACTTTGCAGTTGCAGATCTATTGGACTATGCAATCTCTTCTTCACAATCTCAATTCAGGTTGGTATGAACTAGTATACTGCTCAAGCAATCGTCAACGACATGGTATGGCACTCTAACAGAAGTTATAATTTCATATGAACTAGTAGAGTCGTCATATTTATAACTCTTTTATCACTAAGCACAATCATATTGTTTTATATGTGCAGTGGTATATTGATAATGCAACATAACAATTAGTATCTAAAGTACTTGACAAGTATCGGTCAATGATATCTTGTTAACATTATGTTGCAGATATTTGTAAGCTTTTGATATGAATGAGAATTACTTAGACTTTACCCTAAGTGATCAATGTTTTATCAAAAACTCATTCATATTGAAAAACAAAATCAAACTTCTTTCTACATTAGTGATTTCTTATGTCATGTAAAATCTTTTGAAATCACTATTGTAAATCATTTTCTCTTTATTACCATATATTCTGTGTTACAGGTTCAGTCTCCAATGACTTTCTTTCATTGACAGTCATGAGGTTGAAAACCCACAACGTCTATCCCAGACTGTAAAGACAAACACAAAAACAGAACCAACCAACACTCTCTTACCACTAAATGTAGTATGAATGAGCGTGAGGGAGATAGTGCCTAGTGCACCGCATAAGGAAGGTTCTGTAGTCAACCCAGTAGCTCTGTCTCATACATAGATAAGTAGTATTTAAACCGAGACAACTGCTAGCCCCCATACATCTTCTCAAAAAGATGTAATGGCTGAAAAGGCACAAAAACAGTTACTAGATTCATTCTCTCAACAGGGTGAGTCTATTGAATTTTGCCTGTCGGCCAAGGTATCCGATGTAGTGTCACCACTTCAAACATAAACAATTCTTGATGCACAAGGAGAGGTTACACACACAAAGGATGAGTTGACGGAAACAAGAGTTTCGACCATTTTAAGGTCAGATTCGATTGTTCAAGGTTCGTTAGTGGACCAATTGCCTTTATAGGTGTTAGGAGAGAATACTGATCCAAAAGCCATATGTCAGTGGTCAGTGTCTACCTCCCCAGGCTTAAATCCCCTGGATGCATCTGCGGATAGTGGATCTGACATAGGTGCAGATCGGCAACTTGTTGACAATGATTCAGATATTACCTGATAAGTCACAAGGAAATGTCTTCACAGACATTAGAAGGGAACTTTGATCTTTATGCTAAATTCGTTGGATCATTGTTTACCTTCCCAGAATTCAAATCTGGAACCCTAAAAGGGAAACTAGCAACTTGTAGATTATAACTCAGATTCATCTGACGAGTTTAACAAGGATGGGGATTTGTGAACTCCCATTGCACCACCTGTGACCTCCTTAAGGATGGCTAAGGTGATTTTCCTTGCAGGTACAGCTGAATTATGGAGCTATGAGAGGAGTGATACACTTGTGAGAATGAGTGTAAACACGAGTGGAGAGAAGAGTGAAACACATGTGAGGTACACTAAAACACAATCACACACTCACAGTGAGGAAGAAAAAGAAACTACTTGTTATTTCTTTTCCAACCAAGTGAAATATGAGAACTCCTTCAAACGACGGCATACATTCCTTCTTTAAGGGGGAGATAGAAGCTTAAGTAATAGTTTGGAGGATTCCTCAACTAAGGGGGAGAAATAGCAGAGAGTAAGAAAAAGATCCTAAAAATGTACACTACACCACACCATTGTTGTTTCTAACTACGGATCCTATTGTACGGGAGAGGTGGTAAACACAAGGTGATTTCCTAGTAAGGGAAGAAGCTGTTAGGGGAGTACCATTGGTTTTTATCTGCGGATCCTATTGTACGGGAGAGGTGGTAAAACGAAGGTGATCTTCTTTAATCAGTTGATTCTCATAGGGGGAGAAGCAAGAGATATGGGCTTCTCAACAGGAAATGTGGTTGTACAAATGAAGATGGAACTACTTGAAGATATGTTCAGTCTAGAGGAACATCTACTTGGAATCTGGAAAATGTTAAATCTAGTCCAGAACTTTTCTACTATTTACTTTGCATTTATATTTATATCTTTTTCTTATTTGTTAGTTGAGTTATCCTCTAGGTATTTGTGTGTGATTGTCTAACAAACAAATAGGGGGAGATTGTAAGTCATATGTCATAGACCTATTTGTATATTCGAGGATTCAACTCAACTCAAATAAGAATGTAATAAGTAAATAGTGGAACTACCATCAGAGAGATCTCGCAAAGTAATATCTGTCAAAGGATTCAGAGACAAGGTTCATCTACAGACTTGAGGAATTAATTCACTGGAAGAAGTTCAAGAAATTGATCATGCCTCAGTGATATAAATCAAGATCGTGGATTTAATCAAGTGACAGAGATCTCGTCAGGGTATCAATAAATTACAAGGATTTAATCTGAAGAAAATCAAAGTGTCAGAGTCAAGACATGAAGAAACGTCACAGAAGTTAGTCACTCATGAACCAGACAGTACATCGAGTGTCAACGTTGAAGTGATGGAATTGATTCATAATTTTCAGTGATTTTCAGAAGATTTGCAGAAGAATGGTTGCTGCTCAAGACTAGAATTAATTCTCTATTAATTAATTAAGTCATCTAATTTAATTAAGAAAATAAATTATATCTGCGAAGAATAATTTATTTATTAATTGAATTAATTGATTAATTAATTCTGAATTAATTCTAGGAATTTTAGGAATTTTCAGAAGCTTAATTGGATTAAATTCAAGCATTAAATCAGCAAGACAATTGAAAATGAACTAGCATGACAATCAGGATTGTCATACCGATTGTCATGCTAGGCCATTGTCAATTGTCTCACCGAAAGTTACTCTAGGAGGGTAATTGTCTTGCTAGTTCATTCTGATTGTCTTGCTAGTTCATTCAGATTGTCTTGCTAGTTCATTCAATTGTCCTACCGAAAGTCATACAAGCTTAAAGGATTGTCATTCCAATTCAATTGATTCAGCTGATTGATTAAATAGAAGCAGAGAAGCAGCATATCATTAATAATACAAAAACACAAGCCAAGAACAAAGTGCAGCCGCCTTGAAATATAAAATCATCTTCTCTGCAGAAATTCAAGATTAAATTTCTAGTTTGTTAATGTTAAATCCAAACCACTAGAAATCTTTATCTTGCTCTTGTGTATCAATCTAGCGGATTAAAATCCCTAGAACTTAATCTCAAATCGCGTTTAGCATTTGATTCTAATTATTGCAAAAATAGAAAAAGTTCATGTCGAATTTATTCTAGATTTGTGATAATTAATTTGAGATTAATTCCTTGTAATCGATACAGTTGTTGTAACACCTTTCAAGTTTAATAATATTTTTATTTAACTTGAATTTTGTTTCACATTTTTTATTCCGCATTTAATTCGATTATTCGGTGCTGTTTGTATTCAACCCCCCCTTCTACAAACACATTGGGACCTAACATATATATATTTATATATATATATATTGTTATAATTTTCAAAACTATTAATCGAATAAGGTTTATTCGATAACTTTATTTTATTATTGAATATTATTTCGAATATTCATCCGAGGATTTATGACTCCTTTCTTTTATTATTGAATATTATTTCGAATATTCATTCGAGGGCTTATGACTCAGCTTAATTTATTTATTGAATATTATTTGAATATTCATTTGAGGATCTATGACTCCGATTATTTGCTGAGATATATTCTTTATTTTATTAAAGAATAATGTTTTGATAATCAAACTTATTTTCGATTATTCAAATAAAGATAGTACTTTTGTATAAGTATATCTTTGATTATTTAATTTTCATTCAAGTAAGAGTTTTAAAACTGCTACTTCAATTATTTTTATAAGGATTATCTTTATGAGAATATTATTTAAATAATAATATTCAGATATTTTCTAATATATCGGGACTGATTTATTTTAATAAATCAGCAGTACTCTAAACATTCTTAAAAGTGTTTTCGAGTCTTCAAAATGATTTTTAAAGATAGAGTGGACCCCAAAACTCATTTTTATATTTAATATCTTCCTTTCAAAGGGGATTTAAATACTCGCTCAAAACCTGGGGGATCCAGCTCTGTGGTGCATTTTACATTCGCAACGTGGTTGCTGTTTTGAGAAAACAAATGAATTGATTACTTACCCAACGTTCGGGAAGTAAGCCCATCTAATTGAGTCGGCATAAGCGACAGGCCGGGGTACGGTCTATCAAAGTGTAAGTGGTTGGGTGGCAGTCCATCAACGCGTAAGAGGCCGGGTGGCGGTCCAGCACAAGGTCCTTATGTGGCCAGGGTGATGACCGGTGGGGGATTCATCCATCTACTAGTAGAAAAGGTTACTTATTGGTATCTTTGCCTGATCAGCAAGATATCAGGTTTATGCCAAAATTTCTTTTCTTTCCAAATTCATTGGATATTGCAACTCTGTTCATACTTTACATGACAGAGGTTTTCAGGAAATGTATGAGAGATATATATAGGTGTATATATATATCGGAACTTAATGAAGTATCTCGTAACTTCATTTCATTCAATAATGTTTCAAAGATTGAATCTATTCAAGTATTATCTTGTAGTCTCATCTACGTGATGAACTTTTGAAACTAATTATAACTTGAACGGTGGTAGTTCAAGTAGTATTTGGAAAAGATATAAGTATATTGGAGTATCTTGTAACTTCATCTTTTAAACTTATATCTAGTAAATGATTATCTTATGCATGACAAAGATTTTCAGAAAAACGTTGAGACAAGGTTAGATATATGAGATCACCTTGCAATGATATTTTTAGATAGTTATACACTGGAACTCTGTGTATATTATGCATGGAAGAGGACTTCCAAGATTTTGAAAAGTATATATGTATATATACTGAATATTTTGCGACTTCATCGCATTAAGATATCAAACTTGGTTCATTTCTTTTGACCAAGACTTTCATGAGTACTATGAGAAGGCTCATATATTGTAAATTATTATACATATTATTTTGGTGGGCTTGCTGCTCACCCTTGCTTTCTTCTTTCATCACACAATATCAGATAGACAAGATGAACAGGACCAAGCTCCCAATTCGCGAGCGGATAGGAAACGTTCTGCAGCTTCCTATAGGCATTGAAGTCGCTGTAGCTAAGGTGGGAACTACCAATAGACTAGGCTTCAACTTTTGATGTACCAGATTTATGTATACTTATGAATTGTAATAATGGCAAAGAAAATGTAAATTTATTCAGATAACCTTTTAAGGTGTATTGGCAGATAATTGTGGAATAAAATGACTTGTGATTATTTTTGGATGTTCATCTTTGAGACTATAACGTGTGGTGTGTGTGTTTATTGTGGGGTCACAGTACAGAGTAGTTGATTAATTATTAAGATTGGGTGTTATTAAGGGAAATGGAACTCGTGATAACCCGGATCCCCGACCCCGGATTTAGGGGTGTTACAGAAGTGGTATCAGAGCTAAGCGTTATAAACCTCAGAGATGATGTGACGTTAAGATAATAACTAAGATAATAAGAACTCTTGCCAAGTTCATAGTCGGGCTACCTAACGTAGTACTGACAGTTAAAACCCTTATGGGAACCCTTATAAATATCGTGATAGAAGCGTAGTTTATTATCATATATGGTAGCGGGACTCCGAACCCTGAGGTTGAGGAGCAACAACGCGATGATGTTTTATTAGTTATTGGAAATCAGATTGTGGATCCAATGGAACACCCTAATGAGGGACCGGATGATGTTCATATTGAGGATGTAGCGGTTGAGGATGTTGTCCTAGAAGGGACAGTTGCTGAGGAGGATCCCATGGAGGATCCTGACAAGAATGAATAAAGGACCACTGATGAATTGATGACCATGGTTAGGTCGACTACCAGAGGTAGGATTGGTCGATCACTACCGGAGGTTCGTTCAAGTTTGTAAAGATAGTAGCCCCCTTTAACGTGGCTTACTCGTAAGACTGAGAAGTTTGAATGGACAAAGAAATGCGAGAACAGCTTTCAAGAACTGAAGCAAAGGTTGGTGACGACCCCTATGCTGGCGTTGCCGGATGGAAAAGGAGATTTTGTGAAGTATAGTGACGCTTCGCACAAGGGCTTAGGGTGCGTGCTTATGCAGCACGGTAAGGTAATCGCGTACGCGTCAAGACAATTAACGGAATATAAAATTCGATATCCCCGCCCATGAGCTTAGGCTCGTGGCAATAGTTTTACCCTAAAGATTGGAGGCACTACTTGTATGGAGAGAAGTGCGGGATTTACACAAACCATATGAGCTCTAGTACATTTTTACGTGGAAAGAGCTCAACATACGCCAGAGGAGGCGGTTAGAGCTAATCAAGAATTATGATTGGGAGATTCTTTATCATTCGGGGAAAGCCAATATGGTGGCTGATGCCCTTAGTAAAAAGGAGATACTCAAGATGATAATGTCTTTTGGAGAGTTTATAAGAGATTTTGAGAAAATGGAAATAGAAGTGAAGGTAACCGGAGCCGGTACCGAAAAGCTATTTGAGATCGCTATGCGGTCTGAATTATTGGAAAATTTATTATTGTGCCAAGAAAAAGTGATGAATGAAGGCAGAGAGCCAACAATTAGAATAAAAGATTAATACCGAGAAAGATGATAAGGAAATAATGAGGTATTCCACAGGATTTGGGTTCCAAATGTTCAAGAGCTTAAAGATGAGATCCTAGATGAAAGCTAGTTTGAGGAATAAGATTTAGAGCAAAACCTGAACGTGATAGTCAGGGAGGTCGCCATCAAGATAGAATGAACCCATAACATAATGAAGTGGAAAATGAGGATTTAAAATGTATAAAATAACCCCAAGTATGGGAGAAGGATGAAACATTTCATACTAAGGAAACAGAAAGTCGAGTAAGGAAAGGAGACCCGAGACGGTACTCCTATACGGCAATCTATGGACCTGTCTAGACAGAACTTAGACTATTATCCCCAACCACCACCCTGAGGAAACAATACGGTGAGAAATTATTTAAGGACCTTTAAGTCGCTAAGCTCTCAGAGTTCCAAGGAACAAGCTGACCCAGTCGAGGCAAGAGCCTGGCTAAAGGAAATACAGGAATCATTTAAGATTCTAAATGATTGACGAATCACAAAAGACTATTTTTGTCACTTACCCTCCTAAGAGAGAGGCCACCCGCTGGTGAAAGGCCAAGGAAGGCACGGAGCAAGAGATTATAATAAACTGATTTAAGTTCAGACAATTATTTTCGGGAAAGTACTTCCCAAGGTTATGGAGGTAGTGTAAAAGCTTTGGAGCTAGAACAAAAGCGGATGAGTATGATGAATTATGAATCTAAGTTGTAAAAGTTATCAAGATTCGTTCTGAGGACACGAATCCAGAATGACGGGATATTTGAAATCGATGCTTATGTTGTGTTGGTTCATGAAATAATGATAAGAGAAAGGAAAATAAAAAGAAACTGAAGTGGAAAGGAATATAAAGGCAATAGAGTTTGAGGAATGATAAGGAAGTTGGGTATGAGGAAACCCTAAAGACTCGTAGCAATAGAAATAGAAAAGTATGTAATCGTCAGGATGAGGGTGATACACCATGAGTTAAATTGATGGTTGAAGACATAAGAGATAAATATATTTTATCCCCTGTAAGTTGGGAGGATTTGAGGAAACCTTGAGATAGTTCGAAGGATAAATATTGAGACGCGGATAGACTGAGGAGACAAGGAAGTAAGAAATTAGGAAAATTGAATGAAGGAAGTGACCTTCAAGAATGTGAAGTGTAAGACCGGTGGCTTGATACACAGGAAGGGAGACGCCAGGTATGAAAGATATCCCAACATTGAGATGACTGTTGAGATAAACAACAAAAGTAAATAAGGATTTATTAAGAAGAAGTTCACGTTGAACACGACCAATATCTTCCAGATCATCCAGGTGATCATTACCAAATCAGGAAAGAAAAGCGGATAACCATTTTTATCTTTTGGAGGCCATGTGGATTGACCTTAACTTGAATAAGGATGCTATTGTGAAATTCGGTATAGACTATCGAGGTGGAAATGATTGAATAAGATACCCTTATCAGGGATATATGACTTTATTTATCCATGGAAGGATGCTTGTACCTTTTTAAAGGTGGAATTAAGGATAGAATATCGGTAACTTAAAATGAATCCTAGGGGAATGCATAAAGGTTGGCATTTCACCCTTAATAGGGATAGTATGAGTTTTGACAATATGAATTGGAAAGGATTAAGGTAATAATAACCTTTAAGGATCAGTGGAGAAATTTTTCAGAAGTATATAGACAATGGTTCTAGTATTAGTAAATGGTATTTTGATATGCCCTGTATATAGGGAATACAGGAGGAACAATTGAAGGATAACCTTAGAGGTTTTACAAGGAGAAAGGAAATATTCAAAATTCTCAAGAATAAAAATGTTGTTAAAGGAAATATGACATAATTATAATGATGCCAAGTGGGGCACGTGTTAAACCACGAGAAAGTATGGATCGAACCAGTAAAGATCAAAATTGTTCAGGGCAATTAGGACCTAAGATAAAAGATGTTCTAAGTATGATTGAGAGTCAGTCGTGACAGTGATTAACCTCTAAAGATTGAGGCAATAACTTATGGAAAAATGGTGATATTTTTTTTATTTACTCATCAGATATTAAAGAAAAGCATTTTCACATAAGCTGTGATTGAAATAAGGTAGAAAATTTATATGGAGGTGGTTAAAATGACATTGACTGTAAGGAAATTTTACTATCAGGAAAGGCCAAAGAGGTGGCCGACACTTTAAAGGTAAGAGGATAATTATAGGCGCTTGTGCCAAAGGAATACAGTGATGATGGTTAAAGCTATGAAGGTTGTATTATGGTTTGGAAGATTGACATTCCTTCTGATGACTGTGCAATACCCAACCGTAATAGTAGTTGGTAAAGGTTTAATTCGTGTAATCGCCATGAGCGGGCTATCTATCTCAGGAGATACTATCTTGAGAATGAGCCTGGACCATGTTTCAAAAAAAAAGGGACTAAACAAACCATTGAGTTAAGTCTTCTATTGAAGGCATATGATTAAGAATGGTATTAACCTGCTATCATTGCTTTCATTGAAACTCTTCTGCAATTTTATCTGCTTCATGTCATGAATGTACGTCAGGATCAAGAGTGTTCTTCATGAATCAAGAACGGTGATCATGTTACCTCCTTAGAAGAATTCGATATGATATGAATGGACTCCGTATGGTTAGCTATTAAAACTTCATGGAAAACGAATGACTATAGTAGGTCAACGGTGGGCCATAGTAATGCAGGAATGATTCTGAGAGTAATGAGCTGATTACTTACAACCGTGAGAGTTGTATTGGAATGGATGTTGAGAGTAAGTACCACTAATCGGGTCGTGGTGGTGTATAAGTTATCATTGATAAACTAATTAAGTCGATTATCTACCTATGATATATTTATTCCTTCTTATCGATAAAGAGTAGTATTACCCATACGAAGAAGGTTGCGGTATAGAAATGGATTCTAGTAACGATGAGGTCTAGAATGAGATCCCAGATTCGATTTTCGATACCAAGGGAGTTTCAAAGGTGAATGTGTATAAGCTCGAGGAAGAGCATGGGTCCATAGAATGATGGACGGAATGGCGAAAATATTTAGGCATGTGAAATGCGATGCTATAATACTTGATGTTGATATAAATACATATATGTTTTGTTCTCCTATGACAAACCTCTATAGTTCAGAGGTAGGTTCCAAGCCAGATATTTTGTGGCAGTATATTTTTTTCATATATACAATTCTCTTCAATTCGTTCTTTTCTCTTCTTTTCATTTCATGTAAGCTGAGAAGAACAACCCTTCCAGAAAGGGGAGGTATTGCCGAATGACTATCTATCTATGTGATAGAAGCCTAGTAGGATACCATCTATTGTTTAATTGCTTGTCAAGTACTAAAGGCTGGCCACCTTCTGTACTAACTATGCGATATAACAAGTGTTCATGATCATAGTGATCTCTCAATAAATTCTTTTACTTCTATATGAAGGATTAAGCTTTCGAAAATAGAAACAGCTGAAAAAGGAGTAATAAAGTTGTGGTAGTATTCGGAATGGAAACACATTCGTGATACTAAGGTTGGCATGGTTATTAAAAGGTTATAGAACGCTAACGAGCAAAAGTATAACCAGTATAATATTAGGAACGGAAGGTAGTAGCGATTACGAACTGGAAAAGAATGGGTATTGAGAAGCAAAAGCTCTAATGCTAAAAGCTATAATGAGAGTCTGTGCAATAGACTTGAAAGAATTTGGAATGATCACTTAACGCGGATTGAGTTTTCTCACGACAATAGATCATATGTCATTATCGAGATGTCGCCTTATGAGATCCTTGAGGGAAGACAATGTCGATCTCCCTTATGTTAGGATGAAGTTGTAGAGTGCAAGATGCTCGGACCAGCAGTAGTCCAAAGGACAAGGGATATAATAGATCTAATCAGAGGACGGGTGGTAGTAGCCCAAGATGGACATAAGAGGTATGTTGATTTGACTCGAAAGGACGAAGAGTATTATGAAATAGGGGACCTAGTAATGTTAAAGGTATCCCTTGGAAAGGATTGATGAGGTTCGGAAAGAAAGGAAAGCTAAGTCTACAATTTGTTGGACCCTTGGAGATATTAAGACATATTGGAAAGTTAGCACATGAGCTAGCCCTACCCCCGAACCTGTAGCAAGTTCAAAACGTGTTCCACGTATCAATGTTAAGGAAGTGTAATCCGGATGCCAGATAATAGGGGCATATGAGCGCATAGACATGCAACCAGACGTAACCTATATGGAGCAACCAGGAAGGGTTATAGATCGAAAAGGAACGAGTGCTTAGAAGAAGGGTTATCATGCTAGTCAGAGTTTGCGGCACAACCACAATGTGGGAAAATTGACTTGAGAGTTAGAAAGTGCAATGCTAAGAAAGTATCCCCATTCATTTTCTATCTGATTCCGGGACGGAATCCTTTTAAGGAGGGGAGACTGTAATATCCCCAATTTTTGAAACCTTGATGAATAGTAACTTTTGCTGACTATGCTGATTAAGAAAAATTATCAGACCACGCTATATAGGAGTACTGTTATGGAAATTCTAAGATCGTATTAGTATTCCATAAAGTAAATGAATGTATGTAAAGGTCGTCAGAATTCGAATTCGAACACTTTGATTTTTCCCGAAAATCCACCAGATACCGACAGAATTGAGTATAAGGTAACATGATTGAAAGGATTTTAATTTAAGGATTATAAATGAGGATCATTAAAGGATTATAAAATATTAGGAAAGATTTAGGGAAGCTCAAATAATGAGATCCCGGATATGATCCCTCAAACGGGTATCGAGAATGAAAGTTAAGCGAACCGTAAAACAAATACGCAACCAAGAGATAAGCTTGTACAAGAATCCAATGTATTATGACATCATCAAACCACAAGACAAATACATGTGGCAAATAGATGACACAAGCAAGATGACATAAGCATGACAAGGGGTTTTGTTTTGTTGGTTGATTTTGAGCCATGTAAAATTTACCATGGTAAAAAGCTAAAACATTTTCCAAGGCAAAAAGGAGAAGCAACCAAGCAAATATCATAAAACACAAAAATTAGAAGTTGACTTTTGCTTCCAAGAGCAAAAGCTCTCGGCCAAAACAAATCCAGCAACTTTAAACTGCCATATCTCCTTCAATACTCACTCAAATGTTGTGTTCTATAGCTTGTTGGAAAGGTATTGAGATGGCCTACAACTCTTTTTCACAAGTCTCGTCCAAATTATCATGGTAAGACCCTAATTTTTACAGTTCTTTCAATCGGACTTTTAGAAACTTCAAATCCTAACTTTGTGTTCTTGATTTCTTTGGAAAGATCAAGCTTGTAGGAGGCTCCCTAAGGTTTCCTAGCAACTTAACACCTCCCAAGGAAGGTATAAACATCAAACCCTAGCCTTTACTTTGATTATTAGTGAGTTTGAAGGTTGAGTTTCTAAATGAGAAACATGATCTTTGATTATTAGTAGTTTGATTTGAATTTGGAGTGATTTGGTGAATGAATCTTGTTATAGTTAATAGAACTTGATTGTGGTTGATTGAGGTGAAGAATATGAAGAATAAGGACTGGTATAGTATTATTTAGTTTATGTTTTTATGTGTTAATGATTGTGGGTTGTTTGGTGAGGTTTTGGTGTAGTGAGAAACTTGGAAAACTCGTAAACATAGCCGTCGTAATGCCCGTTTTCCTTATACTGTTGTACATGAACCTCGAACCAGATAACTCACTGACCAATCTATAACTTTACTATGATTAGATAGTTCATGTTACGAGCTTCGTTTTGATATGTAGTTCGTTTGATTCCGATGTACGGTTTAGGAGAAACGACCGTTTTAAGTAACGGCGTTTCGCGACCAAACCATTACCCCTCGCCTTACTTTGAAACCTTGGTTAAGGACTAATTGGAGTACAAATAACTTATGTAAAGTGTATTATGCAGTTGGTAAGGCACTCGTGAAAGAATCGCCTTAAAACCCTTAATGGTTAATTTATTTAAAATGGTGGAGCCGAGGGTACTCAAGCGACTTAAGTAAATCGTTAAGCGCGAAAGCGAACGTTAGGACTCTAAATGGTTAAAGTCTAGTTTCTTAAGCGACCGGGATTTAATTCCGACTTATGTTGTTGTTCATAGGTTATCGGACCCACTCTAAGCTTAAGTCTAACCCGGAGCACTCAGGCAAGTTTTCTACCCGTTATAACTGTTGTTGTGATGTATATGTGTATATGCATAATCTTGCGATAAATGCATATTTGTGATTAACAAATTCTTGCGATATATTGTAGCATGTGATATGGTATATATGCATGCCTGTTTCATATTCTTGATTTATATATCTGTTAGTTAAAATGCTTACAATTGCATAATACCTATGCTAGAGAATAGCGGTAAATTGCATATACCCTTAGTATAGGGACCCAAAGGTGAAAACATTTTCTAAAACCGGGAGTCGAGGATCCCGAGTAGATTTTATATATATATATATATATATTTATATATATATATATGGTTATAGTTTTCAAAACTATTAATCGAATAAGGTTTATTCGATAACTTTATTTTATTATTGAATATTATTTCGAATATTCATCCGAGGACTTGTGACTCCTTTATTTTATTATTGAATATTATTTCGAATATTCATTCGAGAGCTTATGACTCAGCTTAATTTATTTATTGAATATTATTTGAATATTCATTTGAGGATCTATGACTCCGATTATTTGCTGAGATATATTCTTTATTTTATTAAAGAATAATGTTTCGATAATCAAACTTATTTTCGATTATTCAAATAAAGATAGTACTTTTGTATAAGTATATCTTTGATTATTTAATTTTCATTCAAGTAAGAGTTTTAAAACTTCTACTTCAATTATTTTTATAAGGATTATCTTTATGAGAATATTATTTAAATAATAATATTAAGATATTTTCTAATATATCGGGACTGATTTATTTTAATAAATCAGCAGTACTCCAAACATTCTTAAAAATGTTTTCGAGTCTTCAAAATGATTTTTAAAGTTAGAGTGGACCCCAAAACTCCTTTTTATATTTAAGATCTTCCTTTCAAAGGGGATTTAAATACTCGCTCAAAACCTGGGGGATCTAGCTCTGTGGTGCATTTTACATTCGTAACGTGGTTTCTGTTTTGAGAAAACAAATGAATTGATTACTTACCCAACGTTCGGGAAGTAAGCCCATCTAATTGAGTCGGCATAAGCGACAGGCCGGGGTACGGTCTATCAAAGTGTAAGTGGCTGGGTGGCAGTCCATCAACGCGTAAGAGGCCGGGTGGCGGTCCAGCACAAGGTCCTTATGTGGCCAGGGTGATGACCGGTGGGGGATTCATCCATCTACTAGTAGAAAAGGTTATTTATTGGTATCTTTGCCTGATCAGCAAGATATCAGGTTTATGCCAAAATTTCTTTTCTTTCCAAATTCATTGGATATTGTAACTCTGTTCATACTTTACATGACAGAGGTTTTCAGGAAATGTATGAGAGATATATATAGGTGTATATATATATCGGGACTTAATGAAGTATCTCGTAACTTCATTTCATTCAATAATATTTCAAAGATTGAATCTATTCAAGTATTATCTTGTAGTCTCATCTACGTGATGAACTTTTGAAACTAATTATAACTTGAACGGTGGTAGTTCAAGTAGTATTTGGAAAAGATATAAGTATATTGGAGTATCTTGTAACTTCATCTTTTAAACTTATATCTAGTAAATGATTATCTTATGCATGACAAAGATTTTCAGAAAAACGTTGAGATAAGGTTAGATATATGAGATCACCTTGCAACGATATTTTTAGATAGTTATACACTGGAACTCTGTGTATATTATGCATGGAAGAGGACTTCCAAGATTTTGAAAAGTATATATGTATATATACTGAATATTTTTCGACTTCATCGCATTAAGATATCAAACTTGGTTCATTTCTTTTGACCAAGACTTTCATGAGTACTATGAGAAGGCTCATATATTGTAAATTATTATACATATTATTTTGGTGGGCTTGCTGCTCACCCTTGCTTTCTTCTTTCATCACACAACATCAGATAGACAAGATGAACAGGACCAAGCTCCCAATTCGCGAGCGGATAGGAAACGTTCTGCAGCTTCCTATAGGCATTGAAGTCGCTGTAGCTAATGTGGGAACTACCAATAGACTAGGCTTCAACTTTTGATGTACCAGATTTATGTATACTTATGAATTGTAATAATGGCAAAGAAAATGTAAATTTATTCAGATAACCTTTTAAGGTGTATTGGTAGATAATTGTGGAATAAAATGACTTGTGATTATTTTTGGATGTTCATCTTTGAGACTATAACGTGTGGTGTGTGTGTTTATTGTGGGGTCACAGTACAGAGTAGTTGATTAATTATTAAGATTGGGTGTTATTAAGGGATTGGCTCCGGATTGAGTGACTATACTACTACCAACAAAACTTTTAATATCCCGTCTTTGGTATAATAGTATGATATAAATACACACTCACACTCTACACTTGTTTCTAATATATGTCATTTTATTTCTCAAGTCGAGTTTCAAGAACATATCTAATTTTATTTTAAATTATTTAGACATTTTTAACTTTAGAAATCATATATTACTTTTTAAATTGTCGATGTCGAAATTTTATTATATTCTGATATTTAACTTAAATTTGGTTTTTGTAAATTATAAGTAATTTTTTAGTGTTTATGAAAATTTGAAGAACTGGATGGAGACAAATAGATCATAATGACAATATTTGATAGTTTTGTTACGAAAAAACTAAGTGTTTAATTTTAAAATATAAACAAAAATTATTAAATAATTGAATAATTAATAAATAATGAAAAAATATACTAATAAATATATTTAAGTGATTAATAATAATATATTTTTTGTGATATATAAAGACTTTATCCCAGCCAAGTTGAATTAACAGAGTTCGAGCCGATTCTGAGCTAAACGACTCGAGTTCGAACATAATAGACAAAAAGCTCGGCTCATTTACTTTTGCGAGCTCATTTTTATGTTTAAAATCGGTTCATTAAGAAGATGAACTGAACGGAGTTCACTTAAATGAGATGATGCCAAGTTTTATTCAAGAACGACTTCTTTTATTAACATCCCTAGAGCAACTTGTCTTCTTTCCTAATAAAAATAGAGTTTTATCTTAATGTCAAAAAGCCGAGGGAGACGTCTCCTCGATAAATACGTTAATATATTTTAGGCCTATTCGGTACAGTTTTGAATTGTTAATATCATACAGTTATAATAATGTCAATTTTTGGTTATAATATACGTAAACATATACTAAATTTTTCAATGAGATTGAATACATTTCACATTATAAATTATACATCTAAAGTTTGAATATGTTTCATTGGTTTTATCCTTTCAGAATGAAAAAAATCTCCACTTTTTCTGACCACATTTGTACAAAAAGCCCACCAGGATGAGTATTAACCAGACTTTTCAATTACAGTCCGGACTATGCTTCTCGAGCTTGACGAATTTTGAACAAAACGGACGAGTCAGATTTTCAGGGCATGGCGTGTCTAGTCCGAGCCATACTCACCGGGTTCGAACCGGCTTATTGCTGATAATTTGTTAATTTCTTCTTTTTTCAATATTTTCTTTGCAATTGATGAATATGTTAATTTCCAATATTTCTTCCCTCCTCTGTTAATCTACGAACATGTAATGTTTGTATCTTGATGAAAAATGCGAGATGAAAATGGAACCCATCTTTTCAACTGTGAAATGCGAGTCTATATTTTCCACTTTCTCCATCCCCCTCTATAAAAATAATGAAAAAAGGGAAGACAAACTTACTTCTTAATGTTAGATATATTTGTGATGTCATGTCTAATAATGATTTGTGTTTAGTTTTCAGATCTTGACTAATAGGACAAATCAAGACTTAACTGGAAATCAGTACTTATACTAAAGTCAGAACTTAAGATATCAGAACTTAAGTTCAGAACTTAAGATATCAGAAGATATTCATCAGAAGATAATATCAGGACTTAAGAAGACTTTCAGATAAGGAAGGCGGCTGATTGAAAGGAAAGAAGATCAAGACTAAAACAAGAAAAGATATGTATGGAGAAGAATTCTATGAAGAATAGAAGACTTGGAGGAAAAGATAACTAATTGATATATTTTAGGATGCAGACTTATATTCGATATCAATTAGAAGATTATCTTGTAACTGTGTGGTATATAAACACAGCATAGGGTTTACACTATAAGTGTTATCTTTATCGACAATATTATTCATTATAACCCTAGCAGCTCTCGTGATAATTGTTCATCACTGAGAGAGAACGGTTTCATTGTAATATTGTTTTATTAATAAGATTATTCTTTGTTACATACTTATGTTCTTAATTCGATTTGATTGTACTATACATTGTATTCAACCCCCTTCTACAGTGTATGTGACCTAACAAGTGGTATCAGAGCCTATCTGTTAACACAAATACAGTAAAGATCCAAAACAATCATGTCTGAAGAAGAACAAACTCCAACCAAGCCCACCAAAACTGAAGAAACTCCAAAGACTCAAATCCACAGTCGATATGAGACTATTAGAGTTCCCATGCTGAGACCTTCTGAGTATCCCATATGGAAAGTGAGGATGGCTATGTTTCTGGAAGCTACAGATCCAGAATACCTTGACAGAATTAATGAAGGACCACATAAGCCAACAAAGCTCTCTGTTGTAGTTGCAGATCAGCCAGCAAAAACTATACCAAATGAGAAAAGTGAGTATATAGCTGAAGATATCTCATCAATTGCCACGGATACAAAGGTAAGGCATTTGCTGTATAGTGCCATTGATAATGTCATGTCAAACAGGGTTATTAACTGCAAGACTGCAAAGGAGATATGGGATGCCTTCGAAACAAGATGCCAGGGAACTGATGCAATTAAGAAGAACAGGAGGACTATACTCACTCAAGAGTATGAGCACTTTGACTTAAAACCTGATAAATCATTAACTGGCTTATATGACAGATTTGTCAAACTCTTGAATGATCTGTCACTGGTGGATAAGGAATATGATCTTGAAGATTCTAATCTTAAATTCCTTTTAGTTCTTCCTGAAAGTTGGGATTTGAAGGCAACTACTATAAGAGACAACTATGCACTTGATGAAACTACTCTTGATGAAATTTATGGTATGCTCAAAACTCATAAACTTGAGATGGATCAAAGAAGCAAGAGATATGGGAGAAAGTCAAGGACAGTTGCTCTTAAGGCTGAGGAGGAATCCCCCAAAGTAGCTGTCTCAAAGAAAGGCAAAGGAAAGGCTCTCATCACAAAGTCTGATTCAGATTCATCAAGTTCTGATGATGATGATGAGGATTCAGAAACTGAAAGTTTATCTGAGATGGATGCTGATGAAGAGATAATGAGATTGTGTGCTCTTATGGTGAAGGGCATCACAAATATAGCCTACAGGAAATTCAGAAAGGGAAGGAAATTTTCCAAGAAAAGTGGAAGTTCTGATAAGAAGGGATTCAGAAAATCTGAAGGCAAAGCAGGAAAGTCTGACAAAGGAGATTACTCAAATGTTAAATGCTACAATTGTGGTGAGAAAGGCCACATATCTCCTGATTGCAAGAAAGGAAAAGGTGACAAAGGCAAGGCACTTATCACAAAGAAGAAAAGCTGGACAGACACTTCAGATTCTGAAAATGAGGTGAACTATGCCTTGATGGCAAATGCTGATAGCAGTTCTGATGCTGCTGAGTTAAAGGTACCTCAAACAACTTATGCTTTTCATACTGATGATATTATTGAGTTGAGATCTTATCTTAAAACCATATTCATTAGTTATAGAGATCAGACTTTAACATGTGATAAAAATAACTTCTGAAAATCTGGCTTTTAAGAAAAGGAATGACTATTTAGAAAAAGAGTTAATTATGTTCCATCAAACTCAGAAAGAAAGAGATGATGCTTTTTATGTTAGAGATGAAGTGTTAAAATTGAATCAATCTCTAAAAACCGAGTTAAAAAAGGAAAGAGAGATTATCAGGACTTGGACTAACTCTGGCAGAACAACTCAGAATTTACTAAGTAGTGGAAACTGGAAAGAGGGCTTAGGTTATGGAGATGATAAAAGTGAAACAGGAACTGAACAAATTAAGCCAATTATTGTTAAACAGACTAATAAGCCAAAGGTAAATCCTGTTAAGTTTGTAGCTAAAAATATAAAGTCTGATTCTGAAAAGATGAAAGATATTGAGACAGAAGTTAAGGCACAGTCAACTTCTGATAAGGCAAAACAGGATAAACCAGCTGAAGTTAACATAGGCTTAACGACAAAGAAGCAGCTTAAATATAAGCTGAAAGAGATTAAGAATGTAAACAAGGTAAAGCCACCTAGGAAAAATAGAAATGGAAAGGAAGGTGTGAATAAAAGCAATAATTTTAAGTCTGTTCCTAATGTTCCTAGAAAGAAATGCTATAACTGTGGAAACTCTAACCATCTTGCTTCTTTTTGCAGGAAGAATAAGAATATCAACTCTTTACCTCCTAAATCAGGAGTTAAGAGTCAGTCTGTTAGGTTTAAACCACAAAATCCTTGTTTTCATTGTGGTAGTTTATGGCATTCCATTTACACTTGTAAGGAATATCATAGTTTGTATTATGATTATTATCAAATAAAACCTTCTTTAAAGAAAGTTAGCATTATTCCTTCTAGTGTAAGTTCTGATGCAAAGTCTGATACTGTAAATTCTGATAAGAAAAATGTTAACATAAACTCTGATGTTAAATCCGATGCAAATGTTAACAAACTTAATAAGACCAAAGGATCCAAGCAAGTCTGGGTCCTTAAAACTAATCATTAGTGCTCTTTATGATTGCAGGGAAACACGAAAAACATCCCAGTTCTGAACAGTGGATGTTCAGGACATATGACTGGAAATAAAGCCCTGTTATCAGACTTTATGGAGAAAGCTGGCCCATGAGTTTCTTATTAAGATGGAAACATGGGAAAAACTCTGGGATATGGCAATATCAATCTTGGGAATGTCATCATTGAAAAAGTAGCTATAGTCTCAGGACTTAAACACAATCTGCTGAGTGTTAGTCAAATCTGTGACAAAGGTTATCATGTGGATTTCTTTGAAGAACACTGTGAAGTTGTAAGCAAATCTATATGCAAAGTTGTTCTACAGGGATACAGGCATGGTAACATTTATGAAGCCAAGATTTCAACAAGTTCTGATGGTTCTGCAATCTGTCTGTTAAGCAGAGCATCAATTGAAGAAATCTGGCATTGGCACAAGAAACTCTCTCATTTAAATTTTAACAATATAAATGAACTAGTCAAGAAAGATCTTGTGAGAGGACTGCCAAAATCAGTATTTGCTCCTGATGACCTTTGTGATTCATGTCAAAAGGCAAAACAAAGAAAATCCTCATTCAAGAGCAAGACTGAATCTTCAATTCTTGAGCCTTATCACCTACTACATGTTGATCTATTTGGTCCATTGAATGTCATGTATATTACAAAGAAGAAATATGCTATGGTCATAGTAGATGAGTTTACCAGATACCCATGGGTGTATTTCTTGCACACAAAAAGTGAAACTGCATCTATCTTGATTGATCATGTCAAACAACTGGATAAATTGGTCAAAGACTCTGTGAAAATCATAAGAAGTGATAATGGCACTGAGTTCAAGAATATGATTATGGAAGAGTTCTGCAAAGACCATGGAATAAAGCAAGAATTTTCTGCTCCTGGAACTCCAAAGCAAAATGGAGTTGTTGAAAGAAAGAATAGAACTCTTATTGAAGCTGCACGAACTATGCTTGATGAAGCAAAGTTACCAACCTACTTTTGGGTTGAAGCTGTGCAAACTGCTTGTTTTACTCAGAATGCAACACTTATCAATAAGCATGGAAAGACACCATATGAGGTGGTGAATAAAAAGAAGCCAAATCTGAAGTACGTTCATGTATTTGGATGCAAGTGTTTTATTCTTAAGACTCATCTTGAACAACTATCAAAATTTGAACTAAAAGTTGATGAAGGAATTTTTGTTGGGTATCCACTTTCCACAAAGGCATTCAGAGTCTACAATTTAAGAACAAGGGTTGTCATGGAATCTATCAATGTCTCTTTTGATGATAAGAAGTTTACTGGACTTGAAGATTTCAATGATCATGATCAGCTGAGATTTGAGAATGAAGTTTTAAATTCTGATTCTGTAAATTCTAATAGTCTAAATCCTGATACTGCAATCTCTGATGGGTTAAACTCTGATGTTATTGAAACTGTGGTTTCTACGCCAAAGAAAAATGCACATGTGCAGGGGGAGCATATTGAAGATCCAACCATATCTCAAGAAGCATCAGAACCTAGAACAGGCTCTTCAAGTTCTGATTCATCAAGTTCTGATGGGCCAAGTTCTGATAATTCTGGAAACTCAAATTCTATTTCATCAAGCTCTGATGGGCCAAGTTCTGATAATTCTGGAAACTCAAATTCTGAAGGATCCAACTCAGAGAGCATAATTTCAGGGGGAGCATCAGAAAATGTTGATGGAGATAGCTTGGATCATGGGGGAGCATCCAGTTCTAGAGATCACCTTCCATCTGCAAGGAAGTGGACTAAAGCACATGTACCTGACTTGATTATTGGAGATCCTGAAGCAGGTATTAGAACTAGAACAGCAACATCAAATAAATGTCTCTATCATTTTTTTCTTTCTCAGGCTGAACCAAAGAAAGTGGAAGAAGCTCTTCAAGATGCTGATTGGGTGCAAGCAATGCAGGAAGAGTTAAATGAATTTGAAAGAAATAAAGTCTGGACCCTAGTGCCAAGACCAAAGAACAGATCAGTTGTTGGTACAAAATGGGTGTTCAGAAATAAAACTAACAATGATGGCATAATTACAAGGAATAAAGCAAGACTGGTTGCAAAAGGATATTCTCAACAGGAGGGAATTGATTATGATAAAACATTTGCACCGGTTGCTAGACTGGAAGCCATAAGGATATTTCTGGCTTATGCTGCTCATAAAAAGTTTACAGTCTTTCAAGTGGATGTAAAAAGTGCTTTTCTTAATGGAGAATTGGAAGAAGAAGTTTATGTTGAACAACCTCCAGGTTTTGTAGATTCAAAATTTCCTAATCATGTCTATAGACTTGATAAAGCACTTTATGGCCTTAAGCAAGCTCCAAGAGCTTTGTATGAGATATTAGCTCAGTTTTTTCTGGAAAGTGGATTTAACAGAGGGACTATTGATAAAACTTTATTCTATCTTAACCATGGAAATGACTTACTTTTGGTGCAGATATATGTTGATGATATCATTTTTGGTTCTACAAATGACAGACTTTGTAAAAGGTTTGCCAAACTAATGCATCCAAGATATCAAATGAGTATGATGGGAGAACTTAGCTATTTTTTGGGCCTTCAAGTCAAGCAGAATGAAGAAGGAACTTTTATTTGTCATCTATGTACACCAGAAATCTGTTGAAGAAATTTGGAATGCAAGACTGTTCAAGTGCATCCACTCTCATGGCCACTACAACAAAATTGGATAAGGATACTGGTACATCAGTAGATATTACTGATTACAGAGGTATGATTGACTCACTACTCTATCTAACTGCAAGTAGACCTGATATTATGTATGTTACCTGTCTTCGTGCAAGATTTCAAGTAGATCCAAGAGAACCTCACTTAACAGCTGTGAAAAGAATTTTCAAGTACCTTAAGGGTACTGCTGAACTAGGATTGTGGTATCCTAGGGAATCAGACTTTAAGCTAATACGTTACTCAGATGCAGATTTTGCAGGGTGCAAATTTGACAGGAAAAGCACAAGTGGAAGCTGCCAATTTCTTGGCGGCAGATTAGTTTCTTGGTTTAGCAAGAAACAAAAATTAATTTCCACATCAACTGCAGAAGCAGAGTACATTACTGCAGGAAGCTGTTGTGAACAAATTCTTTGGATGAAGAATCAGTTACTGGATTATGGGTTAGAATTTTCTAAAATCCCTATTTACTGTGATAATTAAAGTGCTATTTTTATGACAAGTTATCCTGTTCAACACTCAATGACAAAACACATCAGCATTAGGTACCACTTCATAAGGGAGCATGTGATGGAAGGTACAGTGGAATTGCATTTCGTTCCAATAGATCAACAACTAGCAGATATCTTCATAAAACCACTATGTGAAGCTACTTTTACAAGATTGGTAAATAAACTTGGAATGGTTTCACGTTCTTTCTCTAAATCTGCTTAGTTTATGTTCTGATACATCAGACTTTATAATCAGTATTTACAGATATTACTATCTTTATGTAATATGTGCTTAAATTGAAATTTACCTAAGTGCTAATTGTTGTCTGATGTGAATTTCTAAACTCTGATAGTGATATGAATATTTCTGTGAGTATTCAATCCAATGAGGATAACTGTGCTAGATGCTTACCTAGTAGTCTCTAATATACTAAAGATCCTATGTTTGAAGTAATTGTTTATGTGGAAATCTTTTAGCATAAGCAAATTCTGATATTGAGCTTGGTTAGTTTTACTTTGTTTATCTTATTACTAAGTCAAAAACTAGAATAGTGCTTCTTATCTGTTAAGTTCTGATGTTGGTAAATTTTATGGATGTACTAAGTGCTGATAAGCCTCACTTATCAAAAGAAAAAGTAAAGAAAAGAAGTAAATATCAGGTACTCCTTTGAGATCTAGAGAAAAATATATATGGAAGGGAAGACCCAAGTGCATTGCTGGTATTAAGTAATATGCATTAGAAAAGCAAAATAAAATTTAATTGGTGACTTTTCATATTCTCTGATTACTGGAGAAATACTCTGATAATAGCATAAATTCTGATAAGCAGTCGTGACTCACTTACACTGAGAAGCCACTGTAAAAAGGAATTTCAAAAGATGCATATAATGAGCACAAAACAGTTGAGGTAGACTCATGCATGAACTCATTCTATAGCAGACTTCAGACTAATGACAGATTTTGAGCAAAGTTCTTAGTTATGCCTTATTTCTAAGATATAATGAATTGAATCAGACTTTACTCTTTGTCTGATATTTAGCTTAAAGCACACACTCACACTCCATATGAATGATGAAAACTGCTTTGGTGATCAATGTTGTTTTAGATGAACAGTTTAAGTGTCAGTTTCATAAATTCTGAGGACAAGTTCTGTTGGAAGGTCTGATGATTAAGTTCTGTTGAAACCATATCAGTATTTGTGTGAAGAATTACAGAAATAAACATTCACTTTTTGAGTAAAGGAGCGATATTTTGATGACTTTTAAATTCTGATAATAATCAAGTTCTGATACTTACGTGGCAGTATTTATTTCCTTGATTTATTTTTGGGTCAATACTTGAACAGTTATATTTTATCAGAATATTGGTTTATGTGAGATAAAGACAGTAATAATCATTTGTTTAGTGGGAACAGTTTTTTTTGAAAAACTGTATGTGCATAGTAATCATTACTTATTTCCCGTGCCCATTAACTTTTGTCTTAATAAATGCATGGCTGACATGTGTACAGTCTGTTCCACTTCTCAATAACTGCTGTCAGGTGGCGTGTATAAGTAAAAGAGAGAAAATATTTTAAATCTTTTATCTACTTTTGTATTCTATACTCTCTCTCTTTTTCTTATTTTCTCACATTCTCTGACGGTTTTCTATACAGACATTTTATCAAACACCTTTTGGGCACTCTAAATTCTCACTCATATTCAATGGCACCCAAGGATATAATCTTTAATGGAGCAAAGTTCATCCCCAACAACTATGCTGCCATTCTCACTAAGAGTGAAGCTCCTTCGGAACTTCATTTTATTCAGGATTTCTTATCTCATAGTGAAATTGGGTTCGCTTTGACGCAACCATCCTATTTATCTGGAACTCAAGTTCCGACGTTTTGGCATTCATGACTTTATGATGATGGTGGTAAGAATGGGACTCCAAGCACCGTGTTTACAGCAAAGGAGGTTGAGTATGTTGTTACTCCGGAAACAGTTCGAAAAGCTCTACACCTACCTGAAAACTGTCAATTCAGTTCTGCTGTTGAGGAGCCATTGCTACAGCAAATGATGGCTAATCTTGGGTATGAACAGAGTTTGGCTAAGTTGGTCAACTCAAACGCCCATATATTCGAAAGGAATATAGCTTCTTCTTCGATTGCATCATGAACGTTTGCCAACAAGTGCTCAAATTTTGATGTCATTCTTATTCTAACACAACAAATTGGGTATGCACTCTTAAACCAGTCTCATTTTGATTATGCAAAGACTGTGTTATGTTTTATAGGAGATAGAATGAAAGAGGACAGGAATGTAGTTTACTTTGCTAGGTTCTGTCAGTTAATCTACAGTCATTGTACTTCAGAAGAACCATAATTAGCAAGTGAACAGATATAACCATTTAGATTATCTAAGAGGGCTTTTACTGATCTTTTAACTGCTGGCAACAAGAAGGGAGTTTTGAGACCCCTTAGAATTCCTTTATCAGTAAAGCAAGCCTTTATAAATGCTGATGCTGCTACCTAATCATTGCTATATCCTGATGTCCAACCCACCAACACACAACAGCCATCAACACCTACTACTGTCACTCAACAAACACTCACATCAGAACATGCCAACCAACCATCAGCACATAATCAAGTGAAGCCTTCTTCTTCTATAGCAAAGAGGACTAAGATAGTTCCTCAGTCACAGCAGAAATGAAGGAAGATAATTTTAAGAGATGAGTCTGATGATGAGGTACATGTTCAACCATCAGAATCTGTTGCTGAAGTAGTTGAGAAGGTCTCTTCTCCGAAAGCTCAAGAAAATGGGAGTTCTAGGCCCCTAAAAAGGCTTAGAAAGCTAAACTCTGATGATGAAGCTCCCAGAGTCTCTCCATCAGCTAAGAGACTTAAAAAGCAAAGAGCAAGGAGGGCTGTAGAATCCTCAATCTCTGATGAAGGAATGGAAGCAGCAGCTGAGAAAGGAGGTCAGGAATCTCTGATCTCAAAAGACCCAATTGTGATTGAATCTCTTCCCACTACTGAACCAGACTTTACTGAAGCTCAAAAATCTCCTATTCAAGAGCCAGAGAATACTCAAGAACACATGCCTACACCTCCTGTGTCTCCTATCATTGATCAACTACATGCTGATAATCCAGGTACAAGTGCTGAAATAGATATTCACAACTTGAATGTGCCTGAGGTTCTGTACTTGGAAGCTCCAACCATTTCTCAACACACTCCACCAGCAACTCAACTTCTAGATGTTGATGTCAATGCAGATGAATCTTCTATTGCTTCACATATAGTTATTCTATCACAAGATGCTGATACTGAAGATTCTGCAAGCTTTGTTGAAATAAATGCTGAAAATATTGGTAAAGCTGCTACAAATGAAAATGCTGATGCAGCTGGTCCTTCAAGACATGCACCTCTACAAACAGTTAATAAAGCTGATTTGATTAAAAAGTTTGTGAGAGAGGATGCACCAGTACTTGGAGTGAAACCTCCAGAGGAAGAGAATGGATCAAGGAGTGGAACAAAGTTGATTTTGTTCCTACTGCAAATATTCTTGTTGAGCACCTGGTTAAAGCTGATAAGATGCTGATGAATGATGACTTCAAAGCACAGCTCAGAGTTACTGCATTGAGTACCAGGAACCTTCAAGGTCAACACTTAATAACTCAAGCCAAGGTGAACAAAATCAAGAAACACTGATTCAGCAAGACATGAATGTCAAATTGGACAAGAAAAGCTTTTTTTCAGCCAGCCTTTGACCCCATTGGGTACATAGAAAAGACTCAGGAAAAGCAGCAAGCTCAAATATATGATATTTTGAAAAATCAAGCTGCTCAACAAGACCAACTCAATGAAATCCAAAACTCTGTGGAATCGCTTGTCTCCCTGCTTCTACCAGATGATGCCAAAAAGGGGGAGAAAGTGATTAAGTCCAAATGCAAATCTGATCAACCACTAAAGGGTAAGGATGATGATAATGAAGACCAGGGAAACTCTAAAAGGAGTAGAGGTCTAAGTCAAGGCAGGGGTTCTTTATCAAGCAAAGCCAGAACTACAAGTCAAAGAACAAGTTTTGATGCTAGGTAAAGAAGAAGTTCTTATACTAGTAAAAGGATAAGTTATGATGAACAAACTATGAAACTTGATGAAGAGATCTCCAAAATGTTGTTTCTAAAGGACAATCCAGGCATGGATATTGAAAGTTTGAAGGAAGAAGAGATTAGACTGAAAGCTGAAAATGACAAGTCTAAGTCAAAGTCTAAAGCTCAAGTCATTGCAAAGAATCCACCTAAGCCTAAGGGCATTGTGATCAAAGAGAGGACATATACTGAGGCATCTAAGGCCAAGTCCAAATCACAGGTGGAAGTTGATCCTAGATTCAAGGGTAAGGCAAAAGTTGATGAACCTGTAAAGAAATATATGCCAACTATGGATCTGGAAGCAAAATCTGATGAAGATACAAGTCTAATTTTGAAGAAGAAAATTAATATTCAAGCAACCTCTGACAGAGCTCAAGTTTTCTTGACATCAGAAGAAAAGGAAACCTCTGACATTGCTCATGTTAAACCTTCTAAAATTCTACTACCTGGGTTTACTAAAGCTCAACAATCTGCTTAATTTATGAAGACTTCAACAAATGTTTTTAAGGGTAGATTGCTTCATGGGAAGGAAGCTAGAGATAAAACAGGAGTGGGTAATGCTGATGAGAAGAGAGTAAACAACTCTACTTTAGATCCTACATCTCTTTTTGAACCAGAAGTATGGACAACTCCAGAAAGACTAAATCAATTGGAGTCTGTACAGATGGTTTACAATTCCAAGCTGAAAGAAGACATAATGCTTTATTTTATGTCAGATGGGAGAGTATTCCAGATAAGAAAGGATGCAATTCGATTGAAGTATTATGAAGAACTGCAACATGTTTTATTTCTACTTCAAGTGAAGAACGGGTCAACAAATGGTGTTGCCAGTTACTTAAAATCTGATATTCAAAGACAGAAGAAACTTTACTCTATAAAGTCTGACAGACCATACTATCCAAAGTACAGTGCTCACAATGGTGAATTGGTTGAGATGAAGCCAAATACCGCCAGATCACTATATTTCTGGGTATTAAGGGTACTGAATTTAATCTGGAGTATGACAAAGCTTATCTGATCAGACTGGATCAGGAAATAAGGAAAGCAAAGATTAATGATCTCAGGGCTGCTATCTTTCAGAAATGTGAAGATACAGTTGAACTTAAAGATGCTAAAAGGAGGATGATAAATGAACGTGAATATGCTGAGAGAACTCTTTTGAAGAACTATCTCAGAACAACTCCTGACATTCAAGAGATCAAACACTGAAGCCAAGTCAAGGACTACAACTGTTAAATTTTGAAGGATATACAGGCTAAAGCTGATATCAGACTTTAAGGATGGTAAAAGTTACAAGGACTATGAGTTGTAGTTATCTAGTCAAATTCTCATATGCATTTGTACTTAATGTTTTTGACATCATCAAATATCTATTGAACTTGTATATTATGCTAATTTACAAGTTGGGGGAGATTGTTAGATATATTTATGATGCCATGTCTAATAATGATTTGTGTTTAGTTTTCAGATCTTGACTAACAGGACAAATCAGGACTTAACTGGAAATCAGTACTTATACTGAAGTCGGAACTTAAGATATCAGAACTTAAGTTATCAGAACTTAAGATATCAGAAGATATTAATCAGAAGATGATATCAGGACTTAAGAAGACTTTCAGATAAGGAAGGCGGCTGATTGAAAGGAAAGAAGATCAAGACTAAAATAAGAAAAGATATGCATGAAGAAGAATTCTATGAAGAATAGAAGACTTGGAGGAAAATATAACTAATTGATATATTTTAGGATGCAGACTTATATTCGATATCAATTAGAAGATTATCTTGTAACTGTGTGGTATATAAACACAACATAGGGTTTACACTATAAGTGTTATCATTATCGAGAATATTATTCATTGTAACCCTAGCAGCTCTCCTGATAATTGTTCATCATTGAGAGAGAACGGTTCCATTGCAATACTGTTTTATTAATAAGATTATTCTTTATTACATACTTGTGTTCTTAATTCAATTTGATTGTACTATATACTGTATTCAACCCCCTTCTACAGTGTGTGTGACCTAACACTTAATTCTCATCTTTAATTTCTTCCATCCCTGCATTGCTCGTTGTGACATATGTTGAAGAAAGATTTGGAACCCTATAGAGAATGAAGAGGGGCCAGGGATCTTCCTCACAACAGTGCTTCTAGAGGCTCCACCCTCCCCCTGGCCCCGTTAGCCTGGGCGAAGATGGGGATACATGTTAGTGTTTGTGCCCTAGAGACAACACTATTATGTGTATATTATAAAACATTTGGAGTATTAATTATGATTATATGTATTATTATTTAGTAATTTATTATATCTTTATTTTCTGCAATAAGATGCTAGATTAATAAATGTCCTTGGAGTATGATATGTAAATCTATATCTCTAAGTACGTGACTTAGAAATGAGATTATGAGAATAATATTGATATTCCTAAAGGTCCCTAGTCAAATATTATTGTTAAGGGACGATAATAAATACATTGAGACTAGTGTGTTTGTTGGTTGATGATCACATCTCATTGATCATAGGTATGGTGATACTAAAGTCAAAACACAGACACATGTATTAAATACATGGTGCTGGATTGACCCGTTGTGAGATACTACATGTTTACAGTGTCATAAGTTAATCTCACAGTGATAATGATGTATTGGTCCTTTGACCTGAAATCATTATATTTCTATACGAGAATTAATATACTTTGATACTATTGAAAGTTATCCTTGACCGGGTAATAATAAAAGTAGACATTGGGTAAATTACGAATCGTATGAGAAATATGAATGATCTAGATGGGATTTAGCCCTCCTTTATTAAAGGAGTGATATTATTGGCCTCTTGATTGAGTAAGACTATAAAATGCATGGTCGTGCTCAAATACTGATTTGTTTAATAGTTTATTCATTGATCAATGAAAGAAGGATTGAACGTTAACAGAGGATGACAAAATGCATGCCTCGAGTTTGATCTATAATATAAGGCTAAAGGGATTATATTACATTATACATTATTTGCGAAAGGTTTAATTGATCACCGATTTAGTTATCATTACTTGGGTAACAATGATGTATTACTATATGCCGCTAATTGTTTATGATTTAAAATTGTTGCCAACGTAATAATAAGCTAAAGGGTCGCACAAATAATGATTGGAGGATTATTTAATTTAAATTCAGATTTAAATTAAATGTAAGTAATTCGAATTATTTGTTATTAATTAAGCGTGACTTAATTAATTAAATAAATACGAAATTCGAATTTAATATTAAATCCGAAATTAAGTTATTGGATGATTAAGTGAGACTTAATAATACAATAATTAGAATTTTGAATTTAATAATAATAATAATAATAACTCTGAAATTCAGTTTAGGGTTGGAGGCCCATTAAATATTTCCTATATAATATCTTTTTCTAATAGAAATAGGGTTACACGTTTTATTTGATAAAACATAAACCCTAGCAGCTCGAAGAGAGATTGAGAGAGCAAGAAGGCGGCGTCAAGAACGTGCTAGTACACACCCATCCTCCGGGCGATCATTCGTGTGGATACCTTCAAGGCGTAGATCGTTCCAGCGACGGGTTACATGGTGATCATTCAAGACCTCCATCTTTCTATTAATGTAAAACTTCTTAAGGTAAAACATCTATTCTCCGTAACTATCCGTTCATTATACATAGATCCCGCGGTAGGGATTCGAAAATTTTATTTTTCCGTTACATTTTCATGTACGAATCCCTAACAATACAGAGTAAGGATTGAAGCACCCTTAGCTCTGACAGGCACTGGACATGGGTGAGCTCTGTAAATGTGTAGAGCCAAGTGTAGTGTGGTGTAGGAGTACGTACTTCTAGGCCCCTTCCCGGCAACTGGATCGCATCAGTGCTTCGGGAACTACCGACCCTCTGCCATCCATTGTAGCAGAGCCGTTTCATGGGGGGGGCTAAACACAGTTCTTTGAATTAAACGTCGATTCTCTTTTAATAAAAAATAGAATCCGGAATGAGATAAACCCTTAACCCCCAAATCACAAACCATGCAATCCCGCTCATTCTGCACAATCTCCCGTTAATTTTCATCTTCGGGGGGCATGTATATATATATCGAAATATTATCCGAACAAATTTACACCTATGCTTAATTATTTTTTTAATACGGTAAATGATCATTCAAACTTTATTTTACATTCGTATAACAATTACATAATAATAAACCATATATTTTTGTAAATTTGATTATATTTTATTAAATTTGAATAAATAATATATAATAAAAATGAGATGATATAAAGGTCATCACAGGAGTGTCTTACTTTATTTTCTTTTCATATATACGATTATAGCAGGATTATATCACTTAAGTGGCGAGAGCTTAATTTTTCTCGCAGAATTTAAATCTCGCTATCCCAAAATTTTTGAGATTACTTATCGTAAGGTATATAAGCCTAATTATTAAAAAAAAATCATAATTATATTATTGGAACAAAAACATTTGAAGCTCGACCCCAGCCGGGGTCTGCCACCCCCGGACCCCGCCCGGGGGCTGCCGCCCCGGACCCCCGCTTTTTTTTTTCTCATAGTACTTTATTTGTTTACTTAAGCATGGTGCTGCTTATGGCCTTAAGACCTTTAAATTAAAGTTTATGGTTTTGGTTTTATTAATACGACTTGAATGCCGTTTTCATTATTCTTGTAGCTATATTACCTCGAATGTAACTCGAGTTTTCTTATGTAAGTATATTAGTATAGGTTGTTTTTATGTAATATACTTCAAGAAGGAATGATCCAAGAGGAGAAGCAGCAATCGAGACAAGAAGAATGAAGACATGTAATTGTAATTATATTTATATTATTCACCATAAATTGACCTTGATCCTTTCATTAGCTTGAAAGGATCACATAGGATAAAGGCCATAACCAAGCACGTTTACATACCGCACTTTACATATTGATGTATGAATATATGTATAGAATAGTTAATGATGCATGCTTTAATTAGATTAATCATGCATGAATGTATGTATTAGATACGTCACCCATGCCATGCCTAAACAAGATAAAATCTGTAATGACTCAAGATTTTAAAATTTACAAACGATTATGAAATTCTCGTGTTTATGAAACACGGAATGAAATACGAATCTTCTTTGTTTCTGACATGGGGCGATTTTGTCAACAACGGGTTCATAGAACTTGTAAGGCTGTGGGTTTTAAGCGAGACCGATGTGACTCCTCCACTACCTGGAAATCAAACCATTGACGAGTATTGATTTGAAGTATTTTATTCAAGGAAAAATTGGGATTCTCTTTATGATGGGATCATGATCGTTATAATACTAACAAACCCCTAATGTTTATATTAAGTTTTTTAGATGCCTTCCAATATGTCCAACATGTTAACCCCTAGATCGATAAGGAGTGGGTTTTCCAGAGCGAAGTACTCCCATCTATCGTGGGACGGCGTGTTGAAGTATATGATACTTTTTAGACCTTTGGGTTTTGACTTAACTAAGTTATCACAATAGGATTGTGAACTTAGAGGCATAGAGTTTGGTGAGATTTATTGGATAAATAAGAATTAATGTTGTTCCACTAAACTTTCCAAGAGTTATATAGTTGATGTAATTGGAAAATGTTGTCTACCTTATTGAATCATGTTTTAGGAGTAAAGCCAAAGCTGAATTAAAATGTTGTGAAAAATTGGATCTTAGCTCACTAGAAAGTATATAGAAGATACTCTTTTCGAATTAATAGTTAGGGCTATTAATTTGATAAAATAGTGGGAGATATATATTTTGAATATATATAAATAATCAATTGAACATGATCCGGTTGGACCGCATGTTCTAAGGATGATTGGGTATATTGAGTACCTTGCCAAGTTGGGTGCCCAGATTGCTGTGGAGCACCAGATTGACCTAATTTTGCAATCTTTAAATAACAGCTATTCTCAATTTGTGATGAATTACAATATGAATGAGATAGATAAGAACCCTACCGAACTGTTGGCTATGTTGAAAACTGCTGAGACCAATGTTCAGAAGGCATCCCCTGCTCCCATGTTGATGGTGAATAAGGGGCAGGCCAAAGGAAAGGGTAAATGGAAAGGCAAGAGGAAGATGGGATCTAAATCGAATGCCAATCTGAAACCTGATCCGACCAAGGCTTTGAAGCCTAAAGGTGGTGTTCCAAAGGTTGGTGATTGTCAATATTTTAAGAAACCAGGTCATTGGAAGAGGAACTGTCATGCTTATTTGGATGATCTGAAGAAGAAGAAGGTTGTTGTTACTACTTCTGATTCAGGTATTTATGTTATAGAAGTCAATTTGTCTACTTCTACATCTTCGGTATTAGATACTAGATGTGGTTCTCATATTTGTATAAATATGCAGTGTTAGTCCCTAACAATGCAACAAGAATTACAGAAGGGGGTTGAATGGAATTCTTGAAACTTTTTCATAAAGATATAAAATGTTCTATCTTAATAATATATAACTATGTGAATTCATTTACAGAGTGCAGAATAATAACTTGGAATGAATCAAAACACAAGTAATTAAAAACACAAGTCTTTAAAAACTTTCCGGTGGATTTGAATGTATCCACCAGAGATATATATTATATCGAGAGAACTCTGTGTAGCAATTAGCTCACAGCTGCTTACAAATTTGAACAACTAAGTTTACAGAGAAATGCTAAGAATACAGCTTACAAATGTTTCTCTAAAAATAACAATCTTGCTCAGTTGCTTCCTTTTTTTTCATTTGCTACTTCTTGGTTTATATATCACCAAGATTACAAAGTAATGAGACAAGATAATAAAACAAAAACTATCAAGTCTAATACTATGCTGCTTTATTACTCTATTCCAGCATCTTTGAATATCTTCATAGTAGCATGGAAATGGAAATGCTTCTTTGTTCTCTAAAACCCAGTTGAATAGGCTTCCACATTCCTTTTGCATACACTCGACGCATGTGACTGTGTTGGTACTGTCAACAGATGTTTGAATTCTTTATCCGTCGGGTTCATGATTATCCGTCGGGTTGCCTTGTTGATCATCCATCGAGTGGCATTGTTGTTTATCCGTCGGGTAGCTATTTGGCACTTGACTTTATTTCATTTATGCAGAATTACAAGACATCACTTATGTACAATTAATCAACCTATTCTGCATATCTAGTTAAAGTCAACATGACTTGAGTACTACTACGGAATCTAAACAATATGTATGCAGAAATGTGCTACATACTTATTGTTACACAAGCTACTCACTCGATGGATTATAAATCATCATCCGTCGGGACTATATCGAGTCATCCGTCGAGACTATAATCCTTATCCGTCGAGTGCTACATTTTTCACTAAGTAAAATCTACCAAGGTGTTTTGTTAATGAAATCATCAAGTTCACAACATATCCACAACAATCTCCCCCCTATATGTCTACTGGAATTGTAGCCATAAATTAAGAGAAACTTGATGATAACAAAACACCCTAAAAATACAACTTTAAAAGTATGTAGATAGAACTGTAAAGTGCTTCAAATAACAAAATGTAAAAAGTTTAGCTCATAGTCATTTTCAAGGTGCTTCTCTAGCCTGAGCAGATTTATCTAGTTCCTTGAGGGTCTGGATCTCTTTCCAAGCTTTCTGTTGTTTTCTTCTATCTGATTTTGGAGCTGCCTATGGAATTCCAGTTCATCAGATTCTGAGAGATTTAGCTTTTCTTGCATTTCCAAAAGAGTCTCATTGCTAGAGATGCTCAATTGGTCTTCTAATCTGAAAAATCTTCTAACTCCTTTGTCATCCATGAACTCCATCAGCCAGTAGGGCCTTAGATGTACTCTTCTTCCTGTGTAAGGAATAGTTAGAGTCTTTGGGAGTGCATCTTTAACTCTAATACTCCCCAGTTCTTCAATCTTCTTTAGAACCAGTCTTCTTGTAGTTACATTGAAACCAAAGTTCTTCTTGAAAGATGAATAAACTTTTATCAGCACAGATTGGCTTTCTTGAAGGATCCTGTGAAGTGGCCATTGAATCTCCCTTCCTCCCTTGTAATTGAAAACTAACCTTTCAGGTAGATTCTTGTAGGCATCAATCCCTCTAACTTCTTCCAGTTCATCTAGGTAGAGGTTTAGATCAGAGAATTCCTTGATGTCACATAAGTACATGTAATCTCCCTTGTTGACTTTGGGTTGAGCTTTGATTTGAGATTTGGATTTGAGAGGTGACAACTTCACTTTCTTGACTGTTCTAGACTTTGTTCTCTTTGGCTTGTTAAGGATTGGCAAATTGAAGTCAGGAATTGGTAGACTTTACCAGTCTATTGGTTCATCCTTAGGCACAATAGGTTCACCATGAATGTTCCTGTAAGGATCCACCACCTTAATATCTTCAAATACCACAGAGGGTTTTGATGCTTGGGTTGAAGTTGGAGTGGATTCCTTGGAAAACTGATCCTCCAATTCCTTACTAGCAAAGTGTAATTTCCTTTTGGTTCTTTTGGCCAATTCCTTGTATCTTTGAGATTTTTTCTGTTGTTGTTCAACTTGCTTCTTTGGACCTTGAGATTCAGTGATTTCATATGGCTGAGCAGGAATTTGTTGTGCTGGATTCACAGCTTATAGCTTGGCCAAGATAGCAGCTTGATCTTTCTTTTGTTTAGCCTTTTTAGCATCTAGAGCAGCTTGCTTCTTTTCTTGATTCAATCTTGCCTTTTCTTCTCTTTTTGCTTTAGCAAATTGAGGATGTCCAGCCACTACACAGATTTCTTTACCATTCCTGAAAACTTGGAGAACTAAATAAAAGAATATATATACTTGTAGAGTTGAGGCCGCCGAAGCATCTTTCTCTACCTTTTTCCGCTCAAGAATGGCTTTAGCAATTCTCCTTTTTAAAGCTGAATCAGCTGGATCCTTGTAGAAGGCAATGGATGTTGACAATAGTTTCTTCTCATCAGGCTTAGGTGTTTCATATACTGTGTCCAAAGGGTTCTTTAGAGAGGTTTTTGGATAATTTACCCTTGGCTTCAAAAGTACTTCAGCCTTTGGAGATTTGATGCAGGATGGCTATCCTCTTTCCAGATAGTTCATGCTCATTTCATTCACAGAGATTTTCCTGACTTGAGAGTGATGAATGGCTGACTTTTCTGACTTGAGATTTGCCAAACTTCTTCTGAATGTCCTCATCAATCTTCTCCCAGTTGATTGGCTTCAACTGCTCCTTTTCAGTTGCTCTTAAATTGGCTGCTACTTCATTTATCAGATCAATACTGTCTGTAACTGGTGGCTTGGTGAAAGCAATTGTAGGCACAATTACTTCACTGATTTGAATGTTAAGCTGTTTCGCTCACACACTTGGTCCTTTCTCCCCCTTTTTGTTATCATCAAGTTGAGTAGAGGAGGAGGTTTGTGCAGCCACCAGTTTCTGAAGCAAGTCTGTCTATTGAGCTTGATACAGATGAATTGTTGTAAGAGATGCTTCCATAGTTGTCATCCTTGTATCCAAGGCATCTATCTTTGTGGCAAGATCAGAATTTTTCCCGAGCTGTCTCTTAATATCAAGCATTGTAGCTTCTGGAAGCTTAGAGTCTATTTTATCAGAAATAGCCTTCTTCATCTCATCAATATCTCCTTTGATGGTGTTGACATCTCTAGCATGTTGAAAGCCTTGAATTTGCTGTAGTTGCAGAGAAGCAAGATGTGATTAAGGAGCTTCTTGGTGTTGGCATTTGTGGTGGTTTGAAGAGCAGAATTTGTCTGATTTATGAGTTGAATCAGGGTTGTCTTGAAGTAGTGTTCATCACAATGCTTTGAAAATGCCCATTATGGCATGCCTGATCTTGAGCTAGACCCTTCTCCCCCCATGTCCAATGGTTCTTCTTCACTATCTCCACCTTCATCTCCAAAGAAATCTGCTGAACCACCAGTCTCATAATCAACATCACCAGCTGTAGAGGGTAAAGCTGTGATGGCATCCTTGGCTATTGGCATTGACTGTGTGGTGTGCACCAAATTGAGCATCCTTTTTGCATTGTCATTGCCTTGTTCAGCTAGAAGTTGATAAGCTGGAACAGGGTGAGTAAATGTCTCAGCATCAAGGGAGGTGGAATCTATAACAGCTTGAGGTTGCTAAGATAGTCCCTCCCTGTCTGTATCCTGGACATCCATTAACTCACTTGCAATGACACCCATCCTTATAGCTCCTGTACCTGCATTTCTCTCGTGTTCTCTCTTTTGTTGCATCAAGGTCTCACCTTGGCTCCCCACCCTCACACCCTCACCTTCACCATCTAAGGTGGGACTCCTCTCACTCTCTTTTGCCAATCCTGAAGAACTGGATTGCTTATTTTCACTCTTTTCCTCTCGTTTTTCCTGGAAGCAACCCAGACTCTCACTCATAACACTCTCTTCCCTCAATCCTAAAAGTGACTGTACTACCACTAAGTCTTCTGCACTTGAGATAATTGATGAAATTTTAAGCTGTGCAGAGACACTCGACGGATAAGAGATATCCGTTGGGTTAGCAGTTTGACTATCCGACGGATAACTGCTGTTAAGCTTATCCGTCGGGATACAATCACTACTTGACGGATGAGCAATATCCATCGAGAGAGTAGAAATGAGTGAACTTGGAATTGAAACTATTGTGGACTCTGTGAAGATTGATGAGATTTTGGGCACGGATGTTTCAACAGTTCCTGAAAGAATTGGCAAGTGAGCCAACAAATCATCTAAAAGATGATGCTCACTTGCATTAGATTTTGGCTTCCCCAACAGAGTTAAAGAAGGGGAATCAGGAATTGATGTGTTGATCATATCCACATCCAGAGAGTTTGTGGGAGAATTTGGTGTGTGAGGTGCTTCTATAACTAAAGATTTTGGCTGTGACTCCACATTTATTGGAGCCACATCAAACTGAATTTGAGAAGGTGCAGTGACTGTGTCTTTAGCACCAGTTTGCACAGTGTGTGAACCCTGTGCATCCCCAAGGGTTTTTGATTTCTTCTTTCTGGCATAAGTTTTAGGTTAACTACGAGTTGGCAATGGAGTAAAGGTTGTTTCTTTAGCTATAGGGACTTATCATTTATCTTTTCCCACTGGGCTTGTTTTAGAACTAGATAAATGTTTTTATGTGCCTGCGATTTACAGAAACATTATTTCGGTTTCTTGTTTGGACAAGAAAGGTTTTTCGTTTTTCATTCAGAACAATAGTTGTTCCTTTTCATTCAATAATGTTACCTACGGGGTTGCACGTTTGTTCAATAGTTTATATGTTCTTGATATAGATACTCCTGTCTACAACATAAATAATGATAATAAACGTATTAAGATGAAAGAATCAAATCAAACATACCTTTGACAATGTCGTTTAGGTCACATAAATGAGAAACGCATTTCCAAATTACATAAAGATGGTTACTTGGATAAGTTTGATTTTGAATCATGCGAAGAATGCAAATCTTGTCTCATTGGCAAAATGGCTAAAGCTCCTTTTACCGGACAAGGTGAAAGGGCCACCGAACGATTAGGACTTATACATAGTGATATATGTGGTCCAATGCGTACGATGGCAATAGGTGGCTTTTACTACTTCATTACTTTTACTGATGATTTCAGTAGATATGGATATGTGTATCTTTTGAAGAACAAATCCGATTCTTTTGAAAAGTTCAAAGAATACAAGGCTAAAGTGGAAAAGCAAACAGAGGAAAGTATAAAAGTTCTACGATCAGATCTTGGAGGAGAATACTTAAGCCTCGAGTTTAAAGGTTTCTTGAAGGAGTGTGGTATCGTATCACAACTTACTCCTCCTGGAACGCCTCAATGGAATGGATTTTATGAGAGGAGAAATCGTACCTTGTTGGACATGGTGCGATCGATGATGAGTCTAGCAGATCTTTCAATAAGTTTCTGGGGTTATTCAAAAGACTCCATATGAGATATGGACTGAGAAACATAAAAGCATGTCTTTTATGAAAGTATGGGTATGCGAAGCGTTTGTTAAACGCTTGGTGTCTGACAAGCTGGGACCAGAATCGGATAAATGTTATTTTGTGGGATATTCGGAAGAAACTAAAGGGTATAGTTTCTATAATCCTACCGAGAACAAAGTATTTGTTGCTCGAACCGCTGTATTTCTTTAAAGAAAGTTACTTTCAAAGATAATTAGTGGGAGGACTATATATCTCGATGAAGATCGAGTTGTATAAAATAATATTGAACCAAAGTTGGAAAATGGGCAGGAAGTACATCAAGATGTTCCCTGCTCCGGAAACACAGGGTGTTCATAGATCTAGTAGGGCTCGTCATGAGCCAGAGATATATTATGGATTTCTCTTGACTCAAGATGATGATGTAATGCTCATAGATAATAATGAGTCTCTTACCTACCAAGATGCTATGAACAGCCCATACTCCGAGAGATGGCTAGAGGCCATGAAATCCGAAATGGAATCCATGTATCAAAATAATGTATGGACTTTAATTGATCCACCTGAAGGGGTAAAACCTCTAGGGTGCAAGTGGGTTTTTAAGAAGAAAACTGACATGAATGGTAAAGTACAGACCTATAAAGTGCGACTGGTGGCAAAAGGTTTCAACCAAGTTCATGTTATAGACTATGATGAGACCTTTTCACCAGTTGCTATGGTCAAGTCCATTAGGATTTTGCTAGCAATAACTACTTACTACGACGATGAGATTTGACAAATGGATGTCAAAACCGCTTTCTTAAATGGGAGCCTTGAAGAGGATGTATACATTATATAACATGAGGGTTTTGTCGATCCCAAGTTTGCTAAGATGGTTTGTAAGTTGCTTCGATCTATTTATGGAATGAAGTAAGCCTCAAGGAGATGGAATCGTCGTTTTGATGAAACAATCAAAGAATTTGGCTTTATTCAAAATGAAGATGAACCATGTGTTTACAAGAAGGTTAGTGGGAGTCATGTGGCATTTCCTAGTACTATATGTAGATGATATATTACTAATATGGAATGACATACCTTCTCTACAAACCGTTAAGACTTGGTTGGAAAATAGTTTCTCGATGAAGGACTTAGGTGATGCTACCTATATATTAGGGATCAAGATCTATAGAGATAGATCAAGGAAATTAATCGGCCTAAGTCAGAGTACATACATTGACAAAGTATTGCATCATTTCGGGATGCAAGAGGAAAAAGAGGATATGTCCCAATATCTCATGGGATATTAATCTCAAAAGACAACTGCCCTAAATCATTAGATGATAAGGGCCGTATGAGCAAAGTTCCATATGCTTCGGCAATTGGATCTATAATGTATGCGATGATATGTACTCGTCCTGATGTTTCGTATGCCTTGAGCATGACGAGCAAATACTAGTCTAATCCTGGGGAGGGTCACTGGACAGCTGCCAAGATTATTCTTAAGTACTTGAAAAGGACTAAAGATTTATTCTTGGTGTATGGAGGAGATGAGAAGCTGGTTGTAAAGGGTTACAATGATGTGAGCTTTCAGACATACAGAGACGATTCAGTATCTCATTCAGGTTTTGTGTTTTGCCTTAATGGAGGTGCTGTAAGCTGGAAGAGTTCAAAGCAAGAGACAGTAGCTGATTCTACAATGGAAGCTGAGTATATTGCTGTCAGTGAAGCAGTCAAGGAGGCTGTTTGGATACGAAAATTCATAACGGGACTTGATGTGGTTCCATCGATCACATATCCAGTTGATATTTACTGTGATAATAATGGATACATCACGCAGGTTAAAGAACCAAGGTCCCATTTCGGGGCAAAGCATATACTTAGGAGATATCACCTCCTTCGAGAGATTAATGGAAGATGAGATATACATATATGTAAAGTGCATACTGATGATAATGTTGCAGACCCACTAACTAAGGCTTTGTCGCAACAAAAGCACGAAGGTCATACTAGTTCCATGTGTATTAGATACATGGGTGATTGTCTCTAGTGCAAGTGGGAGATTGTTAGTGTTTGTGCCCTAGAGACAACACTGTTGTGTTTATATTATGAAACATTTGGATTATTAATTATGATTATATGAATTGTTCTTTAGTAATTTATTATATTTTTATTTTCTGCGATAAGATGTTAGATTAATAAATATCCTTGGAATATGATATGTAAATCTATATCTCTAAGTACATGACTTAGAAATGAGATTATAAGAATAGTATTGATATTCCTAAAGGTCCTTAGTCAAGTATTATTATTAAGGACGATAATAAATACATTGAGACTAGTGTGTTTGTTGGCTGATGATCACATCTCATTGATCATAGGTATGATGATACTAAAGTCAAAACACAGGCTCATGTATTAAACACATGGTGCTGTATTGACCCGTTGTGAGATACTACATGTTTATAGTGTCATAAGTTAATCGCACAATGATAATGATGTATTGGTCCTTTGACCTGAAATCATTATATATCTATACGAGAATTAATATACTTTGATACTATTAAAAGTTATCCTTGACCGGGTAATAATAAAAGTAGACATTGGGTACATTATGAATCATATGAGAAATATGAATGATCTAGATGGGATTTAGCCCTCCTTTATTAAAAGAGTGATATTATTGGTCTCTTGATTGAGTAAGACTATAAAATGCATGACCGTGCTCAAATACTGATTTGTTTAATAGTTTACTCATTGATCAAGGAAAGAATGATTGAACGTTAACAGAGGATGACACAATACATGCCTCGAGTTTGATCTATAATATAAGGTTAAAGGGATAATTAGATTTAAAATTATTGCCAACGTAATAATAATCTAAAGGGTCGCACAAAGAATGATTGGAGAATTATTTAATTTAAATTCGGATTTAAATTAAATGTAAGTAATTCGAATTATTTGTTATTAATTAAGTATGACTTAATTAATTAAATAAATAGGAAATTTGAATTTAATATTAAATCCGAAATTAAGTTATTGGATGATTAAGTGAGACTTAATAATACAATACTTAGAATTTCAAATTTATTAATAATAATAACTCTAAAATTCAGTTTAGGGTTGGAGGCCCATAAATCTTACCTATATAATATCTCTTTCTAATAGAATTAGGGTTACATGTTTTATTTGATAAAATATAAACCCTAGCAGCTCGAAGAGAGATAGAGAGAGCAAGAAGGCGGCCTCAAGAACGTGCTAGTACACACCTATCCTCCGGGCGATCATTCGTGTAGATACCTTCAAGGCGTAGATCGTTCTAGTGACGGGCTACGTGGTGATCATTCAAGACCTCCATCTTTCCATTAACGTAAAGCTTCTTAAGGTAAAACATCTATTCTCCGTAATTATCTGTTCATTATACATAGATCATGCGGTATGGATTTAAAAATTTTATTTTTTTGTTGCATTTTTATGTATGAATCCCTAACAATACAGAGTAAGGATTGAAGTCCCTTAGCTCTGCCAGGCACTGGACATGGGTTAGCTCTGTAAATATGTAGAGCCAAGTGTAGTGTGGTGTAGTAGTACGCACTTCTAGGCCCCTTCCCGGCTACTGGATCGCTCTAGTGCTTCGGGTACTACGGACCCTCTGCCATCCATTGTAACAGAGCCGTTTCATGGGGGGGGGGCTAAACACAGTTCTTTGAATCAAACGTCGATTCTCTTTTTATAAAAAAAATAGAAACCAGAATGAGATAAACCCTTAACCCCCAAATCACAAACCATGCAATCCCGCTTCTTCTGCACAATCTCCCGTTAATTTTCATCTTGGGGGGCCTGTATATATATATTGAAATATTATCCTGAACAAATTTACACCTATGCTTAAATAATTTTTGAATACGGTAAATGATTATTCAAACTTTATTTTACATTCGTATAACAATTACGTAATAATGAACAATATATTTTTGTAAATTTGATTATATTTCATTAAATTTAAATAAATAATGTATAATAAAATGAGATGATATAAAGGTAATCACAGGAGTGTCTTACTTCATTTTTTTTTCATACATATGATTATACATATGATTATAGCACGATTATATATCTTAAGTGGCGAGAACTTAATTTTTCTCGCAGAATTTGATTCTCGCTTATCCCAAAATTTTTGAGATTACTTATCGTAAGGTATATAAGCCTAATTATTAAAAAAATCATAATTATATTATTGGAACAAAAATATTTGAAGTTTGTTTGTAGAGATATATGTATCGGGTCACTTCGTGGTTGAGGATGTTATCACTACCACCGATCCCTGAACCCACCCCGACCTCCCCAATCTCCGCTTGAACGGGGATTCCCTCGTGGATTCGGGAAATATTAAAAATATTTTATATATTTTTAATATGTTTTACTAATAAAAATAATTTAATAATTCGTAAATAGAAAAATATTGATAATATCTAATATTTTTAACATCAGATAATATAAATTTGATTTTTAAAATAAAAAAATACAAATAAATATTAAAAATATATGTCATATTATAAAGTTAAAAAAAATTGATCAATTAAATTATATATTATTTTAAAATAATAATATTTTAAATCCTTTTTTATAATAAATTATTTACCGTAACATATTATATATTTACTTCATAATATATATTCATGAAAAAATGATTGGCAATATAAATTGATATTCATTGAAAAGAAAGTGTCTAGCGACAAAACTTCCTTTGGTCATGAAATTGTATATTTTTATATAATAATGTGTAAGTGTCTAACCAAAAGCATCCCCTTTGTTTAAAGTATTATTTATTATTATATAAATGATGAGTAAAGTAAAATAATTATTAGTAGAATTTTTTTTATACTTCTTCGTGTTTCAGTTTTTTCGGCTACGAAGATTTAAACGGCGAACGGAAAAAAATCTCCTTTCAGCTCTACTTAACATATTGCTAAAATACTTCCTATTTTATTATGATTGTATATCACTTTTTTGGATGTTTTCTTTTCGGACATTTAAGTTTATTGTCTAAACTTCCAGAGACATCCAACATGCCTTTTGGTTAGAATTATAATTTTTTTTGAATGAAAGAAGACTCATCCTTTACGAATACGTATCTCTTGGAAAAAAATTCTTGAAGTATATAGTAACTAAAACAAATTAAAAAACCTAACGATACTACGGGTATGTTTGGCGTTCCTGTTGAATGTTGAAGATAACAACAACACCCTTTTGCTAAAAAACAGCTGAAAAATTGTTTGGTAAACTTTAAAAACTGTTTTTTCAAAAAATATTTTTTGCCCAAAAAGTGTTGTTAGAGAAAGCTAACATCCCATACTTCTGAAAAATATGCTTTACAGTTTTTGAGGGAAGCAATGCTGATTTCACTATCAAAATTTATCAAAAGCATTATTTTTTTTTAATTTTTTATATCAAAATATATACATATCAAAAATATTATCAAACAATGATCTGATTCTTTTAACAACACTTTTTTCACCGGAATTTTTTCTAATAACAACAATAATTTTAAATTTGAAATAGAGCCTACACTATGTGCTTTCAAAATAAAAAAATTCTCCATTTATTGTTGATAATTTATTTGAACCACGTATGTACAAAAAGCCCACCCCGAATTTTGATCGGGCTTTTCAATTAATGTATGGAATAGACTTTACGAGCTTGACCGAATATTGACCGGAACGAACTTGGCCAAATTTACAGGCAGAGCATTTCTAGTCCGAACCATACTCACCCGGGTTCAAACCTGCTTCTTGCTGATAATTTGTAATTTCCTCTTTTTTCAATTTTTTTCTTGCAATTGATGAATATTTCAATTTCCAATTTTTGTTCCCTCCCTTGTTAAGCTAAAAACATGTGTCTGTCTGTATCTGAACGAGATAAACCCTAAACCCCCAAATCACAAACCATGCAATCCCTCTCCTTCTCCACAATCTCCCGTTATTTTTCATCTTCATCTCTCACTCCTAAGCTCCTCAAACTCAAAACCCTTTACAAAATCCCAGCAAAAGACAGGCCCAAAGCATTTCAACAAGCTCAAAAAGTCCTCACAGATTACTTACATGACACCAAGAACTTACCTTTCACTTTTGCAGACCACATTAGCAAGAACTCTCTTTTATCACTCTCTGAAATCATCTCCAAAGTTGATTATTCTTCTAAAGATTTTAAAGGGTCTTTGAGGAGGTTCTTAAGGTACCACCCCATTGATGAATTCTTGTTTTTTTATGAAAGTATTGGTGTTCGTTATGATAACATTATTGGGTTTTTGCCTGTGGGAAAGATGTTTTTATCCGAGGATTATCGGGTTTTTGATGTTGCTTGTGGGTTATGGGGGTTTGGGTTTCCTTGGGATAAGTTGGGGGTGTTGTGTAAAGAGGGGGTGTTTGAGAATGATTTGTGTGAGTTGAATGAAAGGATTGTTGGGTTTAAGGAGTATGGGTTTAGTAATGTGATGGTTATTGGGATTTGTTTGGCCTTTCCGTGTCTGTTGAGTGGAAAATGTGAGGATATTGATGGATTGTTTGATGATTTGAAAAGGGTTTTTGTTGATTATCATTTGGTTAGTTGTGTTGAGGAAAATGTGGATTGTTGGTTTGAAGTTTGTAGGAAAATTCAAATATTTTATGATTTGGGTTGTGTGAAGGGTGAGATGGGGGAAATGATGGGTAGATGTAAAAATATTTTTGTTGAGTATTCAGAAGAATGTTTGGTTCAGAAAGCTGAGTTTTTTAAAAAGCTAGATGTTTGTAAGAAGGAGGTGGGGTATTTGCTTCTTTATAAACCAGAGATTTTACGATGTGATCTCGAGACTCCTAGTATCTCGGTCTCTGGTGTTTTGAGATATTTCGGGTTGGAAGAAAGTAAATTAAGATTTGTCATGGAAAATTACCCCTATGTATTTGGTAGAAATAGACTTTCAAATTTGCCTCATGTGATGAGATCTTTGGATCTTAATAAGTGGTTCTTTTATAAGATTCAAGATGGAGACCATAATTTGTTGGGCAGGTATGTTGTTGGCAGTCCTGACGAAGACTTAGATCAACATTATGTTGATAACTTCCTTAGCATCCAGGGTTCAAGGTACCATGTCCATACACTAGGAAAGTTGGAATTTTTACATAGTCTTGGATTTGGTGAGAACAAATGGACGATAAAGATTTTAAATCAGATTCGGGGTCCTAGTAGTGATCTGCAAGAGCGAGTTGATTGCCTTCTTCAATGTGGGGTAGAATTTCCAAAACTTTGTAAGATGATTCACTGCTCTCCCAAGATTCTCAACCAACAGAAAGAATCAATCGAGCAAAAAATAAAATACCTTTGCGAGGATATCGGCCATTCATTAGAGGACCTTGATGTTTTCCCTGCCTATCTGTGCTACAACTTAGAGAAGCGGATCAAACCGAGATACAGTTTCCATATGTGGCTTACAAAACATGGTTTGTGTACAGAAGAATATGCTATTCCTAGCATAATTGCAACTAGTGAGAAAAATTTCGTATTACGCATATATCGCATGCATCGAGCTGCTCCGAAGATTTGGCTGGAGTGTTACTCAAACAAAGAGCCCAGAAAATCTCTAGGAGAGGGTCTTATAAAATTAGAACCCTAACAATTACAGTCGAGGTAGAGCTACAATGGCTTGTATGTAGGAGGTGTAAATACTAGGAAAGAGATCAATTGCTATGGTTTTAGATTGCCATGGTTCGGGAAAATTACTGGAAGATGTTTACAAGAGATTATCTGATTTATTCGTCCACCATGTTCAGGAAGGCAACCATGTACCTTATTGCTGAGAATGCGTTCAACTTGATGCTGTGAAGTTTTTTTTCTTCCCTAATTGGTCCCAGGTTGGCGCCATATTGTAGGATTATAGGTATTACAGTTGTTGTTCACAATGAACTGACTAGAATGTCATGTACAATTTTGATTTAATCTTAATGGATTTATACTGTTCAAGCATGTATATACATGGAGATTTAACTTCAGCTGGTTTCCGGGTCTGTATGTTGGTGAAAGTTAGGGTTTCTGAATTCAGTTGTCACTTTTTTAGTACTTGCAGTTCTACATTTCTTTTGACTTGACAGAAGGTACCTGCACTTAAGCGATTATAGGTCTTTCTGAACAAGAGTTATTCATCCAGTTTATAGCCCTTCTCAAATCATATTACGTTTAAGTTTTTACTTTCAAAGAACCTGTTCAACATTATTTTCCTGTACTCTAACAGTAGTTTCTTGCTGCTCTTTTTAGGGCCTCTGGTAATGTCATCTAAAAGGCGCGTTTACAACACAGTATTAAAATTATTTCTGTATTAAACTTAAACTTTCTTGGGAAAAAGTATCACAACGTCCTCCAACTTAATTAAAAAGACATCAACCCCCCAGAAACTCTTGGCCAAGCTTTTATTTGTAACCACAGTTGTCGTGATCATTTTTCGCGCTAACCATAGCCAGAACACTTGAATAGCACTAATATCGGAAACTTCACAAACACGACTCAAACCTGCAATGCTTAAGTAATGATTTTCGCATGTTAACCATCCTTACTCACCGTGCTTCTTTATTTTGTTGTTTCTCATTTGTTTTGCCAGAACAAAACCAGCACACAGTAAACCAGTTTCTGAAAGAGCCAAGAACAATTCTGAAACCAGTGGCTTACTTAACGTCAGCATACTTTGATCATATCTGTCTAAATATAGTACAGAATAACCACTTATACTCTTTGTCAAACAAACGTTATGTTTGAGTCTGGGCTTGGGCTGGACTCAAGATAGAAACACAGAATAATCTACCACAGAATAATCTAGAAGCGTAAGTTACAAATTTGTAACATCCAAATTATTCATATAAATCACATATCTCTACTCTCTTCCTCCTCACCCCTTCACAAAATTCACCAATTCACTTCCCAAATCCCTTTTAAAACAACTCTCTCTCTCTCTCTCTCTCTCTCTCCCCCCCCCTCTAGTCTCTCTCTCTCTCTCTCTCTCTCTCTCTCTCTCTCTCTCTCTCTCTCTCTCTCCTAGATATTAATATATGAATTAAATATATAATCTTTGCATACACATACACATACACAGAGATACCATTAGCAATGTCTTCACCAGCACCAGCAAAATCACAACAGCTTCACAACTTCTCATTACCAGAATTGAGGTGGAACAAGAATAATAACAACAATAATCTCCACCAGCGTCGCCGTCGCGCCACCGATTCGCCGCCACTGCGCCACCAGTCTCCGATCAGAGACTCGGACTCTGATCAGAAAAAAGATGATCCTGTTGAAAAATCGGAAAAAGATTCGAAAGCAAAGATTTTAATTCGGTTTTCCAGAAAGAGTGGTAAAGTAGCTGAATCTGCTGATGAGAAGAATGAGAGCCCTGATCAGGTGCCCAAGAAAGATGAAATCCAGGCGGAGAAAGAAGTAGATGTTGAGAATGGCGAAAACGACGAGGTTGAGGAGCCGAAACTTTGGAATTTGAGGCCAAGAAGGGCAGGGAAGAAGGCCATGAATGTGGATAATACAGGAACAATCAAGGCTCAGGAGAATAAAACTCGGATTCGGACTGACATTATTGGTGGTAGCAATAGCAATGCTAACAAGAAAGAAAACAAACCGAAGTTTTCGATCAGTCTAACTCGAGAAGAGATCGAAGAAGACATGTTAATCATGACCGGATCAAAGCCGTCAAGGAAACCGAAAAGGAGAACTAAGACTGTTCAGAGACAGCTTGATGTAAGATTTAATTATAAGTTTTTCCGTAAATTGTAATTTAATTATATTGTGTGGATGTTTGATTGTTGTGTTTTGTGCTGTTGTTTTATGTAGTGTGTGTTTCCCGGGTTGTATTTATCGTCGGTGACGCCTGATAGCTATAAAGTTTCTGATCCCAGTTCCAAGGTACGCAATGTTTGATTAATTTCGTTCAATTCGTTATTGATTAATCTCTTTTTTGATTTCTGTTGATATTATATATGGTGGTTATTGAGATAATGTCGTTTTTGATAAATTTGACTTGCTTTATGTAGCATTAAGTTATGTTGTCGTGTATGGCAGTCTTGGATTGTTTATTTGTTTTCTGGATGCAAGATATTGGAGTCAGTGTCGTTTCTGATGTCTTGCTTTATGCAGAATTAAGTTATGTTGTCGTATACTGTAGTCTTGGATTGTTTATTTGTTTTATGGATGCAAGGTAATGGAGTCATGTTGTTTTTGATAAATTTGTCTTGCTTCATGCAGAATTAAGTTATGTTGTCGTATATGGTAGTCTTGGATTGTTTATTTGTTAAATGGATGCAAGTTAATGAAGTCTTGTCGTTTTTGATAAAATTTTTCTTGATTAATGCAGAAATAAGGTATGTTGTCGCATATGGTAGTCTGGCTTGTTTATGGATGCAAGTTAATGGAGCCGTGGCTATCAAAATACTGGATGCGCAAGTGGTAGTCTTGGAGCTAGTGTTGGAGCTTTATCTATGCAAGTTAATAGAGTCATAGCTGTTGGAGTAGCGGGATGCATATGAAGATGTAACTGCTATTTAGAAACTGTAGGATGGAAGGTTTAATTAAGTGTTTTTTTTCTTTGATCTATTTTCTGGTTTTTGTATGGAGTTGATGAACTATAGAAAGAGTTTGGGTTTTTGATCTTATGGATAGTTGCAGTCCTTTATGTGACTGATGCAATGACAAAGTTAATGTTTTAATCACATTTTTTTTATAGTTAACTTTACATTGTTTCCTGTTGCAAGAACTTTAATATATGAACTTGTTGTCATACTGCTTTATGTGACTGTCTGACCGTGTATTCTGCTACAAGAAAGTTGTGGCGACTCGGAAATGCCCCTGTGTAACTTGTTGTCATACCGCTTTATGCAATTTATGTCATCCTTGCATTTTAGGTCATCCTCGCATTTTACATCATTCGCGTTTGACGTTATTCTTGCAATTCTATTTGGCTATGTACTAAATGAGTTGGTTATTATTGTAAAACCATTGATGAAAAAGTTTTATATAATCTAAATTGTATATGTATATCAGTTTCATCTTGAGTCACACTTTGTATCAGCCAGGACAGATTATCAAATTAAGAGGTCTTGTTTTAATCAACTGTTTCTCTTCTACACTGAATTGCATAGAGTTTTGACATGTTGAGTCAAGACCACAATTTACTGCGTCATAGATGAAGTGTCAAATTAAGAGGTCTTGTTTTCATATCCGGGGTATATTTTTCCAAAATTCAACACATCAATTCAGAATAATTTGTACTGCACTCTGGTTGACGCCACTCCAGATGTATTAGGACAGTGAACTCTCTGTTTGCTAACCAAATGGGCTATTGATATTCCTATGCAAGGCCGTCAAAGCACTGAATTTAAAATCTTTTAATTAATTCTCCGTATGCAGGTTTGCAACAAGAATATCTATCAAATGATTCACTATATGAAGTGTATTCAGTTTATTATATATTTGCATAATCTACATGTGAATCTTCTGATATTTTCTATGGATTGAATGACACCTACTTTGATCATGGTAATATCAAAGGACTGCACTTAAATATGAGTACCTAGAGGCTACAGGAGCAAAGTTTGATTAGTCAGAATGATGTGTCTTCACTTTGTTTCCTTCCGAAATATATTACAGTTCTGAGTTCTGATTGGTCAGCTGTTTGGACTACAAGAAGATTATTGTAGTGATTTGACTTTTTTTAAGCTGAAGAACAGTTCTTGCTATCAGCAGCTGTCGCATTTCAGAAGCTTCAATTTAAAACTGATTCTGGTGGTACATGGCATTAGTAATTTGTGTTCCTTTTACATTGCTTTCTTTATTAACTGATGGCCAGCAGTCTTCTTAAGATTGAGCGGTTGAGCTGCATTTTCTTATGATCCTTTTTATGTCTTAATGAGTGTGTATTTAACACAACAGTGGATTGCATATAGACACTGCTTAATTGCTTGAAAATGATCAGCCTGCATCGTTGATTTGTGCATATTAATGTAACGCTGAATCTTTATGTGGGATCATTTCGTTAATTTATCTGATTCACCATTCAGAAGTCTGCAATCTCAAATATGGTAAAGAATGAATGATCTCCCAGTTTGTGTGCATGCTCATTCTTTCTACATAAGTACTTTGCAGGCGTTGTCTTTGTAAGTACTTGTTTGTGTGCTTACTCATTCATTCTTAGGTGTTTAAACTTTGGCCTAGCTAGTTAATTGGATGTAAGAAAGAGATTATGTGTCTTTCATTTAGTATTATATTTCGTAAACTTCGACGTGGATTTTCTAAAATTTTATAAAATAGGATTCATGCTTGAATCTTATAAAAACTTTAACGTGTATATTCTGAAATCCTATAAGAACAGAAGTAACATAATGTACTACCATTTGGTACAAAGGATTTGAAAACAATTTTATATTCTCATCTTATATATGTACACTTAGTCATATCTTAATCCGATTATATCTTATTTCGAATATATCTTTTCTATTAATTTGATAAAAAATTATTTATGATTATAAAAATACCAGGTTGGTCTTACATGTAAGATTATAATGCACTATTGATTGCTTGTAATTTTTTTCAACCAATTGGCCAATTTTTTTTATCTACCACTTGCATGGCGCTTCAACGCTGTTTAAAAACGTCTAACGGTGAATTAGTAAAAATAAGCCTTGTACTCCTCACTTTGGTCTTAGGGACGTTTTGCAATTTTGATTTCTCTCTTAAATTCATATCTTTATGCATATTTATTTAGATGTATACCATGTATCTGCATAAAATTCAAATCCCTATTTGCAAACCATTTGTGTGTATAATATGTATGTTCATGTATATGTGTAGATATGTTTAGTCGTATTCTATTTTATTTTTTATGTGTGATAATGGAGTGCAAAAGTTTTTCTTTTGAGTTTATTTTAAACTTTGGATTTTTATGTATGTATAGGTGTCAATGATTGAATTTGTTGAGTTATTGAATTGAAAAAGGAAGTATCAAGACTTTAGAATTGAGTTAAATCTTCAATGATAATGAAGTATACTGATTCTATTTGCGTTTAATTATATAAAGTTTGAATTGAATATAATAAAATCAAGACTTTTGAAATGATTTTGATACGAGAATAAGGGGTATTTTTGCACGTAATTTCTAAGACTAATGTTGGGAGTATTTGTTGGACTTGCTAACTAGGCCTAATTTCGGATTATTATGATATTGTCCATTTTGGGTCGAACCCGCACGGATTTATTTTTGGGCAACTCTCAAAAAATCCCATACTAATGGAGTTATTTGTATGCTTATATAGTTGCAATATGTCCCTTCTCTGAACGATATGAGACAACTACTAACAATCTCCCCTTCAAACATCGAGTTTGACACCTGCCGATGCCGAATTTGCCTCCTGATTGTGTGATCAGCCCCCCGACCCATACTAGAATCCTTTTGGTTTTCTCCCTCCCCTAGGCCCATACTGTAAGGTCCATCTGCCTTTTTCTTAAGGCCATACTGGTAAGCCCGTTTGCCGCTTTCTTGGTCCATTATGAGAGCCTATCGGAGAGTGTTTTGGACCGTTATATGGGCTTCCTAAGCAGTCCTAACTCCGGATTATTATCATATTGTCCGCTATGGGTTGAGGCCGCACAGATTTATTTTTGGGTAACTGCCAAAAGATCTCCTACTAAAAGATCTCCTACTAATGGAGTTATCTGGCTGTTTATATACTAACGATCTGCCCCTCCCACAAACTATACAAACTATATGGGACAACACCTAAAAATATTGGAGAATATCATTAATTTGATTGGCTTGAATCATGCTCAAGTTGCAAGAAAAGTTAAGAAAAAAAATGGGTTATGAAATAACATGTATGGATGATTGTTAATGAAATAATGGGATTTACGCTATGGAAGTTTCAGATTTTGGATTTGATTTTTATAAAGAAGATGTGTAGGAAAAAATCTTTGATTATTGGTGTAAGGAAACCTGATGTTGGATTAGGGTTAAAGGTGTAACAGAGGACCGACAACAGCTAATGATGAGGTAAAGTCAGAGAAGACCGCATTTGAGTTGAAGTTGTTTAATACACCTCTGTAGGAAACAAGTTCGTTTGACTCACTACTTGAATCAATTTGAATGAAAGGGGGGTTTGAATTTTACTTAAAAAATTTAGGTTACAATCAATTAGGTTTGATGAGGATTAATCAAACATACATACATGGAAAAATCAACTTAACCTAGATGGCCTTACTGTCGTTAACTCCATCTAACTGAATTGAGAGGAGTCCCTACATACAACAGGTGTGAAAAAAAATTCAACAAGGTGGAAAAATAAAATAGTACAAGTCAGCATTATACAATTTACTGTACAAGTAATTATTAAAGTAATATGAGTTAGGAATCTTCAATCGCATCTTGAAAGTGTACCAATTTCATAAATTTGTCATCCGATGTGTTGTCAACACAGTCGAAAGCATTTTGGGTAATAAAAGTCTCACAAAAAATATTAAGTTTTGGGTAAAGAGGATTTCATTAGATTTTACCTACAGCCAAATATCACAAGAATATATCTACTCATAGTAATTGCCCTTGCCCTTTATGTGGATTTGGTGAGGATTTCAACTTTCATGCAATGTTTTGATGCCTTTTTCACAAAAAGTGTGAACACTCCTTGAATACCTTTTTCTAATGGGACAATAAGAAAATATTTCTTTCAAGAATTTCTTACTTTAAACCCCGAAAAATCTAGAAAAAGAGTATATTTCTGAGTTATTAATGATCGCTTAGGGTTTATGAACCGAGCGAAATAAGAAAATACATAGTCAATAATTTATGACGGTGATCATGAAAATAGTACTGGATATCATAAACAGTTTCGGGATCCGAGTTGGGCATAATGGGATTGGTTGGTAGTGTTGCAGGGGAAAAAACTCGAATATCTTTGAGAGTTGGAATGACAGTTTTGTATTCGGGACTTGAACATGGTCCAGTTATTTTCTACGGTGTTTTAATGTATTTTCTTATGGTTTTATATAGAGATTTCATTGTTCATGCCATTGATTGAAAATTGTATGAGATTTGTTTTTCATTAAAGAATATAAATTAAGTTTCCAACTCTGTTATTAACGGATGTTTACCACGCTAGGAGGATAGCAGGGAGGTCCCGTTGGTTTAGGATAGTGTCCCAGGAGACAATACTTATCATTGCATGTATAACAATGCTAAAATGTAGATGTCCCAATATTATTACAAATATGTTTAAATTTAATATTAATTTAATGTTGATAAAATCATTTTGTGACTCGCATTACTCATTCTAGAATTCATTTCTAGAAAGACAAGATTTTTCTATCAAATAATACATAAATAAAGCATGTCATGTTTTTTATTTGTGGGATTCAAATAAATAAGGCCCATTTCATTTATGAAAAATAGTTAATAAAACTGTTTCTTTCTTAAAAGTTTTGCTATATTTTGACATTTATCTTTGACTATATAATAAATATTAGAAATATAAATTTTCAAACATTTCAAAAATATTTATTATATAAATAATAGTTTGTGCATTTATATTATTAGACTTTAAATTCAATATACGTAAATCACAGTTATTTTTTACATACAATAAAAATTGATCGAAGAAAAGTTCAAATCTTCTATTAAATGCCTGCAATTTCTTAAAGGGAAAATGATTTTTTTGTCACCCAACTTATTGTGTGTTTAGAAACTTATCACTCAACTATAATTTTTTTTGTTTTACTCACTAATATTAGGTTCAGATTTTTTTTAGTCACTAACGTTAGGTTCAGATTTTTTTAGTCACTAACGTTAGGTTCGCATTTGATTATTAGTATGTTGTTAATTTCCTATAGCATTATTAAAATATAATGATAATCAGTACAAAAAGTGTCATATGTGTCTTATAAGAAAGTTGCTATGTGTCTGAGTTTGCTAGATGCATATAGAACTGATCAGAACAGATGTATATACATTGTAAACAGACGCATAAAATCGGTTCATATATGTCTTTTACTTTTTAGGTGGAATACTAACCTCAATACCAAAACTATTAGGAAGAGGCATCCCAATCTTACTAAAATTATTGGGAAATAAAAAAATAAAAAATTCAATATAATCAAATTAGCAAACTGATTATAAAGTACTAAAAACATTAAAAAATTACATATCAATATTTTACCAAACGACACTTTTAAAAATCAAATGAAATCACTAATCATATAAACTCATCCACTCTTTGTGAAACATGTATATATATAAACACAAGAATAAAATAATGTTGTAATAATGTGAATTTGGTATTAAATCAAACAACTCTCACAAGATATTTTTCTTACAAACATAGTTTTATAATTTATTTTCAATTTTTTTTTTGTATATAAAAATTTAAACGTTAAATTATCATTCAGAAGAATTTTTTTTTAAAATAATTCACGAAACTACATCTTTTAGGAGCCTTAAAATGCTGGTCAAACTCTCATCACCAAGGTAAAAGTCTTGGGAAGTACTATATATAAAGATATAGACATATATCAAATCATTAAAATATTACAAACGACAACTATATTTTAATAATGCTATAAAACATTTACATAATGCTAATAATTAAATGCGAACGTAACATTAGTGACTAAAAACAAATATGAACATAAGTTTAGTGAGCAAAAAAAAAATACTAGTTGAATGGTAAGTTACTAAAAACACGATAAGTTAGGTGACGAAAAAAATCTATTTTCCCTTTCTTAAACATGGTAAATGCTTGATTAGAGATTTAGCTAGATCACAAATTAGCTTTGATTGATTTCTTAATTTATGTATTAAAATTATTTAATTAATGTATATATTTATATATTTAAAGTACCTTTTGAAGTTCACCAATTATTTATAATGTAAAATAATAAAACTTGGAAATTATAATTAATAAAGTTCTTGTAGTATGAGTTTCAATATTTTTGAAAAAGAAATGTAAATTATTTTTAATAGCTTTGTCAATCCTAATAATATTTATATTTATTTCTACCTCATACGTATTTTAAGTATTTTAAATATTATTAAGCTTTTTGTTTTGGTAAATTTTTGTATTTTTATTATTTAACGATTCTCTGAAATACATAAAAAGTTAAGTAATATTTAGGTAAATAGATTGAAAAATGGGTTTAAGAAAAATATATATATACATAAATAATGGATTTTTTTATATAAAAAGATTATTTTCCAAAATAATTTACAAAAATATAAACTTTTAAATTATTTAAAAAAAAATTGCAAAATAAAGTTTAATTTGGCAAACATTTTTGCAAATTTAAAATTTAGTAATTATGATCATTTTTTTATTACATAAGAACAAAATTTTTAATCAAATGTAACAAAAGGTAATTTCAATTATATTTCATAAAAATAAAATAAGGGTTACATTTGTTATTTTTACTAGTTAAAAATATTTTCATAAGATATTAATATCACAAAAAACGTATAATTTTATAAATTCCCTTTTATCTTTTACAAAACATAGATCAAATATGTTTAAAAATTGCCCATTTAAGTAATCCATATTATTTATTTATATTTAAAAAGAAAAAGTAATCCATATTATTAAAAGAGATGTAAAGATACGTTATTGACATTATATCACTATTAGTTTCATAAAAAGAATATTATAATATTATTTTAAGTCATAAATTAAAATGTCTAATAAAAATTATAAATAATAACAATTGAGATAATATTAGAAAAGTAGTAAATATGTTAAATTAGAAAACATGAAATCATAACTATTTGAAGTATAAAAATTAATAAAATGTACGTACGGGAGTGTCATTGAAGTTATAAAAATTAATAAAATGGAGGGGAGTATCATTTTTGTAACCATTTTTGTAACCATTTTTGTAACCATAATCAATACAAAATTAATTATGTCATTCACTTACTCAATTTTGTCACTGAAAGAAATATATTTACTTAATTTTATCAGTAAACATAAAACATGTGAGTTTTGGACAATGAAGAAATAAGTTAGAGGTTAGAAATAAGTTCAATATGTTTGTTTTAAGAGGTGGAATATCTGTCAATACGTGTAACTCAGTTAATTTTTAGCCTATTGCCACACATCTAGTTTGCTGACATGCACAATTCAGTTAATTCTGACTAGCATATTGTCAGACACAGTTAATTCTTAGCATATTTCCAGACACCTAGTTAGCTGACATGCACAATCTGTTAGGTGACATGCTTGACATACACAACCCTGCATTTCACCTTAAATTGAGGTTTTCAACTCTTTAGAGTGGGAGTTAGAGTGGGAGGTCTACTGCAGTTGAGCACCTAGAGTGAGTTAACCAAAGAGGCATCCACATTTAAATATGGTTCATTCAATCAATACCCTGGCATCTCCACCAAGGTATTGCTAGCTTTCTAATTAATCACTTTTGTTGCTCTATTTATTTGTATATCAATTCATTTATTAATCATAAAATTTATCTTGGTGTTTTATTTGTTCAAGTATGAGAGGAAAGGAGTGTAGTTGATGAAATCAATGAATATTTGGTGTGGATCCCCAAAGAAATCATAAACTAACTGGTGCACCTTCTCAGTTGATCAATCCTCACAAAAGGAGGTCGGCCGTTTTTAATGAAAATGGAGTTGAGGTAAAAATGTGGCCTTTCTTTCCAACTGGCCCAATGGGTAATGGAAACCAGAAGACAAGAGGTACAGTCAAGAGGTACAGTCATTGGCGCTTATGGATGCTAGCAGGAGGTTTACTTCCAAAATCATATCATTGAAGGTAACATACATTCCTTTTCGTAATTTTTAGCCACTTATTTGTATTTGTGAGACAACTCTTTTCGCATATGTACCCAATTATATATGTGTGATATTTGAATTGGGAGTCTTAGGGTATCAAAAAATGTTTAGCATGAACATCTAGTTTTTTATCTAGTTTTTTTGCGTATCTTAGATAGAAAAATGTTAGTGCTCTAAATTAATCAAGCAGATACATTTTGCAGAATATTATAATAGATCATGAAAAATATAAAGAGGATTTGTTCACGCGAATTAGTTCTTTATTATGCCATATCTGCACACAAATGAGGAATTTGTTACTCCGTAATATTTGATCTGTGGAATTGACATTGAAAGTATCATCTTCTTCATTTGGAAGAACCTCACCAACTCCAGTTTGACATTTACACTGTTATTGCCTTCTTTTCTTTGGTAATTAATTTTCTCATTTATGTAGTTATATTTAAATGAAGAAACTGTTGGAAAATATGGGTATAAGTCCCATATTTGTAAGTCATATTTTGAGAATTATGACTAAAAGATGTGTGAGATATGGTCATATTCTCTTAATAATGGAAATTATTATTTTCCACTAGAATTTGGCTCAAATGTTATGGCATAAATTAATTTGATTTTGTTTCAGATTAATTGATATGGTGTATGTCTTGATATATTTAATCTGATTCTGTTTCAGATTATTTATGGAATAGAGTAGCTTGCAAGTATTACATCGATTCCATAATTAATGATATTTAATTATGAAAAAGAGCAGCACACAAGTCTATCTACACCTATATAAACACCTCTAGGGCATTAGGGTTAAAAACACCATCAAAAATACATTCGCCTCTAAACACAAAATCCTACCTCTCTCTCCTCCGGTGATAATTTCTTACTCTATTTCAAGCTCGTTGAGAGTGCTGTTCTACGTCGCTGCAATCCGTTTTATCCTGGGAGGCTTTTCGCTCGCACACGACGGTGATGGCTAATAAGTTTTAAGGAGACAATTCTGCACTGGACTCGGATTATATCCTTCTGTCCACTTTTTTTGTTACTCTGTTTGTTCATTTTGTTCATACACACACACACATACATATATTGGTTTGTTTCTGCACAGATTGTACAACAATCTTAAAGATTATTATATTGTTTAATCTATGACTGACAAATCTGTCTTGCGTGTTTTTTGTTTAACAGACTGATGGAGAACGATGTGGTTGATCCCAACGCACAAATTATAATATCTGATGGGGATCACCAATCGCCGCTAAACCCAAACACACAGGTACTGGTACCTGATGGGGGTTAGCCGCCGGTTGGACATGTGCCTTGGGAAGAACACCTTGGGGACATGCTGTCGTTGGACAGTTCCAGGTGCCTCTTGGACAGAATAATGGTCTACAGACACCTGTTACGACTGTCCCACCTGTTGCACCTACGCATTCTGTAGCGCCTACTCATCCTGATGCGCCTGCTGCACACGCTTAGAAACCTGAGAAGTTCAATAGATCAAATTTCAAGCGCTGGCAGCAAAAGATGCTGTTTTATATGACCACTCTAAACCTTGATCGATATCTCAGGGAGCAAGTATCATTGCTCACTGCTGAGAGTGATATGCAGTCTGTGTATGCTGCGGATGCCTGGAAGCACGCTGACTATATCTGTCGGAACTTTGTGCTAATCTATTTGGATGATTCATTGCATAATGTATACTGCTCGAAAATAATAGCCAAGGTCTTATGGGAATCACTTAACCATAAGTATAAAACCGAGGACACTGGGGCAAAGAAGTGGATCGTTGGTCGCTTTCTTGATTATAAGATGACGGATTCTAAGACTGTGGTCGGTCAGGTGCAAGAACTATAAGTGATCATCCATGATATCCATGCTGAGGGGATGGTCATAAGTGAGTCCTTCCAAGTTGTTGCTGTGATTGAAAAGTTGTCGTCTAGTTGGAAAGATTTCAAGAACTTCCTTAAGCACAAGCGTAAGGAGATGTCTATGGAGTATCTTATCATTAGACTTCGTATCGAAAAAGACAACAGAGGATCCGAGAAAAAAACTAATATTGCCACTAAAAAGGCAAATATGGTGGATTACTGGAGCTTCAAGCCCAAGAAGAACAATTTTGGGAAATGGGGAAAGCTGGCACCCAAAGGAGGAATTTCGAAGCTGTCGAAGTTTCAAGGAAAGTGCTTCAACTGTGATAAAATGGGTTATAGGTCTGCCGATTGCAAGAAGCCAAGACGCCCAGCAAGAAAAAGAAGCAAACATGATTAATAATGTGTCCTAGAAGATAGGTAATATAGACCTATGTGCTACAATCTCTGAAGTAAACCTTGTTGGCTCAAATCCAAGGGAATGATGGATTGATACTGGAGCTACAATGCATGTTTGCTTGGACAAGGCGATTTTCTCTAGCCTCAAAGTTTCTAATGCTGGTGAGAAACTCTACATGGGGAACTCTGCAACTTCTACAATTGAAGGAGAAGGCACGGTGATTCTGAAGTTGACCTTTGGAAAGAATCTGACTTTGAAGAATGTACTTTTTGTGCCTGATATTCGCAAGAACCTGGTGTCTGGTTCTATGTTGAATAAGCAAGGCTTTCACATTGTAATAGAGTCAGATAAAGTTTTTTTGTCTAAGAGTGGTATGTTTGTAGGTAAGGGTTATGTAACCGATGGGCTTTTTAAGCTCAAGTTATGTCCATTAAGGACGATAATGAAATAAAGAATTCTTCTGCTCACTTTCTTAAGTCTCCTAATTTATGACATGCTAGATTATGAAATGTTAATTACGACACTTTACGAAGGTTAAGTGTAAAAGAATATATACCAAAATTAACAATTGATTTAAAACATAAGTGTCATACTTTTGTTGAGGCAAAATTAACGAGATCATCATTTAAACGTGTGTAAAGAAACACCAAACGTGTGGAAAGAAACTTAGGCCTAGCTAGTTGGATGTAAGAAAGAGATTATGTGTCTTTCATTTAGTATTATATTTCGTAAACTTCGACGTGGATTTTCTAAAATTTTATAAAATAGGATTCATGCTTGAATCTTATAAAAACTTTAACGTGTATATTCTAAAATCCTATAAGAACAGAAGTAACATTATGTACTACCATTTGGTACAAAGGATTTGAAAAGAATTTAATATTCTCATCTTATATATGTACACTTAGTCATATCTTAATCCGATTATATTTTTTTTCGAATATATCTTTTCTATTAATTTGAAAAAAAATTATTTATGATTATCAAAATACCAGGTTGGTCTTACATGTAAGATTAGAATGCACTATTGATTGCTTGTAATTTTTTTCAACCAATTGGCCAATTTTTTTTACCTACCACTTGCATGGCGCGTCAACGCTGTTTAAAAATGTCTAACGGTGAATTAGTAAAAATAAGCCTTGTACTCCTCACTTTGGTCTTAGGGACAAATTGCAATTTTGATTTCTCTCTTAAATTCATATCTTTATGCATATTTATTTAGATGTATACCATGTATCTGCATAAAATTCAAATCCCTATTTGCAAACCATTTGTGTGTATAATATGTATGTTCATGTATATGTGTAGATATGTTTAGCCGTATTCTATTTTATTTTAATGTGTGATAATGGAGTGCAAAAGTTTTTCTTTTGAGTTTTTTTTAAACTTTGGATTTTATGTATGTATAGGTGTCAATGATTGAATTTGTTGAGTTATTGAATTAAAAAGGGAAGTATCAAGACTTTAGAATTGAGTTAAATCTTCAATGATAATGGAGTATACTGATTCTATTTGCGTTTAATTATATAAAGTTTAAATTAAAAATGATAAAATCAAGACTTTTGATATGATTTTGATATGAGAATAAGGGGTATTTTTGCACGTAATTTCTAAGACTAATGTTGGGAGTATTTGTTAGACTTGCTAACTAGGCCTAATTTCAGATTATTATGATGTTGTCCATTTTGGGTCGACCCCGCACGGATTTATTTTTGGGCAACTCTCAAAAAATCCCATACTAATGGAGTTATTTGTATGCTTATATAGTTGCAATATGTCCCTTCTACGAACGATATGGGAGAACTACTAACAATCTCCCCTTTAAACATCGAGTTTGACACCTGCCGAATCTGCCTCCTGATTGTGTGATCCGCCCCCCGACCCATACTAGAATCCTTCTGGTTTTCTCCCTCCCCTAGTCCCATACTGTAAGGTCCATCTGCCTTTTTCTTAAGGCCATACCGGGTTAGCCCGTTTGCCACTTTCTTGGTCCATTATGGGAGCCTATGGGAGAGTGTTTTGGACCGTTATATGGGCTTCCTAAGCAGTCCTAACTCCGGATTATTATGATATTGTCTGCAATGGGTTGAGACTGCACAAAATTATTTTTTGGGTAACTGCCAAAAGATCTCCTACTAATGGAGTTATCTGGCTGTTTATATACTAACAATCTTCCCCTCCCACAAACTATACAAACTATATGGGAGAACACCTAAAAATATTGGAGAATATCATTGATTTGATTGGCTTGAATCATGCTCAAGTTGCAAGAAAAGTTAAGAAAAAAAAGATGGGTTATGAAATAACATGTATGGATGATTGTTAATGAAATAATGGGATTTACGCTATGGAAGTTTCAGATTTTAGATTTGATTTTTATAAAGAAGATGCGTAGGAAAAAACCTTTGATTATTGGTGTAATGAAACCTGATGTTGGGTTAGGGTTAAAGGTGTAACAGAGGACCAACAACAGCTAATGATGAGGTAAAGTCAGAGAAGACCGCATTTGAGTTGAAGTTGTTTAATACACCTCTGTAGGAAACAAGTTCGTTTGACTCACTACTTGAATCAATTTGAATGAAATGGGGGTTTGAGTTTTACTTAAAAAAATTAGGTTACAATCAATTACGTTTGATGAGGATTAAGCAAACATACATACATGGAAAAATCAACTTAACCTAGATGGCCTTACTGTCGTTAACTCCGTCTAACTGAATTGAGAGGAGTCCTACATACAACTGGTGTGAAAAAAAATTAAACAAGGTGGAAAAATAAAATAGTACAAGTCAGCATAATATAATTTACTGTACAAGTAACTATTAAAGTAATTGGAGTCAGGAATCTTCAATCGCATCTTGAAAGTGTACCAACTTCATAAATTTGTCATCCGATGTGTTGTCAACACAGTCGAAAGCATTTCGGGTAATAAAAGTCTCCCAAAAAATCTTAAGTTTTGGGTAAAGATGATTTCATTAGATTTTACCTACAGCCAAATATCACAAGAATAAATCTACTCATAGTAATTGCCCTTGCCCTTTATGTGGATTTGGTGAGGATTTCAACTTTCATGCAATGTTTTGGTGCCTTTTTGACAAAAAGTGTGAACACTCCTTGAATACCTTTTTTTAATGGGACAATAAGAAAATATTTCTTTCAAGAATTTCTTACTTTAAACCCCAAAAAATCTAGAAAAAGAGTATATTTCTGAGTTATTAATGATCGCTTAGGGTTTATGAACCGAGCGAAATAAGAAAATACATAGTCAATAATTTATGACGGTGATCGTGAAAATATTACTGGATATCATAAACAGTTTCGGGATCCGAGGTGGGCACAATGGGATTGGTTGGTAGTGTTGCAGGGGAAAAAACTCGAATATCTTTGAGAGTTGGAATGATAGTTTTGTATTCGGGACTTGAACATGGTCCAGTTATTTTCCACGGTGTTTAATGTATTTTCTTATGGTTTTATATAGAGATTTCATTGTTGATGCCATGGCTTGAAAATTATATGAGATTTGTTTTTCATTAAAGAATATAAATTAAGTTTCCAACTCTGTTATTAACGGATGTTTACCAGGCTAGGAGGATAGCAGGGGGAGCACGTTGGTTTAGGATAGTGTCCCCAGGAGACAATACTTATCATTGCATGTATAGCAATGCTACATGTTTAAAATGTAGATGTCCCAATATTATTACAAATATGTTTAAATTTAATATGAATTTAAATTTTGACAAAATCATTTTATGACTCGCATTACTCATTCTAGAATTCATTTCTAGAAAGACAAGATTTTTTTATCAAATAATACATAAATAAAGCATGTCATGTTTTTTATTTGTGGGATTCAAATAAATAAGGCCCATTTCATTTACGAAAAATAGTTTTTAAAACTGTTTCTTTCTTAAAAGTTTTGCTATATTTTGACATTTATCTTTGACTATATAATAAATATTAGAAATATAAATTTTCAAACATTTCAAAATATTTATTATATAAATAATAGTTTGTGCATTTATATTATTAGAGTTTAAATTCAATATAAGTAAATCACAGTTATTTTTTACATACAATAAAAATTGATCGAAGAAAAGTTCAAATCTTCTATTAAATGCCTGCAATTTCTTAAAGGGAAAATGATTTTTTTGTCACCCAACTTATTGTGTGTTTAGAAACTTATCACTCAACTATAATTTTTTTTTTGTTTTACTCACTAATGTTAGGTTCGGATTTTTTTTAGTCACTAACGTTAGGTTCGAATTTGATTATTAGTATTTTGTTAATTTTCTATAGCATTATTAAAATATAGTGATAATCAGTACAAAAAGTGTCATATGTGTCTTATAAGAAAGTTGCTATGTGTTTGAGTTTGCTACATGCATATGGAGGAGTCGTATAATGTGTGAATTATATACGTTTGTTATAGGAAGAACGTATATTGTTTTAAAAATCTATTCAGAACAGATGTATATACATTGTAAACATACGCATAAAATCAGTTCATATACGTCTTTTACTTTTTAGGTGGAATACTAACCTCAATACCAAAACTATTAGGAAGAGGCATCCCAATTTATACTAAAATTATTGGGAAATAAAAAAAAATAAAAAATTCAATATAATCAAATTAGCAAACTGATCATAAAGTACTAAAAACATTAAAAAATTACATATCAATATTTTACAAACGACAATTTCAAAAATCAAATGAAATCACTAATCACAACCCCTTCATGCAACTTTTACCTACCAAAAATCAAAAATATAAACCCATCCACTCTTTGTGAAACATGTATATATATAAACACAAGAATAAAATAATGTTGCAATAATGTGAATTTGTTATTAAATCAAACAACTCTCATAAGATTTTTTTCTTACAAACATAGTTTTATAACTTATTTTCAAATTTTTTTTTATATATAAAAATTTAAACGTTAAATTATCATTCAGAAGATTTTTTTTTTAAAATAATTCACGAAACTACATCTTTTAGGAGCCTTAAAATGCTGGTCAAACTCTCATCACCAAGGTAAAAATCTTAGGGAGTACTATATATAAAGATATAAACATATATCAAATCATTAAAATATTACAAACGACAACTATATTTTAATAATGCTATAAAAATTGACATAATGCTAATAATCAAATGCGAACGTAAAGTTAGTGACTAAAAACAAATATGAACATAACTTTAGTGAGCAAAAGAAAAAAAATAATAGTTGAATGGTAAGTTCCTAAAAACACGATAAGTTAGGGAACGAAAAAAATCCATTTTCCCTTTCTTAAACATGGTAAATGCTTGATTAGAGAGTTAGCTATATCACAAATTAGCTTTGATTGATTTCTTAATTTATGTATTAAAATTATTTAATTAATGTATATATTTACATATTTAAAGTACCTTTTGAAGTTCAACAATTATTTATAATGTAAAATAATAAAACTTGGAAATTATAATTAATAAAATTCTTGTAGTATGAGTTTCAATATTTTTGTAAAAGAAATGTAAAATTTTGTTAATAGCTTTGTCAATCCTAATAATATTTATATTTATTTCTACCTCATACATATTTTAAGTATTTTAAATATTATTAAGCTTTTTGTTTTGGTAAATTTTTATATTTTTATTATTTAACTATTCTCTGAAATACATAAAAAGTTAAGTAATATTTAGGTAAATAGATTGAAAAATGGGTTTAAGAAAAATATATATATATACATAAAGAATGGATTTCTTTTATAAAAAAAGATTATTTTCCAAAATAATTTACAAAAATACAAACTTTTAAATTATTCAAAAAAAAATTACAAAATAAAGTTTAACTTGGAAAACATTTTTGCAAATTTAAAATTTAGTAATTATGATCATTTTTTATTACATAAGAACAAAATTTTTAATCAAATGTAACAAAAGGTAATTTCAATTATATTTCATAAAAATAAAAAAAAGGTTACATTTGTTATTTTTACTAGTTAGAAATATTTTCATAAGATATTAATATCACAAAAAACGTAGAATTTTATAAATTCCCTTTTACTTTTACAAAACATAGATCAAATATGTTTAAAAATTGCCCATTTAATTAATCCATATTATTTATTTATATTTAAAAAGAAAAAGTAATCCATATTATTAAAAGAGATGTAAAGATAAGTTATTGACATTATATCACTATTAGTTTCATAAAAAGTATATTATAACATTATTTTAAGCCATCAATTAAAATGTCTAATAAAAATTGTAAATAATAACAACTGAGATAATATTAGAAAAGTAGTAAATATGTTAAATTAGTTAACATGAAATCATAACTATTTGAAGTTATAAAAATTAATAAAATGTACGGGAGTGTCATTGAATTTATAAAAATTAATAAAATGTAGGGCAGTATCATTTTTGTAACCATTTTTGTAACCATAATCAATAAAAAATTAACTATGTCATTCACTTACTCAATTTTGTCCCTGAAAGAAATATATTTACTTAATTTTATCAGTAAACATAAAACATGTGAGATTTGGACAATGAAGAAATAAGTTAGAGGTTAGAAATAAGTTCAATATATTTGTTTTAAGAGGTGGAATATCTGTCAATATGTTATTCCTAATGAACTAACAATGAGATTTACAGAGGGGGGTTGAATGTAAATCTCAAAACTTTTTCAAGTTTTGAGCAGTTTCAAAGGCTATGTGTTTAAGATAAACAAGTGTATGAATTGCTTTAAGTTAATACTGACAGATATATATTCAAACACTAATGTAAAGAACACAACAGACCTTAAAAACTTTTCTGGTGGATTGTTGTTCCACCAGAGATGGTATTTCAGAAAATCTGTGATTCAAGAAGTTGATCACAGCTGCGTCCTAGTACAAACTAGATAATTTTTCTCTCAAGATTTTTCTAAACAGCTCTGGAAAAATTCTCATCTAATTACTAGCTGCTACTTGGTTTATATAACACCAAGTGTACAAGTGAAGACAAAGATAAAAAGTACAATAATAAAATAAGTTCTCCACTTGTTTCTTCTCCATTTTACTCCAGTGCATTGTTGACTATTGCCTCTTTATACTAGAGTACAACGGCTGCTTTTTCTGATGTTCCTGAAATAGGCTACCACATCTCAGTTGTCTCTGTCAACCCATGTGCCTCTGTTTGTAGGTACAACTACCACTTGTCAACTGCTATTTAACAGAACATCCGTTGAAGCCTTCATCCGTTGATGGCTTTATCCGTTGATATGTTAACAGTTGAAGCTCTATCCGTTGATGCACTCATCCGTTGAAGGATGTTATCCGTTGAAGCTTTAGAGACATCCGTTGAAGCTTTGTTTCTCATCCGTTGAAGGTCTTTAAGTTATCCGTTGACACCATTTCATTTATACAAAATTACAA